>NC_053022.1:465624169-465962786 GCF_003073215.2 Triticum urartu
GTGTTACATGCATCTTGGCCATATGCATCAGAGCAAAAGATTATCAAGGAAAATACCTTCATGCTCATGAGTCCTTCTTGCAAACAGTATGTACATAAGCAAGAACTCCTCATACTCATGATTTTGATGCATATACTTACCTTGTGGTCTTGAGTTGGCTTAGGATGGAATGAACCTGCACAAACAAGGTTAGATAACACATGTACGTCCACTAGCCAGAGCAAACAAAAGAAACCACAAGAATACCAAGACTGGGATGACATGTAGAGAGTGAGTACAAGGTACCACATTGAATTCAACATGTCCCCAAGAATAAAGATATGCAATGAATTTGACTGATTTCTTTCCCTTAGGTGTCTTGCTCCCCCTGAATCGTACATGGGATATTGGGAGAAGATAGGAAATAGAAAATCAGAGCTGAAAGATATGAATAGAACTTAATTCAAATGAGTTCATATGAACATGTCTTTCCCCCAAAAAAGACATGTGGCATCTCTCCTCTTGAACATCAAGCATCTGGGATCCTTGAGTATTCTCTCCCCCTTGGAGATTTCTTTCTCCCCCTTAATATATGGGATCCTTGAGTATTCTCTCCCCCTTAGTACTTTCTCCTTTTTAGGTGATAAGCTTTTGATGTGATCTCTCTCTCCCTGATGATAAGCTTTGATGTGATCTCTCTCTCCCCCTTTGACATCAATTTCCAAGAAGGTTTTTCCTAAAATCCGTCGAATAGGTTTGGTCCTTGAGATTCAGTACAAAGCAGGGAATAAAACTGTGATGCTTGTAGAGGACAAGATTCATTGAGTGGAGCTGGATCAGAAGAAATATAGAATATGTGGCAAACTGTTTTTCCTGTTGCGAAATCGCTGGCACCGAGTGGCATGTTTCGGTAGTACCGAAGGGATTCGGTTGGACCGAAAATGGCAATTCGGTGAAACCGAGTTCATCACAGAGAAAAACACTTGTCACCTCAGCTCACTAGTCAAGTAAGATCTCACAAAGATTTGCAATGAATTAGCTGAAAGATTTGCAAGGAATTTGATGCAGAAATATGCAGAACAAAAACCAAAAAGAAAAGAGTGAAAGTTTCTAGATGAAGTTTTTTTTGTTTGAAAAAGAAGGAAACAAATATGCAAGGGACAAATGCAATAACTCAGAAAAGAACACAAGAGAACTTCATCTAGAATTGGGCGGTGACATAGTCACCTATGTTAGAGTATATTGACTTAGGAGTCAAGTGAGGACACTTGATCGTAGGTCATACTCATCGTTTTAAGCTCAAAATGGGGTTACCATTTTTTGTTTAAGCATCTTGATGTATTCTCACCTTGTTAAGTTGCTTTGACTCATGTCTTGGAGTAAAGCTTCTCTAAGATGGAATAACATACCTTGGGTGGTGGTGTGGTTCTTGCTCATGTAGTTGAACTTGTGTGGGTGCTCAAGGTTGATGTAGCTCATCAAGAGTTGGGAGCACCACTTGGAGTTTGAGTTCATCTACCTACATGGGTTAGTTCTTGCAAGGAAGAGCACTTGTGTATCCAAAAATGACAATCATGAAGCTTAACATAGAATTTGTCAAAGGATATGTTTGAGTGGTTTTGTGCTTCCTTGTCTTCAACCACTATTGTGTAGAGTCTTGGTCTTCTAGAGATTGCTCAAGATGTGAGTGAGTCGCAATCTCATGGAATTATATTCAACCAAGCACCTACATGGGTTAGGCAACATGCAAGGTGCAAATATATCCAAGACATAAGATAGTTATCATAAGAGATATATCATGGATTAGTCATAAGCTCATGTCTTGCATGTATTCAATGGAGTTTCTACTCCAAGTTCGAAGCATCAATGATGTTCAATTCTCCTCTCAACCTGCAAAACACTTTCTCATCAAGTGGTTTAGTGAATATATCCGCTAATTGCTTGTCGGTGCGAACATGCTTAAGATTGATGTCACCCTTAGCAACATGATCTCGAATGAAATGATGACGAACTTCAATATGCTTAGTTCGAGAATGTTGTACAGCATTATGACCAATTTTGATAGCACTTTCATTGTCACAAAGCAGTGGAACATGTTTCACATAAATCCCATAATCTTTAAGAGTTTGGCTCATCCAAAGTAATTGAGCACAACATGAACCAGCGGCAATGTATTCCGCTTCGGCGGTGGATAAGCATACCGAGTTTTGTTTCTTGGAAGATCAAGACACAAGAGATCTACCAAGAAATTGACAAGTACCCGAAGTGACTTTCTGTCAACCTTGTCTCCGGCATAATCCGAGTCAGAATAGCCAACAAGATCAAAAGAAGACCTCTTAGGATACCAAATGCCAAAATTTGGTGTATGGATTAAATATCTCACTATCCTTTTCACAGCCTTAAGATGACAATCTTTAGGAGCAGCTTGATATCGTGCACACATGCACACACTTAGCATAATATCGGGACGTGAAGCACATAGGTATAACAATGAACCAATCATAGAGCGATAAACCTTTTGATCAACCGGTTCACCATCTTTGGTTAAATCATTATGTCCACTAGTAGGCATGGGTGTAGACATACCTTTGCATTCTTGCATATTGAACTTCTTGAATAAGTCCTTGGTGTACTTTGTTTGAGAGACAAATGTACCTTCCTTAGTTTGCTTGATTTGCAACCCGAGAAAGAATTTGAGTTCACTCATCATAGACATCTCAAACTTCTCTGACATTAGCTTTCCAAACTTTTCACTAAAGAGAGGGTTAGTTGAACCAAATATGATATCATCAACATAAATTTGGCATACAAATAGTTCTCCATTAACCCTTTTAGTAAAAAGAGTAGAATCAATTTTACCAATTTCAAAACCACTTGTAGTAAGGAACTTGGTCAAGCATTTATACCATGCTCTAGGAGCTTGTTTAAGACCATAAAGAGCTTTGTGAAGTTTGTAAACATGATTTGGTTTCTTAGGATTGATAAAGCCGGGAGGTTGTTTGACATAAACTTCCTCCTCTATTTCACCATTTAGAAAAGCACTTTTAATGTCCATTTGGTACAAGGTGATATTATGGTGATTAGCATAGGCAAGTAAGATGCGAATGGACTCAAGTCTAGCAACGGGAGCATACGTCTCACCATAGTCCATACCTTCGACGTGTGTGTACCCTTGGGCGACGAGACGTGCTTTGTTGCGAACCACTTGTCCATCTTCATCTTACTTGTTGCGAAACACCCATTTGGTACCAATGATGTTGTGGTTCTTGTCGGGCTTCTCGACCAATGTCCAAACTTGGTTTCTCTCAAAATTATGTAGCTCTTCGTGCATAGCGTTTATCCAATCTGGATCTTCCAATGCTTCTTCAACCTTCATAGGTTCAATGCTAGAGATGAATGAATAGTTTTCACAAAAGTTAGCTAAACGAGTTTTTGAGCGAGTGATTCTCCCGGTTTGTATATCATTGAGGATTTGCTCGACGGGATGATCTTTGGCAATTCTTGCTCGAACTCGTGAGAGCTTTTGCTTGGGTCTTCATTGAACATCTTCTTCATCTTGTTCTTCTTCTTGGCCTTCTTCATTGTTGACGTCGTCGTTCTCTTATCGTGGTGGAGAATGAGGTTGTTGACGTTCATCTTGACGTACTTCCTCATTTTCTTCATCTTGGTGTGTCCCACTTGTGGATGCTTCCGTGTCGATTCTTGGTTCACCTTGTCGTGAAGTAGAAGCTTCCACTTGGACGGATGAAGTACTCTCCTTCACCTCCGTTGGACGAATTTTGCCAATGGACAAGTCTTGAATTGCTTCTGAAGAGTCTTTGTCTCCTACATCAATTGGCAATTGCTCTACTTGCGAGCCATTAGATTCATCAAACTTCACATCTACCGTCTCTTCAACCTTTCGGGTGAAATTGTTGTAGACACGGTAAGTGTGAGAGTTTGAGCCATAACCAAGTAGAAAACCTTCATGAGATTTAGGAGCAAACTTTGAACGATGATGCTTATCAAGAATGTAGCACTTTGAGCCGAATACTCGAAAGTATCCAACTTGGGGTTTGTTACCGGTGAGAAGCTCGTATGCCGTCTTGCCGAGTAGCTTGTGAAGATATAAGCGATTTGTTGCGTGACAAGCTGTCTCAACCGCTTCTGCCCAAAAGTGCTTTGGCGTCTTGTATTCATCAAGCATCGTACTTGCCATTTCGATGAGCGTCCGGTTCTTCCTCGCAACAACTCCATTTTGTTGAGGTGTGTACATAGACGAGAACTCGTGTGAAATCCCTTCTTCGTCAAGAAAGGTGTCCACATTTGCATTCTTGAACTCCGTTCCGTTGTCACTCCGAACCTTCTTGATCTTCACATCAAACTGATTTTGGGCCTTCCTAGCGAAGTTTTTGAAGATCTTCTGGACCTGCAACTTGTCATTAAGAAAGAACACCCACGTAAATCTTGAAAAATCATCAACTATAACTAGACCAAAGGAATTTCCACCGAGACTCTTGTAGGCGTTGGGACCAAAAAGATCCATGTGAAGTAGCTCGAGTGGCCTCCTTGTGGTCATGATGTTCTTCACGGGATGTCTTCCTCCAACCTGTTTACCTGCTTGACAAGCACTGCAAAGTCTATCCTTATCAAATATGACATCGTTGACTCCAAGGATATGATTTCCTTTAATAAGCTTGTCAAGGTTTCTCATGCCAACGTGACCTAGTCGTCTATGCCACAACCAACCTTTTGAGGATTTAGCAACAAAGCAAGTTTTAGGTTGTGCCTTTTTAGAGAAATCGACAATGTAAAGATCACCTCTACGCATACCCGTAAAGACCATTTTATGATTGTCTCGACGAAATACTTGGCAATCTACCTCAGTAAATAGGACATTCAAACCGAAATCAGCAAGTCTAGATACTGAAAGTAAGTTGTAGCCAAGAGATTCAACGAGCATGACATTTTGAATGGAACTATCATGTGAGATGGCCACCTTACCAAGGCCAACCACTTTACCCTTTGAATTATCACCAAAGGTGACATATTTTCGAGGGCCGTCATTTTCAGCAAGCTCACGAAACATCTCTTCATCTCCGGTCATATGATCAGTACATCCACTATCAAGAACCCATTCCTTTCCTCCTGATTCATATCCCCGAAGATTTGCCATAAGACCAAAATGTCTCATTGCATCATCAAGATCGAAGTCACTATCATCATCATCATCATAATATTCATGTTCATCATGATCTTGTGACTCATCATTTCCTAGAGAGGGTAATTCATTAGATAAATGATCATCAAAGTGGTCACTTTTATGAATTCTTATAGCTTTGAATATGATATCATTAATGATTCCAACATCTCCTTTAGCATGCTTAAGATTGGTAAGTTCAAATAGACATTTACCAAAACTAGGATCACTAGAATTCATCTTACTCAAGGCAATAGATTTATGGAAAATTTCATCCAAAGTTTTCAAGGAATGATCAGGAAATCGTTCCTAAAGAAATTTCCATATAGTATAGGCACAACTTTGAGTAGGCAAACTAGCAATCAAGTTTTTGGGCAATCCTCTAATGACGAGCTCAATAGTTCTAAGATTGCGAATCATGTCAATATCTTCATCTAGGGTAGGATGCAAAGGGTCAATATGAAGTGCACAAGGGCTAGCAATATACTTGTTCAAATGATATTGATTGAAGATTACAAGCATCTCATTTTTCCACTCATGAAAATACTTTCCATCAAGAATAGGCACTCTATGTCTAAGACTCCCTAGAGTAGACACATCCATCTTCCTCCAATGGTGATTAAACAAAGGCAATGGAGACCAATTCTCTGATACCACTTGTAGGATCTAGAAGTAGATGTGTCTAGAGGGGGGGGGGATTAGACACTTAATGCTAAAGTAGCATTTTTTAAGCTTTTTCGGTTTAAGTGGAGTTTAGGCACAATTTCAACACACACAATACATATCAAGCAAGCATGCAAAGAGTATATGAGCAGCGGAATGTAAAGCATGCAACTTGCAAGAATCTAAAGGGAAGGGTTTGGAGAGATCAAACGCAATTTGAGACACAGATGTTTTTCCCGTGGTTCGGATAGGTGGTGCTACCCTACATCCACGTTGATGGAGACTTCAACCCACAAAGGGTAACGGTTGCGAGAGTCCACACAGGGCTCCACCCACAAAGGGTAATGGTTGCGCGAGTCCACACAGGGCTCCACCCACGAAGGGTCCACGAAGAAGCAACCACCCACAAAGGGTCCACGAAGAAGCAACCTTGTCTATCCCACCATGGCCATCGCCCACACAGGACTTGCCTCACTAGCGGTAGATCTTCACGAAGTAGGCGATCTCCTTGCCCTTACAAACTTCTTGGTTCAACTCCACAATCTTGTCGGAGGCTCCCAAGTGACACCTAGCCAATCTAGGAGACACCACTCTCCAATAAGTAACAAATGGTGTGTAGGTAATGAACTCCTTGCTCTTGTGCTTCAAATGATAGTCTCCCCAACACTCAACTCTCTCTCATAGGATTTGGATTTGGTGGAAAGAAGATTTGAGTGGAAAGAAACTTGGGAAGGCTAGAGATCAAGATTCATATGGTAGGAATGGAATATCTTGGTCTCAACACATGAGTAGGTGGTTCTCTCTCAGAACATACGAGTTGGAATGGTGTATGTGTTCTGATAGCTCTCTCCTCAAATGAAGAGGAGGTGGAGGGGTATATATAGCCTCCACACAAAATCCAACCGTTACACACAGTTTTCCAATCTCGGTGGGACCGAATCAACAAACTTGGTCGGACCGAAAAGGTAAACCTAGTGACCGTTAGAGATTTTGGTGGGACCGACTGGATCAACTCGGTGGGACCGATGTGCTAGGGTTAGGGTAAATCCAAAACTCGGTTTGACCGATTACTCAAACTCGGTGGGACCGATTTGGGTAATAAGTGAGACTGAGATTTGGCCAAGCAAAACTCGGTGGAACCGATTGCATATCTCGGTGGGACCGAGAATATTGCAATGGGTAACAGAGAGTTTGCAAGCCCATCTCGGTGAGACCGAGATCCCATCGGTGAGACCGAACTGATTAGGGTTTGGCAGTGGCTTATGACAAGTGAAACTCGGTGGCGCCGGATAGGAAGAACCGGTAGGACCGAGTTTGGCTTAGGGTTTAGGTCATATGTGGAAGTGGGAAAGTAGCTGAGGGTTTTGGAGCATATCACTAAGCACATGAAGCAAGAGGCTCATTAAGAAACACCTCATCCCTCCTTGATAGTATTGGCTTTTCCTAAAGACTCAATGTGATCTTGGATCACTAAAATGTAAAATGATGAGTCTTGAGCTTGAAGCTTTAGCCAATCCTTTGTCCTTAGCATCTTGAAGGAGTTCCCACAACCTTTAGTCCATGCCACTCCATTGTTGAACTTATCTGAAACATGCTAGATCGAAATGTTAGTCCAACAAGAGATATGTTGTCATCAATTATCAAAACCACCTAGGGAGCACTTGTGCTTTCATTGGGCTGCAACGCACACGAGGCCTTTACGGTCCCTCGGTTAACTGTTGGAGTATCAAACAAAGTCCAAATGGCACGAAACTTGACAGGCGGTCTACCGGTAGTAAACCAAGGCCGCATGACAAGTCTCGGTCCAATCCGAGAACGTTTAACACCCGCACATGAAAAGAGGTAGAAAGGACCACCGGAGGAGATAGGAGCGCCGGAATGCAAAACGGACAACGGGGAAAATGCTCGGATGCATGAGACGAACACATATGCAAATGTAATGCACATGATGACATGATATGAGATGCATGACAAAGGCAACAACACACGGAGACAAAAACCCGAACCCGAGGAAAATAAAATAACTTAGCGCCGGAAACGGCAAGAGTTGGAGTACATATAAGGTAAATTACATCCGGGGTGTTACAGAGGCGCCACGGAGGACCCTCCTTGCCCAGCCCTTACCTTGCTCCCGAGTGAAAGCTCAAAATCCTCTCCGGATTGGGTGGTGTCATTGCCGTGTGCGTCATGCTCTCCCTGGAGACACCGCCTGGGGATGCTGCAGGTTTGGGTGAGTGTTGCCTTGGTGTTGAGGCGTCTGGCAGCTGGTTTGTCCTCTCTACAGCGGCTAGCGATGCCATGATTTGCAGATCCGGCTTCCCCTTTGGTGGTTTCTCTCCGGCGTGGCTGGCAGCCGTGTTGTTGAGTACCCGATTCTTCTCTGCGGCGGCTGATTTTTCTCTCGTGATGCTTGCTGTTGTGGCTTGGCTCGGTGCTGTTTCATCCTCTTCGATTGCCCCAAGTGGCTTTCCCTCTTTGCTGGGTGTTCGCGGGCGGCAACGTTGTAGCTGGCGTGGTGTGCTTTTGGCTTCGTGCAGGTCAGGTGACGTGTTCTTCACGAGTGGCCGTGAAGTCGGCTCCTATCCTAGCTCTCGGGTGAGCGTCTCTCTTGCCGACGGTGCGGCGCCCTCGAGCCAGGAAGAGAGGGTAGGGCCCCTCTTCGGCATCTAAGGAGGTAGGAGCTGTCCTTTCTCCGCCCGATGTTACAGACATAATCTTGGTCCTGCCCTTAGCAGTCGGCTGATCCTTGGCTACCTACTCTGTTTGGTTGTCCTGGCCCTTAGTGTAGTGGGCAGCGACATTAGCAAGCTGTGCTCCTTTTCCCTTTTTTGTGCTTGTTAGTGTGTGTTGCATTGTAAGCTGCTCCATCAGTCCCTTGTATCTTTTTTCTTCTTTGTTTTCCTTGTTGGTTCTCTGTAATGCCTGGCCGGTTAATGACTTTATTAATTCAAAGCCGGACTCTTCTTGAGCCTTCGTTCTAAAAAAAGATCCGGAGAGTCTACACCGTAAAGCCACCTGCCCATATTTGACTTCACCAGCGTGCTCCCTGCTATGTATTCCGGCCCTCCTGGCCCGTTCATGGCGTGGTTAGCAGCATGGGTCGCCAAGATGGCCTCATGACCATCATGGACGCGAGGAGGAAGACAACGATAGCGTGGAACCGACCCAAGTTGGGGTTCATAAATCTCTCCGTCTATTAGGAGTTCATCGTAGGCGGAGGCATGCAGCAGAGGTGTTGGGTGCGAGGAGGAAGACAACAATCCGGTGGTAAGAGCAAAGACGAAAACTGTTCCGTAGTAAGAGCTCCATTTAATTAAGTTGGGGTTTGCAACTTTGCATCGTAATTAAGTGGATGAGGGGCCAAATATAACGCACACGCGTAAAGGAGCAGGGTTGAAATATAACATCCCAACAAAGAATGCAAAATATATTCATTCAAAAAAGAAAAAAATGTACAGTATACTATTTGTGCCATATGGGTGTAGAATGGACTGGAGAGCATAGCTGCACCGTGCACGGTAGGTCGGTTTCATACCCAAAGTCCCAAACCCAAACCAAACGGACCTGAAATAGTAGGGCACTGCAAAGCGATCAGACCACATAATCAACATGGCACCAGCAGGGTATGGGTATGGGTAATGCGAGCCCAAACCCGCACCGTCTCAACATTTTTCACCCAAATCTGTACCCGTACCCGCACCCCGGGTTTTAAATTGTTCCCATACCCGTACCTGGCCGGGTATGGGTAATACCCACGGGTAAAAATACCCATCTCGGCATTTATATTTTAGCATGTTCAGTATTGAGTAAACAATCATCAAGACATTCAAATAATCCATTCATACATCATACACACTAGAAGAACGCCCATGCGTTGCAACAGGGTCACATTAACTTTAAGAGTTCAATATTAAGCATGTTAATATTACATTTAATATTCTCAAACATATCAAGTGACATTGGCGACCTTTTTACTATCAAATCCTCTCTCTCTCTCTCTCACACACACACACACACTCTCCCTCTCTCTTCCTCACTCTCTCCCCCTCTCCTCTCTCTCTCTCTCTCTGGTAATTGCCCGTGCGTTGCAATGGGGCCAGGGTATACCTAGTCTAATGGTCCACTATCTTTATTTCCCCGCCTCCCTAATCCAAGCTCGCCACCTCTGTCATGACACATCCAGTTGACAATCCCTCCCTCCACTCCCACTCAAACACGTACTTAAATTATCTAGGGATGACAATGCCTCATATTTGGTTTCTATTATTGGGCATTCAACCGATTCACATCCCCGTTTTATCAATGATCATATGCACATTATATTTGATGCCACAACGGACGATGTCATGGAAATGGGTCAACCACAATCACATCACTCAAGATATTCAAATACAATGTTGGGATGTTGCCTATAGCTTCATTTAATTGTCATTTTTTGTATAGTATAGTTTATCCAAAATTATTGTTCAATGGAATCCTATTGCATATCGTTATTGTTAAAAAAATACTAAAAATATGAACCAAATAAATGCAGTCAACTTACAGAACTGGTAAATAGACTGCATTGGTAAAGAAGGAAATTATGAATTAAACGTTTCTTACAGATTTACGAGTACACTAAAAAGCTCCCTCTGATCACGAAGTCGTCGTACCATCCAAGCTCCTCCACTCTCAGACTTCATATCCCTCTGTTCATATTTCATAAAAAAATTAAAATAAGTACAGAGAGATCATGTTTAGCTTCTTCAAATGCTTGCATTAAATAGAAAATGTTTTTTAAACAAATGTCGAAGTCTAGATTTAACCATGCTACATGCACAAAAGAATAAAAATTCTCTCCCTAATACGAATGAATCATACATGCATATGTTTCTCAATAAAAAACAAAAAACATTTATCTTGCTGCCGAAGGTGAATTGTTGTTTGCTGATGATTGCTAGAGTGGAATTCCATACAATTGCAGGGGGGAAACATGATATTTTTCGCTGTGAAACTCATGAGCTAGTTGTGCAGTAGTTCTAGTAGGAGTCTATATGGCAGACAATTCTGAAAGATCGTGGATGTCGCCTAGAGGGGGGGGTGAATAGGCGCTTTAAAATAATTATGGTTTAGGCTTGAACAAATGCGGAATAAACCTAGCGGTTAATTTGTCAAGCACAAAACCTACAACAACTAGGCTCACCTATGTGCACCAACAACTTATGCTAAGCAAGATAAACTATTAGGTGATAGCAAGATATATGACAAGAAACAATATGGCTATCACAAAGTAAAGTGCATAAGTAAAGAGCTCGGGTAAGAGATAACCGAGGCATGCGGAGACGACGATGTATCCCGAAGTTCACATCCTTGCAGATGCTAATCTCCGTTTGGAGTGGTGTGGAGGCACAATGCTCCCCAAGAAGCCACTAGGGCCACCGTAATCTCCTCACGCCCTCTCACAATGCAAGATGTCGTGATTCCACTAAGGGACCCTTGAGGGCGGTCACCGAACCCGTACAAATGGCAACCCTTGTGGGCGGTCACCGAACCCGTACACTTCAGCAACCCTTGGGGGCGGTCATCGGTACCCGTCAAATTGTCCGGGGCGATCTCCACAACCTAATTGGAGACCCCGACGCTTGCCCGGAGCTTTACACCACAATGATTGAGCTTAGAACACCACCAACCATCTAGGGCACCCAAGCACCCAAGAGGAACAAGCTCAAGGGTACCAATCACCCAAGAGTAATAAGCTTCTCAACTTGTAACTTCCACGTATCACCGTGGAGAACTCAAACCGATGCACCGAATGCAATGGCAAGGGCACACAGAGTGCCCAAGTCCTTCTCTCTCAAATCCCACTGAAGCAACTAATGCTAGGGAGGAAAATGAGAGGAAGAACAAGAAGGAGAACACCAAGAACTCCAAGATCTAGACCCAAGGGGTTACCCTCACATAGAGGAGAAAGTGATTGGTGGAAATGTGGATCTAGATCTCCTCTCTCTTTTCCGCCAAAACTAGCAAGAATCCATGGAGGGATTGAGAGATAGCAAGCTCAAAGAAGGTCAACAATGGGGGAAGAACACGAGCATAAAGGATAAAGTTCATTGGGGAAGAAGACCCCCTTTTATAGGTGGGGAAAAATCCAACCGTTATGTGTTGGGGATCATTGCAGAAATTAAAAAATTTCTACGCATCACCAAAATCAATCTATGGAGAGAATAGAAATGAGAGAGAGAGGAGTTCATCTTCATACCCTTGAAGATCGCGAGACAGAAGCGTTACAAGAACGACGATGAAGGAGTCGTACTCGCAGCGATTCAGATCGCGGTTGATTCCGATCTAAGCGCCGAACAACGACGCCTCCGCGATCAACACACGTGCAGCACGTGGACGTCTCCTCCTTCTTGATCCAGCAAGGGGGGAAGGAGAAGTTGGGGAAGAACTCCGGAGCACGACGACGTGGTGGTGGAGCTTGCAGTTCTCCGGCAGGGCTTCGCCAAGATCAACGAAGGAGGAGGGGGTCTAGGAGAGGGGGAGGGCTGCGCCTTGGATGAGGTGCTGCTGCCCTCCCTCCTCCCCTCTATTTATAGGACGAAGGGGGTGAGGGAGTCCTGGATTAGGGGGTCCTCGGACAGCCGGATGATATGTCTCCAACGTATCTATAATTTTTGATTGCTCCATGCTATATTATCTACTGTTTTGGACATTATTAGGCTTTATTATCCACTTTTATATTATTTTTGGGACTAACCTGTTAACCGGAGGCCCAGCCCAGAATTGCTATTTTTTTTGTGCCTATTTTAGGGTTTCGAAGAAAAGGAATATCAAACGGAGTCCAAATGGAAAAGAAACCTTCGGGAACGTGATTTTCTCAACGAACAAGACCCAGGAGACTTGGACCCTACGTCAAGCAACCAATGGGGAGGCCACGAGGTAGGGGGGCGCGCCTACCCCCCAGGCGTGTCCTCCACCCTCGTGGGCCCCCTGTTGCTCCACCGACGTACTTCTTCCTCCTATATATACCTATGTATCCCCAAACGATCAGATACGGAGCCAAAACCCTAATTCCACCGCTGCAACTTTCTGTATCCATGAGATCCCATCTTGGGGCCTGTTCCGATGAAGTGTGATTAGTTTACCTCAGACCTTCGGGTCCATAGTTATTAGCTAGATGGCTTCTTCTCTCTTTTTGGATCTCAATACAATGTTCTCCCCTCTCTTGTGGAGATCTATTCGATGTAATCTTGTTTTTGTGGTGTGTTTGTTGAGATCGATGAATTGTGGGTTTATGATCAAGATTATCTATGAACAATATTTGAATCTTCTCTAAATTCTTTTATGTATGATTGGTTATCTTTTCAAGTCTCTTTGAATTATCATTTTGGTTTGGCCTACTAGATTGATCTTTCTTGCAATGGGAGAAGTGCTTAGCTTTGGGTTCAATCTTGCGGTGTCCTTTCCCAGTGACAGTAGGGGCAGCAAGGCACGTATTGTATTGTTGCCATCGAGGATAACAAGATGGGTTTTTTTTTATCATATTGCATGAATCTATCCCTCTACATCATGTCATCTTGCTTAAGGTGTGACTCTGTTTTCATGAACTTAATACTTTAGATGCATGCTGGATAGCGGTCGATGAGTGGAGTAATAGTAGTAGATGCAGGCAGGAGTCGGTCTACTTGTCTCGGACGTGATGCCTATATACATGATCATACCTAGATATTCTCATAACTATGCTCAATTCTGTCAATTGCTCAATAGTAATCCGTTCATCCACCGTAAAATACTTATGCTCTTGAGAGAAGCCACTAGTGAAACCTATGGCCCCCGGGTCTATCTTCATCATATTAATCTTCCAATACTTAGTTATTTCCTTTGCTTTTATTTTACTTTGCATCTTTATCACAAAAATACCAAAAATATTATCGTATCATATCTATCAGATCTCACTCTCGTAAGTGACCGTGAAGGGATTGACAACCCCTTATCGCGTTGGTTGCGAGGAGTTATTTGTTTTGTAGAGGTACGAGGGACTCGCGCGTAGCCTCCTACTGGAGTGATACCTTGGTTCTCAAAAACTGAGGGAAATACTTACGCTACTTTGCTGCATCTCCTTTCCTCTTCAAGGAAATCCAACGCAGTGCTCAAGAGATAGCAAGAAGAATTTCTGGCGCCGTTGCTGGGGAGTCTACGCAAAAGTCAACATACTAAGTACCCATCACATACCATTATCTCCCGCATTACATTATTTGCCATTTGCCTCTCGTTTTCCTCTCCCCCACTTCACCCTTGCTGTTTTATTCGCCCTCTCTCTCTATCCTCCCTCTCTTTTTCCGTTCGCCTCTTTTCCGTTTGCTTGTCGTTATGGCTAGTCCTCTATCTTCTCCGTTGTCTCATGAGAATGAAGTTCTAAATTTTAAGCAGAGGGAGGGAGAAAATCTAAAAGACACTTGGTATAGAATTTGCAATGCTCAAAATAGATCTACCAGGAAGCAATCTACTTCTGTTCTTCTTCGCAATTTTTATGTAGGCGCTACTCCTTGGCACAGATATATCCTTGTTACCATTACCGGAGGGAACTTCTTGGGTAGCCATACTTTCGATTCTTATAATGCTATGATAGATTTGTTTGGTTCACCACCTCTTTTGGTTAATGGAACTACGTTAACTTTGGAGCATGTAATGAAAAGACTTGAAATTATTGAGAATAAGGTTGCTACTGTAGAATTAATTGAAAATTTGGATAAAAATATCCACAACCAAATCACCCAATATGGATCTAAAGTAGGAGTCACCTTGAAAAATATTAAAGAAAAGGAACCTATAGTTAATGAGAAAATAAATCAAGATTGTACTCGAATCGATAAACTTGAGGGTATTATTACCAACTTGGGAACGCTTTTTCTTCCGTAAAAAATACTCCAAGTCCTCCCACTAAAATTGCCAAGCTTATGTATGTTCCTAAAAATAAGGGTTAATCTTCTAGTAAGCAAACTGCGGATCTCAAATCTATAAGTATTCATTACAATCTTTTTGCTATCATTAAGAAACCATTTGTTACAAATGAATTTTTCGATCTTGTGCCTGAAAGTTTGATAATTAATAAAAATAAATAAATTCCTAAAGATGGTAGATGCCTCATTGAAGAATTGTCTACCAAAGATGTCAATACCTAGATCTATCCTTGCTTTTTATGCCTAGCAAGGGGCGTTAAACGATAGCGCTTGTTGGGAGGCATCCCAATTTTATTTTTATTCCTTGAGTTTTGATCCTGTTTAGTAATAAATATTTTATCTAGCCTCTGTTTTGGTTGTGTTTTTTGTGTTTAATTAGTGTTTGTGCCAAGTAGAACCGTTGGGAAGACTTGGGAAAGTCTTTTTAATCTTGCTGTAAAAAACAGAAACTTTAGCGCTCACGAGAACTGCTTCCATTTTTAGTTGGAAAGTGCTCTTTAGTTAATTCTTTTTTAAGATGATTAATAGATAAATTCCTCACGTCCAGCAGTTTATTTTAGAATTTTTGGGGTTCCAGATCTTGCGCTAGCTACAGATTACTACAGACTGTTCTGTTTTTGACAGATTCTGTTTTTCGTGTGTTGTTTGCTTATTTTGATGAATCTATGGCCAGTAAAATAGTTTATAAACCATGGAAAAGTTGGAATACAGTAGGTTTAATGCCAATATAAATAAAGAATGAGTTCATTACAGTACCTTGAAGTGGTCTTTTGTTTTCTTTCGCTAACGGAGCTCATGAGATTTTCTACTTTAAGTTTTGTGTTGTGAAGTTTTCAAGTTTTGGGTAAAGATTTGATGGATTATGGAACAAGGAGTGGCAAGAGCCTAAGCTTGGGGATTCCCATGGCACCCCCAAGATAATCTAAGGACACCTAAAAGCCAAAGCTTGGGGATGCCCCGGAAGGCATCCCCTCTTTCGTCTACTTCTATCGGTAACTTTACTTGGAGCTATATTTTTATTCACCGCATGATATGTGTTTTGCTTGCAGCGTCTTGTATGATTTGAGTCTTTTCTTTTTAGTTTACCACAATCATTATTGCTGTACACACCTTTTGAGAGAGCCATACATGATTTGGAATTTCTTAGAATACTCTATGTGCTTCGCTTATATCATTTGAGTTATATAGTTTTGCTCTAGTACTTCACTTATATTTTTTTAGAGCACGGTGGTGGAATTGTTTTATAGAAACTATTGATTTCTCATGATTCACTTAGATTATTTTTAGAGTCTTAAATATCATGGTAATTTGCTTAAATAATCCTAATATGCTTGGTATTCAAGAAAAATAAAAACTTTCTTATGAGTGTGTTGAATACCATGAGAAGTTTGACACTTGATAATTGTTTTGAGATATGAAGATGGTGATATTAAATTTGTGCTAGTTGAGTAGTTGTGAATTTGAGAAATACTTGTGTTAAAGTTTGTGATTCCCGTAGCATGCACGTATGGTGAACCGTTATGTGATGAAGTCGGAGCATGATTTATTTTTTGATTGTCTTCCTTATGAGTGGCGGTCGGGGACGAGCGATGGTCTTTTCCTACCAATCTATCCCCCTAGGAGCATGCGTGTAATACTTTGCTTTGATAACTTGTAGATTTTCGCAATAAGTATATGAGTTCTTTATGACTAATGTTGAGTCCATGGATTATATGCACTTTTTTTCCTTCCACCATTGCTAGCCTCTCTAATACCGCGCACCTTTCGCCGGTATCATACACGCACCATATACCTTCCTCAAAACAGCCACCATACCTACCTACTATGGCATTTCCATAGCCATTCCGAGATATATTGCCATGCAACTTTCCAACGTTCCGTTTATTATGACACACTCCATCATTGTCATATTGCTTAGCATGATCATGTAGTTGACATTGTATTTGTGGCAAAGCCATCATTCATAATTCTTTCATACATGTCACCCTTGATTCATTGCATATCCCGGTACACCGCCGGAGGCATTCATATAGAGTCATATTTTGTTCTAAGTATCGAGTTGTAATTGTTGAGTTGTAAGAAAATAAAAGTGTGATGATCATCATTATTAGAGCATTGTCCCAGTGAGGAAAGGATGATGGAGACTATGATTCCCCCACAAGTCGGGATGAGACTCCGGACGAAAAATAAAATAAAAAAAGAGGCCAAAGAAGCCCAAATAAAAAAAGAGGCCATAAAAAAGAGACAAAAGGCCCAAATAAAAAATGAGAGAAAAAGAGAGAAGGGACAATGTTACTATCATTTACCACACTTGTGCTTCAGAGTAGCACCATGATATTCATGATAGAGAGTCTCTCATTTCGTCACTTTCATATACTAGTGGGAATTTTTCATTATAGAACTTGGCTTGTATATTCCAATGATGGGCTGCCTCAAAATGCCCTAGGTCTTCATGAGCAAGCAAGTTGGATGCACACCCACTTAGTTTCTTTTGTTGAGCTTTCATATACTTATAGCTCTAGTGCATCCGTTGCATGGCAATCCCTACTCACTCACATTGATATCTATTGATGGGCATCTCCATAGCCCGTTGATACGCCTAGTTGATGTGAGACTATCTTCCCCTTTTTGTCTTCTCCACAACCACCATTCTATTCCACATATAGTGCTATATCCATGGCTCACGCTCATGTATTGCGTGAAGATTGAAAAAGTTTGAGAATTTCAAAAGTATGAAACAATTGCTTGGCTTGTCATCGGGGTTGTGCATGATTTAAATATTTTGTGTGGTGAAGATAGAGCATAGCCAGACTATATGATTTTGTAGGGATAACTTTCTTTGGCCATGTTATTTTGAGAAGACATGATTGCTTTGTTAGTATGCTTGAAGTATTATTATTTTTATGTCAATATTAAACTTTTATCTTGAATCTTTCGGATCTGAATGTTCATACCACAATTAAAAAGAGTTACATTACAATTATGCCAAGTAGCACTCCACATAAAAAATTATCTTTTTTATCATTTACCTACTCGAGGACGAGCAGGAATTAAGCTTGGGGATGCTTGATACGTCTCCAATGTATCTATAATTTTTGATTGCTCCATGCTATATTATCTACTGTTTTGGACATTATTGGGCTTTATTATCCACTTTTATATTATTTTTGGGGCTAACCTATTAACCGGAGGCCCAGCCCAGAATTGCTGTTTTTTTTGCCTATTTTAGGGTTTCGAAGAAAAGGAATATCAAATGGAGTCCAAACGGAATGAAACCTTCAGGAACGTGATTTTCTCAATGAACAAGACCCAGGAGACTTGGACCCTACGTCAAGCAACCAACAGGGAGGCCATGAGGTAGAGGGCGCGCCTACCCCCCCCCCAGGCGCGCCCTCCACCCTCGTGGGCCCCCAGTTGCTCCATCGACGTACTTCTTCCTCCTATATATACCTACATACCCCCAAATGATTAGATACGGAGCCAAAACCCTAATTGCGCCGCCGCAACTTTCTGTATCCACGGGATCCCATCTTGGGGCCTGTTCCGGAGCTCCGCCGGAGGGGGCATCCATCACGCAGGGCTTCTACATCAACACCATAGCCTCTCCGATGAAGTGTGAGTAGTTTACCTCAGACCTTCGGGTCCATAGTTATTAGCTAGATGGCTTCTTCTCTCTTTTTGGATCTCAATACAATGTTCTTCCCCTCTCTTGTGGAGATCTATTCGATGTAATCTTCTTTTTGCGGTGTGTTTGTTGAGACGGATGAATTGTGGGTTTATGATCAAGATTATCTATGAACAATATTTGAATCTTCTCTGAATTCTTTTATGTATGATTGGTTATCTTTGCAAGTCTCTTCGAATTATCAGTTTGGTTTGGCCTACTAGATTGATCTTTCTTGCAATGGGAGAAGTGCTTAGCTTTGGGTTCAATCTTGCGGTGTCATTTCCCAGTGACAGTAGGGGCAGCAAGGCACGTATTGTATTGTTGCCATCGAGGATAACAAGATGGGGTTTTTATCATATTGCATGAATCTATCCCTCTACATCATGTCATCTTGCTTAAGGCGTTACTCTGTTTTCATGAACTTAATACTCTAGATGCATGCTGGATAGCGGTCGATGAGTGGAGTAATAGTAGTAGATGCAGGCAGGTGTCGGTCTACTTGTCTCAGACGTGATGCCTATATACATGATCATACCTAGATATTCTCATAACTATGCTCAATTCTGTCAATTGCTCAACAGTAATTCGTTCACCCACCGTAAAATACTTATGCTCTCGAGAGAAGCCACTAGTGAAACCTATGGCCCCTGGGTCTATCTTCATCGTATTAATCTTCCAATACTTAGTTATTTCCTTTGCTTTTTTACTTTGCTTTTATTTTACTTTGCATCTTTATCACAAAAAAAACCAAAAATATTATCTTATCATATCTATCAGATCTCACTCTCGTAAGTGATGGTGAAGGGATTGACAACCCCTTATCGCGTTGGTTGCGAGGAGTTATTTGTCTTGTGCAGGTACGAGGAACTCGCGCATAGTGAAAGTGCGTTATATCGACTAGAGGGGGGGTGAATAGGCGATTTTTATGGAAGTCTTCAAAACGTGGAAGTTTCGAAGACAAACGATAGAAATAAACCTATTACCGTGCAGCAGAAGGTAGACTACACTAGGCAAACCATAGTCAAGTATTCAATGGAGTGAGAGCACAATGACTAATAGCAGCAATGTAGTAGGATCAGGTAGGAAGATATTATGAAGCCAAACAGAACACGCAGTCACTCAGTGAAGACAAGGGATAGTGCAATCATACAATGACTTCACAAGGAGTAACAGTAAGTAAAGGGAAGGGAAGGATGAAACCAGTGACTCGTTGAAGACAATGATTTGTTGGACCAGTTCCAGTTGTTGTGACAACTGTACGTCTGGTTAGGGCGGCTAGGTATTTAAACCTGAGGATACACAGTCCCGGACACCTAGTCCTGAACACGCAGCTCAGGACACCCAGTCCTCACCGTATTCCCCTTGAGCTAAGGTCACACAGACCTCGCCCAATCACTCTGGTAAGTCTTCAAGGTAGACTCCCAAACCTTCACAGACTTCGTTCACCGGCGATCCACAATGTCTCTTGGATGCTCAGAACGCGATGCCTAACCGGCTGGAGGATTCACAGTCCTCAAGTGTAATAAGTCCTCAGATCACACAGACAAGAAGACTTAAGTGATGCCTAACTCTCTTTGGCTCTGGGTGGTTAGGGCTTTATCCTCGCAAGGAATTCTCTCTCAAAGGCTTCGAGGTGGGTTGCTCTCAAACGACAAAAGTCATACTCTAACTCTGAGCAGCCAACCGTTTATGGTTGTAGGGGGTGGGCTATTTATAGCCACTAGGCAACCCGACCTAATTTGTCCGAAATGACCCTGGGTCACTAAGGAACTGACACGTGTTCCAACGGTCAGATTTCAAACTCACGCGGCAGCTTTACTTGGGCTACAAGCAAAGCTGACTTGTCCGACTCTGGACAAGATTCGCTCTCATAGTCTTCACTCGAAGACATAGGTTTTGGTTAAGCATCACTTTAGTCATTCTGACTGGTTCTCTTGGACCCCACTTAACAGTATGGTGGTTCCTATGACTCAACAAAGAAGAAAAAGAACTATGAAAGATCTAAGTCTTCGAGCTCCATAGGCTTCATGCGATGTCTTCTCTTGTCATAGTCTTCAATGTGAATATCTTCATATACCACCTTTGACATCAATGTCTTCATACATTTTTAGGGGTCATCTCTGGTAAGAAACCGAATCAATGAGGGACTTCTACCTGTGTTATCCTGCAATTCTCACAAACACATTAGTCCCTCAACTAGGTTTGTCGTCAATACTCCAAAACCAACTAGGGGTGGCACTAGATGCACTTACACATAGCCTCCTAGTGGATTGATACCTTGGTTCTCAAAAACTGAGGGAAATACTTACGCTACTTTGCTGCATCTCCTTTCCTCTTCAAGGAAATCCAATGCAGTGCTCAAGAGGTAGCACCGGACTATATACTTTGGTCGGACTGTTGGACTATGAAGATATAGGATTGAAGACTTCGTCTCGTGTCCGGGTGGGACTCTCCTTTGCGTGGAAGGCAAGCTTGGCAATTCGGATATGTAGATCTCCTTCCTTGTTAGCGACTCTGTGTAACCCTAGCCCCCTCCGGTGTCTATATAAACTAGAGGGTTTAGTCCATAGGACAAGAACAATCATAATCATAGGCTAGCTTCTAGGGTTTAGCCTCTATGATCTCGTGGTAGATCAACTCTTGTAATACTCATATCATCAAGATCAATCAAGCAGGAAGTAGGGTATTACCTCCATTGAGAGGGCCCGAACCTGGGTAAACATTGTGTCCCCTGCCTCCTGTTACCATCAGCCTTAGACGCACAGTTCGGGACCCCCTACCCGAGATCCGCCGGTTTTGACACCGACATTGGTGCTTTGATTGAGAGTTCCACTGTGCCGTCACGATAAGGCCTGATGGCTTGTCTAGTTGTCAAGGACAACATTACCTCTGGGGGAGCCCTGGCTGTAGGCCAAACTCTCCGACTAGGCGGCTTCGTCATGACCGCCCGTTCGGTCGTCGCGCCGACGATGACTTCTCGGGTCATCAAAAACAGCCTCCACGTCTACTCGGGATTCATCGAGCAGATGGATCCAGTTGAGCTCTCTTCCTTGAACGAGCCCTTGGATCGCATCGCCGCCTTGGGAGTCGCTACGGACTATGATCAAATCGGGCTTAAACCCGACCAAAGGGAGATTAACTCTCCGCCGGTCACCCATCAGATAGCGGTGGTGGAGGAGCGATGCGGCGATTCTTCCTCTATTTTGAGGACAAACCATGTCCGGATTCCCGAGCTCTCCGAGCCGGATACCCGTCTACGGAGGACATGGCCCAAGCTTCGAACCTAGAATCGGACAGCGGGCCAGAACTATGGGGCAACGTCCCGGAGCCCGAACTGCCAAGCTCGAAAACTCCTCTGCCCTTGGGTCTCAGATCGGGTCAGGGTTTTGACCTAAATCTACCCACCCACCCTCACATAAGTGATCTTTCCCACATTAGACAAGAGCCCCAAGAGATAGTACATCACTATTGGGCCAGATTCCTCCTTGTAATGAGCAAGGTCAAGGACTGTCGCAAGGAAGGCGCAATTTCATTCTTTTGCAAAAATTGCACAGACAAGGGAATCCTCAACACCATAAGTCACCGTCACATAGTACACTTCGCTGACTTGGCGGCCATAGTACAGAAGTACTGTGCGATGGAAAGCACCTGGAAAACCCAAACAAAATTCTGAGATCCTCCGGCTCTCACTAAACCCTCCGTCTGAACTAAAAGGGTGTACCCTCGTAAGTCACCCGATCCAATTACAAAGAAACCAAAGCCCACTACAGGGCAAGGAACCGTATTGGAGGGATGGCTCAATGGACCATGCAAAATTCACAGTACACCGGATACCATGCCAACACATAGCCTTAGAGCATGTTGGATACTCCGGCAGGTGGCCAAGAGCGGCGAGGACCTCCTCATCAACAATACCACAAAGCACCATCCCGTGTAAAATAACAATACAATACTGACAGTCTTCGAGACTTTCACCTCAAATAATAGGCGCAAGCGAGCACTCCGCAGCCTCGCCGAAGTATGCCATGTTGCAACAATAAATCCATGGAACGACACGACTATAACCTTCAATGCCAGTGACGAACCTCAATTCGGAACAGCCCGAGCACCAGCCGCTTTGGTCCTTAGTCCAATTGTGGACGGCTTCCGGCTTACTAAAGTGCTCATGGACGGTGGCAGCGGATTAAACCTCATCTACGAGGAGACTCTTAGCAAAATGGAAATAGACAAGAGCCGCATTGAGCAAAGCAGCACGACCTTCAGAGGAATAATCCCTAGTCGGTATTCGGCACGCCGGAGAATTGTAGGTCCAAAGAAATTACATTCCAAGTGGCCCTGTTCAATAGCGGATACCACACCCTTTTAGGGCGGGAGGCATTCACGATCTTCCAAGCTATACCCCATTACGGGTACATGAAGCTCAAGATGCCCAGGCCAAATGGAATCATCACTCTAGCTAGTGATCCGGACATAGCACTCCACGCTGAAAATAAAACCGCCGCACTGGCCCTCGAGGCGTTATCCGAAGCCCTCGCGGTCGAAGAATTAACTGCGCTACGCTCCACAGTGGACAGGGACGACGTGATACTCGACAAAAGACCCAAATCCACCTCTTTTAAACCAACGGACGAAACAGTCAAATTCCAGGTCCACCCAACGGACCCTACAAAAACAGCATCCATTGGGGCACAGCTGAACCCCACAACAGATGCCACACTACGGGAGTTCTTGCGCGAGAATTGGGACATCTTCGCCTGGAATCCTTCAGACATGCCAGGAATCCCACACAGTCTGGCCGAGCATAGCCTAAACATTCTAAAGGGATTCAAGCCGGTCAAGCAGACTCTTTAGCGTTTCTCAAAGCCTAAGCGACAAGCCATGGGAGAAGAGCTAGCCAAGTTACTCGAGGCCGGATTCATTAGAGAAATAAAACACCCGGACTGGCTAGCAAACCTGGTGATGGTACCAAAGAAGGACAAATCCTGGCGCCTATGTGTCGATTTCAAGGACCTTAACAAGGCTTGCCCCAAGGATCCCTTCCCCCTCCCCCGCATCGATCAAATTATCGATGCTACCGCAGGACACGACTCATTGTGTTTCCTAGACGCATACTACGAATACAATCAAATCAAGATGGAGGAGTTCGATCAAGCCGCAACGGCATTCATCACCCCATATGCCCCCTTCTGTTTTAACACCATGCCTTTCGGGCTCAAAAACGCTGGTGCAACCTATCAACGCATGATTCAGACATGCCTGGAAGCACAGATCGGCAAAACAGTGGAGGCATACGTAGACGATGTGGTCATTAAAACCAGACACGTCGAATCCTTAATAGACAACTTGAGGCTTACGTTCGACAATCTCCAAACATATGACATCAAGCTCAATTCGGAAAAATGCGTTTTCGGCGTGCCCGCCGGAAAGCACTTGGGCTTCATCGTTTCCAATAGAGGAATTGAAGCAAATACGACTAAAATCCGAGCTCTGTCACAGTTGGTACCCCAAAAGACCTCAAGCAAATCCAGAAATTAACTGGATGTGTGGCTGCCTTAAGCCGCTTTATCTCCCGACTGGGAAAAAGGCATTACCTCTTTATCGCCTTCTTCGGCGCACCGAACACTTCAAGTGGACGGATGCGGCCATGGCCGGATTGGAAGAAATAAAAGCCCTCTTGGCCAGCAACCCAATCTTAGCCGCGCCAAATATCGGCGAACCAATGATGTTATATATAGCGGCAACACACCAGGTTGTAAGCGGAGTGCTCGTCGTCGAATGAGAGATGGACAGACATAAGTTCCCGCTTCAAAAGCCGGTATACTACATATCCACTGTCCTCACTCCATGCAAATCACAGTACCCACATTATCAAAAGATAGCATACGCGGTCTTCATGGCATCCCGAAAACTACAACACTACTTTCAAGAGTGTTCAATTATGGTGGCCTCTGAAGTACCACTCAATGACATAATAAATAACCGTGATGCCACGGGCCGAATTGCTAAATGGGCTATTGAGCTCCTCCCGTTCGACATAAGATACAAACCACGGCGAGCCATTAAGTCGCAAGTACTGGCTGATTTCGTCGCCGAATGGACAGAAGCCGAACTCCCTAAAGAGTACGGCGCGTACTCCAATTGGATCATGCACTTCGACGGCTCTAAGATGCTGGTCTGGTCTGGGGGCAGGTGTCGTCCTAACATCCCCCACTGGAGATACAGTCCAATACGTACTCCAAATATTATACACAAACTCCAACAATGCAGCAGAATATGAGGCCACGTTGCATGGTCTCCAGATGGCAGTCTCCATGGGCATTCAACGCCTAGAGGTGCGTGGGGATTCGAACCTCGCAATATCTCAAATAAATGGAGACTTTGACGCCAAGGACCCAAAAATGGCGGCTTACCGCAATGCCGTCCTCAAAATGTCAGCTCGGTTCGAGGGGCTCGAATTCCACCATGTGGTCCGAGAAAACAATCAAGCGGCAGATATCCTCGCCCGCATCGGCGCTAAGCGCGACCCTGTCCCACCTAATATCTTCTTGGAAAGGCTGTTTAAGCCATCCGTGGTGTGGGAAGGGGAGACCGGCAACAACAGTCTGGATCCGGCCACAACACCAGATCCCGAGGACTCTGACGTAATCGGAGGCTCCGCCACCGAAATAACACCTTCGGCCCACGTGATTATGGCTGTCATCGTCCCATGGACAGTACCCTTCTTGGCTTACCTAAATAGGCAAGAACTCCCCGAGGACCCAAATGAGGCACGTTGCATTGTGTGGCGGTCTAAAGCCTACAAGGTCCACGAGGGAGAGCTTTATAAGAAAAGCGCTACCAGAGTACTTCAAAGGTGTATCTCCGAAGAGGAAGGATGGCAACTTTTGGCAGAAATTCATGTTGGACTCGGCGGCCATCACGCCACAGCTCGGGCCCTTGTAAGCAAGGCCTTCCGTACAGGTTTCTACTAGCCGACACCCCGAGCAAACGCACAGGACCTCGTCCAACATTGTGTCGGTTGCCAGCTTTTTGCAAACCAAAGCCATATGCCACCTACCACTCTCCAAACAATCCCCATTACTTGGCCCTTTGCAGTCTGGGGGCTTGATATGGTTGAACCCCTTAAAGGAGGAAGCCATAAGAAAAAGTACCTATTGGTCATGGTGGATAAATTCACCAAATGGATAGAAGCCAAACCAATTAAAATGGCCGAGTCTGGACCAGTGATAGACTTCATATCCGGGGTTGTACACCGTTATGGTGTCCCCCACAGCATCATCATCGATAACGGCTCAAACTTTACAGCTGACGAGGTAAAAACTTGGGGCAGCAACATGGGCATTAATCTCAATTATGCCTCCGTCTATCACCCCCCAAACAAACGGTCAAGTCGAACGAGCAAATGGTCTTATTATGAGTGGCATTAAACCCAGATTAGTGCGATCCTTGAAGGAATCAGATACACACTGTGTTGAGGAGTTCGACTCCATACTATGGGGGCTGCGGACCACGCCGAATCGCACTACCGGATACACACCGTTTTTATGGTGTACGGTGCAGAGGCGGTACTGCTCTGCGACATCATTCATGACTCACCTCGAGTGCGCATGTACGAAGAAAAAGAAGCCGAGCTTGATTGGCAGGACAGTTTAGACGCCCTGGAGGAGGAGCGTGACATTGCAAAAGCCCGCTCCGCATTCTATCAGCAACAGGCTCGACGGTATCAAAGCAGAGAAGTACGGGCCAAAACTTATAACGTTGGCGAACTCGTTCTACGCCTACCAGAGAAGAAAAAGGACAAGCTCAAGCCCAAATGGGAAGGTCCCTTCGTCATTGACAAAGTTCTAACCGGTGGAGCATACTGTCTGCGGGATGCATCAGACAATCGACTCGAGCCAAACCCATGGAACGCGGCCAGACTCCGAAGGTTCTACGCCTAGTGCTGGACTCTGTGTTCATCTCCTTACCTCCGCCTTTTTTTATATATATCCTCTATCTATCTTTCTTCCTTTCTTCACGGGCTTAAAAGGTTAAAATGTGTCTTGACTACACAGTCTTGACGCGCCATGCGTGCTCATTATACGTGGGGGCTTCTTATACAGAAGCTCAATATAATTACGTTCCGGGCTCTATGCCCCCTGCACATGTGTTACTTTTCCACATGTACCTTTTCTTCGCCATTATATGCATCGATATGACTTAAGTTTTGGCCAAGCTGGGTTGCCTGTCTCTTGTGTTTATGCCCTACATTCCCGTTAATTCGGCTAGGGCATAAGGGGAGCACCTCTGCGATTGTTACTACCGGGTCAGCCGGATGTGTACCTCAGACTGGGTGAAGCCGAAAGCTAGCGTTCTTAAGGGAACATTCGGTCGATGAACAAAAGATGACTTTTACTTATTGCAATACATGCCCCTAGATGTTTATATCCTGCCTCTCTTTTCGCAGTTCGGACATGCACATTAATGCATGTGTACCCAGGGAAAGGAACCCTTAACGGAACTATTCTCCCTGGAAGATGTTTCTTACTATCCATGTAATATAACATAGCTAGTTGGGTACTTGTCTGTTCAAGCACTTATGACCCCTACGCCTGGTTTCCACGCATACCCCGGTTTTTACATAACTGAGCGGGTATTCGGATACACTCCGGACTGTCAAGTCCGAAGGTCGGAGCGAAAAGGTCCGCCATGACAAATGATTTACAATCCGGCTAGGGACAATATATGTCACTTGAAGTACATAGCCACTTAGACTGACTAAATTCTTCTTCTATACCATCCAACAGGCTGTCTAGCCTACAATCCTGTTGGGAATACTTTGCGGCTAATTCTACCTGGTCATACACCAGACTAACGGGGATCTCTTTCCCATCAGACCCCACAGGTCCGACCTCGGCCATGTGGTTCGGGTCAGCCTTGGTATATCGTGTCTTCACCATGGCCTAGGCTTCCCTTGCACCTTGTCGGCAGGCAGATATCTTCCATAATCAGAAGCGTTGCCGCGCTCCCTTGAGCATCTCTACGAGCTCCCCCATGCCTCCTGGCAGGGAGGTGGATGGCCACAAGGCCTGGCAATGCCCTGCATCACCTGCCGAACTTGTTCATGCAGTTGTGAGAGCTCTGGCAGAAGATCGCCCGCAGACCCGGGCATCTCCTCTTCGGGACGACCCGTCAGCATACCTACAGATATAACTCTGTTAGCCGGTTTCTTCACCGAACTCCATAAAAGTTCGTTCAAGCACTTACCAAAAATGCCACGTCGAAGCTCCTTATTCTCCTTTACGGAGTCTGCTAGCTGGGCCCCAAAACATCGTTCAGTTCAACGCCCAGCCGGGTATTGGCATCTTGGAGATCATTTTTCTCCTGCCTAACCCGTGTAAGCACCCACTCGCCAGCCTCTAGCTGTCGTTGAGCATGTTGCTCATCCCCTCGCACGACCTTCGGATTCACTCCGGGATCATCTGCAGAATCTATTGTTAGATTTGCATGCATGCCGAATACTAACTGGTACATGTCATTTCATTCTTTTCGATCAGAACAAGTGTTACCAGATGGGGCCTTCTTGGACTCCTTCATTTCGGCAACTGCGGCCCGTAGCTGGGCTTTGCACTCCTCCAGCTCTTGAGATAACTGGGTATTCTTCTCCGTAAGGACCTACGCATATAATGATCCTTAAATCAGTTGTGCCAACTGTTTCAAGTCTCAGGGGCTACGGATATACATAATTATCAGATTTTCTTACCCATATATCCTTTACATACTGGTCCATGGCTCTGGCAAGACCATTTTGAGCAGCTCGGATGTACGCCTCTTCGGAGAAACCAGGGCCGTGGAGTACGGCCCGACGACGCCTGTGATTCATGGCACTCTCCACTTGGGAATTCGTAGCGGACAGTCTATCCGCATCCTCTGTAGGAGGAACATACGGTGTTGTCCCCACGTTAGCATCTGCCCCTAAGACCGGCTCTGGAGTCCGGCTAGTGGAGGCGTAGCCGGCAGGCTCTCCGGACACGGTCCGGCGAGCGTTTTTTCTGCCAAGAACCATGGACGTTATTATATTTTAAAGACGATAACCACAGAGCAGGGTTCTTTTTCATACCTCTGCGACGGCCTCTCAGTCCTGACCGCCTTCCTTTTAAGCCTACCCGGCTTCGGTGCCCCTCGTTGGTGAGTCACTGCGGGTTCGGCATGGCGTCCCGAGGGCCTTCCCTATAAGACACCATATGTATGCGGTGGGTGAAGTGCAAAAAAGGGATCCTTCTCGGAAGTTGGGACTCCGGTTTTACTTACATGCGATGCAGGGATCAGGCCAGGATAATCGGCTATGATGGCCACCAAGGCACCCTCGCAGCTTAACTGATAGAACGTCCTGTCGGTAAGCTCCACAAATATGTCCAGATCTTCTTCGAGTCCGGGGTCGAGGGCCCGGTCAGGGTCCTCTGGCTGTGGAGACGGGCTGTGGACCTCCCTCACAGCTTTTCGCAGTTCCTGCTATGAAATAGCAAGGTAAATATTTATGATGAAGAATGCGGGAAGGTCTGGAGTAAAAGTAGCAGCACACCCAGTTTGGGGGGTTGTACATGAAGAATCCATCCCATGGCTTAATGCGGATAAACTCCTCTTCCTCTCCTTTGTATAACTCGGACAATATTTTCGCTAGAGGAGCGGTGGAGTCCGGACCTTTATGGCAGCAGCGGGTGGCATCGTCTTCTCCATTGAAGTGCCACATGGGTTTCCCCGGATACTGAAGTGGCTGCACCCCCCGCATTATACATACTGACATAACCTCGATTATTGTCAGTCCTGATTTGGCCAGCGTTTTTATCCTGCCCATCAGGTAAAGGACATCTATGTTATCTTCCTCCTGGGGGCTCCGAGGGCGCCAGCTACGACGTTTCTTCAAAGGGGCATTATTAAACTCAGGGAGGCCCATCCGAATAGGGTCCGGAAGGGGGACGTCCTCCATATAAAACCACTCCGAAGGCCAGTCTTCGGATGTCTTCTTCGGAGTACCGGACGGGTATCCGGTCCCGGCGATGCGCCATATTTCGGCTCCGCCCACTTGATATATTGAACCCTCCTATGTACGAGATACGAGGCAGAATAGCCTCTTCCATAGCTCGAAATGAGCTTCACGGCCTAGAAACAGCTCGCAAAGGGCGACGTAGCTGGCGATGTGTAATATGGAGTCGGGAGTAAAGTTATGCAGCTAGATGCCATAGAACTCTAGGAGCCCGCGGAGGAACGATGGATTGGAAATCCGAGTCCCCTCAATAAGTAAGGGACAAGGCATACCCGCTCCCCCATGGATGGGTTGGGAAAGCTCTCTGCCTGCTCCCCGCCGTTATAAGTGGCTAGTCCGGCTCAGATGGTGACCATATACGCAGGAGGGGGAAACCCCTGGGTCTGTAACTCTACTAATTGGCTATGGGGGGACGGAACACTTCTCCCAATTGCCTGGCTTAGTGCTACGGGAGCGAGAGGAGGAGCTGCGATGGCCGGCCATGATGGGATGGACTTTTTCGGGCGTGCTCCGATGGATACTCGCTGTGGGAGGATGGTGTGATCTGGATCTGAGGAGTCCTTATCTCCTTATAAAGGCGGCAGGGATCCAGCGACTCCCCACTTGCTTGGTAAACTCGCTTATTCCCCAAGCATCACGCTAAAGATGTGGTTGGATTACCCATACCCGTATTGATGAGAATCCCAAGATAGGGGGACACAATCTCTGCTTCAATAAGACATGCCCATAAAACCGCCTCGCGACATGCGCAGTAGCTGGTTAGGGAGAATGGTTCGAATAAAGACCAGATCGTGGCGTGGTGTCACGTTAGGAAAAGTTGTCGGCGGATTGGATTTGTGGAATATTGTACTCTCTACGATGGTATGTGGAATTTGTTTCGCAGAGCCGGACACGATCCTTGTGTTCAAAATCTTCTATGGAGTATTCGGAGAAGGAACCCACCTTGCAATGCCGAAGACAATCTGCGCGCCGGACTCATCGTAATTGAAGCCTGGTTCAGGGGCTACTGAGGGAGTCCTGGATTAGGGGGTCCTCAGACAGCCGGACTATATACTTTGGCCGGACTGTTGGACAATGAAGATACAGGATTGAAGACTTTGTCCCATGTCCGGGTGGGACTCTCCTTTGCGTGGAAGGCAAGCTTGGCAATTCGGATATGTAGATCTCCTCCCTTGTAACCGACTCTGTGTAACCCTAGCCCCCTCCGGTGTCTATATAAACCGGAGGGTTTAGTTCATAGGACAAGAACAATCATAATCATAGGCTAGCTTCTAGGGTTTATCCTCTACGATCTCGTGGTAGATCAACTCTTGTAATACTCATATCATCAAGATCAATCAAGCAGGAAGTAGGGTATTACCTCCATCGAGAGGGCCCGAACCTGGGTAAACATTGTGTCCCCCGCCTCCTGTTACCATCAGTCTTACACGCACAGTTCGGGACCCCCTACCCGAGATCCGCCAGTTTTGACACCGACAGGGGGAAGGGGGCCGGGCCCTCTAGATGAGATCTAGAGGGGGCGGCGGCCAAGGGGAGGGGGCTTGCCCCCCAAGCCAATGGGGCACCCCTTTAGGGTTTCGCCTCAACCCTAGGCGCAAGGGCCCTAGGAGGAATGACTCCCAACCCACTTAGGGGCTGGTTCCCTTCCACATACAGCCCATAGGGCCCTCCGGGGCAGGTGGACCCTCCCGATGGACCCCCGGAACCCCTTCGGTGGTCCCGGTACAATACCGGCAAACCCCCGAATACTTCCGGTGACCGTATGATGACTTCCCATATATAAATCTTCACCTCCGGACCATTCCAGAACTCCTCGTGACATCCGGGATCTCATCCAGGACTCCGAAAAACATTCGGTAACCACATACTAATTCCCATAACAACTCTAGCGTCACCGAACCTTAAGTGTGTAGACCCTACGGGTTTGGGAACCATGTAGACATGACCGAGACATCTCTCCGGCCAATAACCAACAGCAAGATCTGGATACCCATGTTGTCTCCCACATGTTCCACGATGATCTCATCGGATGAACCATGATGTCGAGGATTCAATCAATCCCGTATACAATTACCTTTGTCCATCGGCATGTTACTTGCCCGAGATTCGATCGTTGGTATCCTAATACCTTGTTCAATCTCGTTATCGGCAAGTCTCTTTACTCGTTACGTAATGCATGATCCCGTGACTAACTCCTTAGTCACTCTGAGCTCATTACGATGATGCATTACCGAGTGGGCCCAGAGATACCACTCCGTCATACGGAGTGACAAATCCCAGTCTTGATTCGTGCTAACCCAACAGACACTTTCGGAGATACCTGTAGTGCACCTTTATAGCCACCCAGTTACGTTGTGATGTTTGGCACACCCAAAGCATTCCTATAGTATCCGGGAGTTGCACAATCTCATGGCCTAAGGAAAAGATACTTGACATTAGAAAAGCTTTAGCAGACGAACTACATGACCTTGTGCTATGCTTAGGATTGGGTCTTGTCCATCACATCATTCTCCTAGTGATGTGATCCCGTTATTAACGACATCCAATGTCCATGGTCAGGAAACCACGACCATCTATTGATCAACGAGCTAGTCAACTAGAGGCTTACTAGGGACATATTACGATCTGTGTATTCACACATGTATTATGGTTTCCGGTTAATACAATTATAGCATGAACAATAGACAATTATCATGAACAAGGAAATATAATAATAACCACTTTATTATTGCCTCTAGGGCATATTTCCAACAGTCTCCCACTTGCACTAGAGTCAATAATCTAGTTACATTGTGATGAATCGAACACCCATAGAGTTCTGGTGTTGATCATGTTTTGCTCGTGGAAGAGGTTTAGTCAACGGATCTGCGACATTCAGATCCGTATGCACTTTACAAATATCTATGTCTCCATATTGAACATTTTCATGAATGGAGTTGAAGCGACGCTTGATATGCCTGGTCTTCTCGTGAAACCTGGGCTCCTTGGCAAGGGCAATAGCTCTAGTGTTGTCACAGAAGAGAGTCATCGGGCCCGACACATTGGGAATAACTCCTAGGTCGGTAATGAACTCCTTCATCTAGATTGCTTCATGTGCTGCCTCTGAGGCTGCCATGTACTCCGATTCACATGTAGATCCCGCCACGATGCTTTGCTTGCAACTGCACCAGCTGACTGCCCCACCATCCAAAATATACACCATTCATAAATTCTTAACATCTTTAGCTTTAATACCCTTTTCTTTCATGGATTTCTTTGCCTCTTGCATATCTTCAGGACTGAGAAATAGAATACTGTTGGGGAACGTTGCAGAAAACAAAAAATTTCCTACGGTTTCACCAAGATCCATCTATGAGTTCATCTAGCAATGAGTGATTGGATTGCATCTACATACCTTTGTAGATCACGCGCGGAAGCGTTCAAAGAACGGGGATGAGGAAGGCGTACTCGACGTGATCCAAATCACCGGAGATCCTAGCACCGAACGGACGGCACCTCCGTGTTCAACACACGTACGGTCATCGTAACGTCTCCTTCTTCTTGATACAGCAAGGGGAAAGGAGAGGTTGAGGAAGATGGCTCCAACAGCAGCACGACGGCGTGGTGGTGATGGAGCTGCAGTACCCCGGCAGGGCTTCGCCAAGCACTATGGAGGAGGAGGAGGTGTTGGAGAGGGAGAGGGAGGCACCAAAGGCAAGGGGTAAGAAATCCTCCATCTCCCCACTATATATAGGAGGGCCAGGGGGGGCGCCGGCCCTAGGAGATCTAATCTCCTAGGGGGGTGCGGCCAAGTGGGAGGAATCCCTCCTCCCCAAGGCACCTAGGAGGTGCCTTCCCCTCCTAGGACTCTTCCTCCCATGAAACCCTAGGCGCATGGGCCTCTTGGGGCTGGTGCCCTTGGCCCATGTAGGCCAAGGCACACCCCCTACAGCCCATGTGCCCCCCCGGGACAGGTGGCCCCACCCGGTGGACCCCTGGGACCCCTTCGGTGGTCCCGGTACAATACCGCTGACCCCGAAACTTGTCCCGATGCCCGAAATAGCACTTCCTATATATAATTCTTTACCTCCGGACCATTCCGGAAGTCCTCGTGACGTCCGGGATCTCATCCGGGACTCCAAACAACATTCGGGTTACTGCATATACATATCCCTACAACCCTAGCGTCACCGAACCTTAAGTGTGTAGACCCTACGGGTTCGGGAGACATGTAGACATGACCGAAATCGCTCTCCGGTCAATAACCAACAGCGGGATCTGGATACCCATGTTGGCTCCCACATGCTCCTCGATGATCTCATCGGATGAACCACGATGTCGAGGATTCAAGCAACCCCGTATACAATTCCCTTTGTCAATCGGTATGTTACTTGCCTGAGATTCGATCGTCGGTATCCCAATACCTCGTTCAATCTCGTTACCGGCAAGTCACTTTACTCGTACCGTAATGCATGATCCCGTGACCAGACACTTGGTCACTTTGAGCTCATTATGATGATGCATTACCGAGTGGGCCCAGTGATACCTCTCCGTCATACGGAGTGACAAATCCCAGTCTTGATCCGTGTCAACCCAACAGACACTTTCGGAGATACCCGTAGTATACCTTTATAGTCACCCAGTTACGTTGTGACGTTTGGCACACCCAAAGCACTCCTGCGGTATCCGGGAGTTACACGATCTCATGGTCTAAGGAAAAGATACTTGACATTGGAAAACTCTAGCAAACGAACTATACGATCTTGTGCTATGTTTAGGATTGGGTCTTGTCCATCACATCATTCTCCTAATGATGTGATCTCGTTATCAATGACATCCAATGTCCATACTCAGGAAACCATGACTATCTGTTGATCAACGAGCTAGTCAACTAGAGGCTTACTAGGGACATGTTGGTGTCTATTATTCACACATGTATTACGATTTCCGGATAACACAATTATAGCATGAATAAAGACAATTATCATGAACAAGGAAATATAATAATAATGCTTTTATTATTGCCTCTAGGGCATATTTCCAACAGTCCCACTTGCACTAGAGTCAATAATCTAGTTACATTGTGATGAATCGAACACCCATGGAATTCTGGTGTTGATCATGTTTTCCTCTAGGGAGAGGTTTAGTCAACGGATCTGCTACATTTAGGTCCGTATGTACTTTACAAATATCTATGTCTCCATTTTGAACATTTTCACGAATGGAGTTGAAGCGACGCTTGATGTGCCTTGTCTTCTTGTGAAACCTGGGCTCCTTGGCAAGAGCAATAGCTCCAGTGTTGTCACAGAAGAGCTTGATCGGCCCCGACGCATTGGGTATGACTCCTAGGTCGGTGATGAACTCCTTCACCACAATTGCTTCATGTGCTGCCTCTGAGGCTGCCATGTACTCCGCTTCACATGTAGATCCCGCCACGATGCTCTGCTTGCAACTGCCCCAGCTTACTGCCCCACCATTCAAAATATACACGTATCCGGTTTGTGACTTAGAGTCATCCAGATCTGTGTCGAAGCTAGCGTTGACGTAACCCTTTACGACGAGCTCTTCGTCACCTCCATAAACGAGAAACATTTCCTTAGTCCTTTTCAGGTACTTCAGGATATTCTTGACCACTGTCCAGTGTTCCTTGCCGGGATTACTTTGGTACCTTCCTACCAAACTTACGGCAAGGTTTACATCAGGTCTGGTACACAGCATGGCATACATAATAGACCCTATGGCCGAGGCATAGGGGATGACACTCATCTCTTCTATATCTTCTGCCGTGGTCGGACATTGAGCTGAGCTCAATTTCACACCTTGTAATACAGGCAAGAACCCCTTCTTAGACTCATCCATATTGAACTTCTTCAATATCTTATCAAGGTATGTGCTTTGTGAAAGACCTATGAGGCGTCTTGATCTATCTCTGTAGATCTTGATGCCTAATATATAAGCAGCTTCTCCAAGGTCCTTCATTGAAAAACTCTTATTCAAGTAGGCCTTTATGCTATCCAAGAGTTCTATATCATTTCCCATCAAAAGTATGTCATCTACATATAATATGAGAAATGCTACAGAGCTCCCACTCACTTTCTTGTAAACACAGGCTTCTCCATAAGTCTGTGTAAACCCAAACGCTTTGATCATCTCATCAAAGCGAATGTTCCAACTCCGAGATGCTTGCACCAGCCCATAAATCGAGCGTTGGAGCTTGCACACCTTGTCAGCATTCTTAGGATCGACAAAACCTTCCGGCTGCATCATATACAATTCTTCCTTAAGGAAACCATTAAGGAATGCCGTTTTGACATCCATTTGCCATATTTCATAATCATAGAATGCGGCAATCGCTAACATGATTCGGACGGACTTCAGCTTCGCTACCGGTGAGAAAGTCTCATCATAGTCAACCCCTTGAACTTGTCGATAACCCTTAGCGACAAGCCGAGCTTTATAGATGGTCACATTACCATCCGCGTCTGTCTTCTTCTTAAAGATCCATTTATTCTCTATGGCTCGCCGCTCTACGGGCAAGTCAGTCAAAGTCCATACTTCATTTTCATACATGGATCCTATCTCGGATTTCATGGCTTCCAGCCATTTGTCGGAATCCGGGCCCGCCATCGCTTCTTCATAGTTCAAAGGTTCACCGTTGTCTAACAACATGATTTCTAAGACAGGGTTGCCGTACCACTCTGGTGCGGAACGTGTCCTTGTGGACCTTCGAATTTCAGTAGGAGCTTGATCAGAAGTATCTTGATCATCATCATTATCTTCCTCTCTAGTTGGTGCAGGCACCTCAGGAACATTTTCTTGAGTTGCGCCCTTTTCCGGTTCAAGAGGTAATACTTCATCAAGTTCTACTTTCCTCCCACTTACTTCTTTCGAGAGAAACTCTTTCTCTAGAAAGGACCCATTCTTGGCAACAAAGATCTTGCCTTCGGATCTGAGGTAGAAGGTATACCCAGTAGTTTCTTTAGGGTATCCTATGAAGACGCATTTTTCCGACTTGGGTTCGAGCTTTTCAGGTTGAAGTTTCCTGACATAAGCATCGCATCCCCAAACCTTTAGAAACGACAGCTTAGGTTTCTTCCCAAACCATAATTCAAACGGTGCCGTCTCAACGGATTTCGACGGAGCCCTATTTAAAGTGAATGCGGCAGTCTCTAAAGCATACCCCCAAAAGGATAGCGGTAAATCGGCAAGAGAATCATAGATCGCACCATATCTAATAGAGTGCGATTACGACGTTCGGACACACCATTACGCTGAGGTGTTCCAGGCGGCGTGAGTTGTGAAACTATTCCACATTTTCTTAAGTGTGTGCCAAACTCGTGACTCAAGTATTCTCCTCCACGATCTGATCGTAGGAACTTGATTTTCCTGTCACGTTGATTCTCAACCTCACTCTGAAATTCCTTGAACTTTTCAAAGGATTCAGACTTGTGTTTCATTAAGTAGACATACCCATATCTACTTAAGTCATCAGTGAGGGTGAGAACATAACGATAGCCACCGTGAGCCTCAACACTCATTGGACCGCACACATCAGTATGTATGATTTCCAATAAGTTGGTTGCTCGCTCCATTGTTCCTGAGAACGGAGTCTTGGTCATTTTACCCATGAGGCATGGTTCGCACGTGTCAAATGATTCGTAATCAAGAGACTCTAAAAGTCCATCGGCATGGAGCTTCTTCATGCGTTTGACACCTATGTGACCAAGGCGGCAGTGCCACAAGTATGTGGGACTATCATTATCAACCTTGCATCTTTTGGTACTCACACTATGAACATGTGTAGCATTACGCTCGAGATTCATTAATAATAAACCATTCACCATCGGAGCATGACCATAAAACATATCTCTATATAAATAGAACAACCATTATTCTCGGATTTAAATGAGTAGCCATCTCAAATTAAACGAGATCCTGATACAATGTTCATGCTCAAAATTGGCACTAAATAACAATTATTGAGGTTTAAAACTAATCCCGTAGGTAAATGAAGAGGCAACGTGCCGACGACGATCACATCGACCTTGGAACCATTCCTGACGCGCATCGTCACCTCGTCCTTCACCAGTCTCCGTTTATTCCGCAGCTCCTGTTTTGAGTTACAAATGTGAGCAACCGCACCGGTATAAAATACCCAGGAGCTAGTACGAGTACTGCTAAGGTACACATCAATTACATGTATATCACATATACCTTTTGCTTTGCCGGCCTTCTTGTCCGCTAAGTATTTGGGGCAGTTCCGCTTCCAGTGACCACTCTCCTTGCAATAAAAGCACTCAGTCTCGGGCTTGGGTCCATTCTTTGGCTTCTTCCCGGCAGCTTGCTTGCCGGGCGCGGCAACTCCCTTGCCGTCCTTCTTGAAGTTCTTTTTACCCTTGCCCTTCTTGAACTTAGTGGTTTTATTGACCATCAACACTTGATGTTCCTTCTTGACTTCTACCTCTGCTGATTTCAGCATAGCAAATACTTCAGGAATGGTCTTTTCCATCCCCTGCATATTGAAGTTCATCACAAAGCTCTTGTAGCTCGGTGGAAGCGACTGAAGGATTCTGTCAATGACCGCGTCATCCGGGAGATTAACTCCCAGCTGAGTCAAGCGGTTATGTAACCCAGACATAGTGAGTATGTGCTCACTGACAGAACTATTTTCCTCCATCTTACAGCTGAAGAATTTGTCGGAGACTTGATATCTCTCGACCCGGGCATGAGCTTGGAAAACCATTTTCAGCTCTTCGAACATCTCATATGCTCCGTGTCTCTCAAAATGCTTTTGGAGCCCCGGCTCTAAGCTGTAAAGCATGCCGCACTGAACGAGGGAGTAGTCATCGGTATGTTCCTGCCAAGCGTTCATAACGTCTTGTTCTGCAGGGAGAACAGGTGCATCACCTAGCGGTGCTTGTAGGACATAATCTTTCTTGGCAGCTATGAGGATGATCCTCAGGTTCTGGACCCAGTCCGTATAGTTGCTGCCATCGTCTTTCAGCTTGGTTTTCTCTAGGAACGCGTTGAAGTTGAGGACTACGTTGGCCATTTGATCTACAAGACATATTGTAAATATTTTAGACTAAGTTCATGATAAATAAGTTCATCTAATCAAATTATAATGAACTCCCACTTAGATAGACATCCCTCTTCTAGTCATCTAAGTATAACATGATCCGAGTTAGCTAGGTCGTGTCCGATCATCACGTGAGACGGACTAGTCAATGTCGGTGAACATCTTCATGTTGATCGTATCTTCTATACGACTCATGCTCGACCTTTCGGTCTTCTGTGTTCCGAGGCCATGTCTGTACACATGCTAGGCTCATCAAGTCAACCTAAGTGTTTGCATGTGTAAATCTGTCTTACACCCGTTGTATGTGAACGTTAGAATCTATCACACCCGATCATCACGTGGTGCTTCGAAACAACGAACTGTCGCAACGGTGCACAGTTAGGGGGAACACTTTCTTGAAATTATTATGAGGGATCATCTTATTTACTACCGTCGTTCTAAGTAAACAAGATGAAAAACATGATAAACATCACATGCAATCAAATAATAATAGTGACATGATATGGCCAATATCACATAGCTCCTTTGATCTCCATCTTGGGGCTCCATGATCACCTTGTCACCGGCATGACACCATGATCTCCATCATCATGATCTCCATCATTGTGTCTCCATGAAGTTGCTCGCCAACTATTACTTCTACTACTATGGCTAACGCGTTTAGCAATAAAGTAAAGTAATTTACATGGCATTTCTCAATGACACGCAGGTCATACAAAAATAAAGACAACTCCTATGGCTCCTGCCGGTTGTCATACTCATCGACATGCAAGTCGTGATTCCTATTACAATAGCATGAACATCTCATACATCACATATATATCATTCATCATTCATCACAACTTTGGCCATATCATATCACAAAGCACTTGCTGCAAAAACAAGTTAGACGTCATCTAATTGTTGTTGCAAGTTTTACGTGGCTGAAGTAGGGTTCTAGCAAGAACGTTTTCTTACCTACGTGAAAGCCACAACGTGATTTGTCAACTTCTATTTACCCTTCATAAGGACCCTTTTCATCGAATCCGCTCCAACTAAAGTGGGAGAGACAGACACCCGCCAGCCACCTTATGCAACTTGTGCATGTTAGTCGGTGGAACCGGTCTCACGTAAGCGTACGTGTAAGGTTGGTCCGGGCCGCTTCATCCCACAATACCGTTGAAGCAAGATAAGACTAGTAGCGGCAAGAAAGTTGACAACATCTACACCCACAACAAATTGTGTTCTACTCGCGCAAGAAGAACTACGCATAGACCTAGCTCATGATGCCATTGTTGGGGAACGTTGCAGAAAACAAAAATTTTCCTACGGTTTCACCAAGATCCATCTATGAGTTCATCTAGCAATGAGTGATTGGATTGCATCTACATACCTTTGTAGATCACGCGTGGAAGCGTTCAAAGAACGGGGATGAGGAAGGCGTACTCGACGTGATCCAAATCACCGGAGATCCTAGCACCGAACGGACGGCACCTCCGCATTCAACACACGTACGGTCAGCGTAACGTCTCCTTCTTCTTGATCCAGCAAGGGGAAAGGAGAGGTTGAGGAAGATGGCTCCAACAGCAGCACGACGGCGTGGTGGTGATGGAGCTGCAGTACTCCGGCAGGGCTTCGCCAAGCACTATGGAGGAGGAGGAGGTGTTGGAGAGGGAGAGGGAGGCACCAAAGGCAAGGGGTAAGAAGTCCTCCATCTCCCCACTATATATAGGAGGGCCAGGGGGGGCGCCGGCCCTAGGAGATCTAATCTCCTAGGGGGGTGCGGCCAAGGGGGAGGAATCCCTCCTCCCCAAGGCACCTAGGAGGTGCCTTCCCCTCCTAGGACTCTTCCTCCCATGAAACCCTAGGCGCATGGGCCTCTTGGGGCTGGTTCCCTTGGCCCATGTAGGCCAAGGCGCACCCCTACAGCCCATGTGGCCTCCCGGGACAGGTGGCCCCACCCGGTGGACCCCCGGGACCCCTACGGTGGTCCCGGTACAATACCGGTGACCCCGAAACTTGTCCCGATGCCCGAAATAGCACTTCCTATATATAATTCTTTACCTCCGGACCATTCCGGAACTCCTCGTGACGTCCGGGATCTCATCCGGGACTCCAAACAACATTCGGGTTACTGCATATCCATATCCCTACAACCCTAGCGTCACCGAACCTTAAGTGTGTAGACCCTACGGGTTCGGGAGACATGTAGACATGACCGAGATCGCTCTCCGGTCAATAACCAACAGCGGGATCTGGATACCCATGTTGGCTCCCACATGCTCCTCGATGATCTCATCGGATGAACCACGATGTCGAGGATTCAAGCAACCCCGTATACAATTCCCTTTGTCAATCGGTATGTTACTTGCCCGAGATTCGATCGTCGGTATCCCAATACCTCGTTCAATCTCGTTACCGGCAAGTCACTTTACTCATACCGTAATGCATGATCCCATGACCAGACACTTGGTCACTTTGAGCTCATTATGATGATGCATTACCGAGTGGGCCCAGTGATACCTCTCCGTCATATGGAGTGACAAATCCTAGTCTTGATCCGTGTCAACCCAACAGACACTTTCGGAGATACCCGTAGTATACCTTTATAGTCACCCAGTTACGTTGTGACGTTTGGCACACCCAAAGCACTCCTATGGTATCCGGGAGTTACACGATCTCATGGTCTAAGGAAAAGATACTTGACATTGGAAAACTCTAGCAAACGAACTATACGATCTTGTGCTATGTTTAGGATTGGGTCTTGTCCATCACATCATTCTCCTAATGATGTGATCTCGTTATCAATGACATCCAATGTCCATAGTCAGGAAACCATGACTATCTGTTGATCAACGAGCTAGTCAACTAGAGGCTTACTAGGGACATGTTGGTGTCTATTATTCACACATGTATTACGATTTCCGGATAACACAATTATAGCATGAATAAAGACAATTATCATGAACAAGGAAATATAATAATAATGCTTTTATTATTGCCTCTAGGGCATATTTCCAATAAATACCCCTTTTCTTCAGAGTTGGTTTAGGAATAGGCTCGGGAAGTGCCCAATTATTTTCATTTACCAACATATTATTCAATAGAATTTCAGCTTCATCCGGTGTTCTTTCCCTGAAAACAGAACCAGCACAACTATCGAGGTAATCTCTAGAAGCATCGGTTAGACCATTATAAAAGATATCAAGTATTTAATTTTTCTTAAGAGGATGATCAGGCAAAGCATTAAGTAATTGGAGAAGCCTCCCCCAAGCTTGTGGGAGACTCTCTTCTTCAATTTGCACAAAATTATATATATATCCCTTAAGGCAGCTTGTTTCTTATGAGCAGGGAAATATTTAGCAGAGAAGTAATAAATCATATCCTAGGGACTACGCACACAACCAGGATCAAGAGAATTACACCATATCTTAGCATCACCCTCTAATGAGAACGGAAATATTTTAAGGATATAAAAGTAGCGAGTTCTCTCATCGTTAGTGAACAGGGTAGCTATATCATTTAATTTAGTAAGATGTGCCACAACAATTTCAGATTCATAGCCATAAAAAGGATCAGATTCAACCAAAGTAATTATATCAGGATCAACAGAGAATTCATAATCCTTATCAGTAACACATATAGGTGAAGTACCAAAAGCAGGGTCAGGTTTGATTCTAGCATTAAGGGATTGCTGCTTCCATGTAGCTAATAACCGCTTTAGATCATATCTATCATTGCAAGCTAAAATAGCTCTAGTAGCTTCTTCATCCATAACATAACCCTCAGGAACAACAGGAAATTCATATTTATTAGGGGGAGAGTCTTCATCATCACTTCCATCAATATTATTAGTTTCAATAATTTCATTCTCTCTAGCCCTAGCAAGTTGTTCATCAAGAAATTCACCAAGTGGCATAGTAGTATCAAGCATAGAAGTAGTTTCATCATAAGTATCATGCATAGCAGAAGTGGCATCATCAATAACATGCGACATATCAGAATCAATAGCAGAAGCAGGTTTAGGTGTCGCAAGCTTACTCAAAACAGAAGGTGAATCAAGTGCAGAGCTAGATGGCAGTTCCTTACCTCCCCTCGTAGTTGAGGGAGAAATCTTGGTTTTTGGATCTCTCAAGTTCTTCATAATGATAAGCAGATATAAATCACAAATGACTAAAAGAATAGAGCTATGCTCCCTGGCAACGGCGCCAGAAAATAGTCTTGATAACCCGCAAGTATAGGGGATAGCAACAGTTTTCGAGGGTAGAGTATTCAACCCAAATTTATTGATTAGACACAAGGGGAGCCAAAGAATATTCTCAAGTATTAGCAGCTGAGTTGTCAATTCAACCACACCTGGAAACTTAGTATCTGCAGCAAAGTGTTTAGTAGCAAAGTAATATGATAGTAGTGGTAACGATAGCAAAAGTAACGGTAGTAAAAGTAATGTTTTTGGTATTTTGTAGTGATTGTAACAATAGCAACGGAAAAGTAAATAAGTGAAGAACAATATATGGAAAGCTCGTAGGTAATGGATTGGCGATAGAGAATTATGCCGGATGTGGTTCATCATGTAACAGTCATAACCTAGGGTGACACAGGACTAGCTCCAATTCATCAATGTAATGTAGGCATGTATTCCGAATATAGTCATACGTGCTTATGGAAAAGAACTTGCATGACATCTTTTGTCCTACCCTCCCGTGGCAGCGGGGTCCTAGCGGAAACTAAGGGATATTAAGGCCTCCTTTTAATAGAGTACCAGACCAAAGCATTAACACATAGTGAATACATGAACTCCTCAAACTACGGTCATCACCGGGAGTGGTCCCGATTATTGTCACTTCGGGGTTGCCGGATCATAACACATAGTAGGTGACTATAGACTTGCAAGATAGGATCAAGAACTCTCATATATTCATGAAAACATAATAGGTTCGATCTGAAATCATGGCACTCGGGCCCTAGTGACAAGCATTAAGCATAGCAAAGTCATAGCAACATCAATCTCAGAACATAGTGGATAATAGGGATCAAACCCTAACAAAACTAACTCGATTACATGATAAATCTCATCCAACCCATCACCGTCCAGCAAGCCTACGATGGAATTACTCATGCACGGCAGTGAGCATCATGAAATTGGTGATGGAGGATGGTTGATGATGACGACGATGATGAATTCCCCTCTCCGGAGCCCCGAACGGACTCCAGATCAGCCCTCCCGAGAGGTTTTAGGGCTTGGCGGCGGCTCCGTATCATAAAACGCGATGAATCCTTCTCCTTTATTTTTTCTCCCCGAAAGCAAATATATAGAGTTGGAGTTGAGGTCGGAGGAGCTCCAGGGGGCCCACGAGGTAGGGGGCGCGCCCCCACTGAGGGAGTCCTGGATTAGGGGGTGTTCGGGTAGCCGGACTATACCTTTAGCTGGACTCCAGGACTATGAAGATACAAGATTGAAGACTTCGTCCCGTGTCTGGATGGGACTTTCCTTGACGTGGAAGGCAAGCTTGGCGATGCGGATATTCAAGATGTCCTATCATTGTAACCGACTCTATGTAACCCTAACCCTATCCGGTGTCTATATAAACCGGAGGGTTGTAGTCTGTAGGCAATCAACTCCATATACAACAATCATACCATAGGCTAGCTTCTAGGGTTTAGCCTCCTTGGTCTCGTGGTAGATCTACTCTTGTACTACCCATATCATCAATATTAATCAAGCAGGACGTAGGGTTTTACCTCCATCAAGAGGGCCCGAACCTGGGTAAAACATCGTGTTCCCTGCCTCATGTTACCATCCGGCCTAGACGCACAGTTCGGGACCCACTACCCGAGATCCGCCGGTTTTGACACCAACATTGGTGCTTTCATTGAGAGTTCCTCTGTGTCGTCGCCTTTAGGCCCGATGGCTCCTTTGATCATCAACAATGATACGGTCCAGGGTGAGACTTTTCTCCCCGGACAGATCTTCGTCTTCGGCGGCTTCGCTCTGCGGGCCAATTTGCTCGGCCACCTGGAGCAGATCGAAAGCTATGCCCCTGGCCATCAAGTCAGGTTTGGAAGCTTAAACTAAACGGCTGACATCCGTGGAGACTTGATCTTCGACGGGTTCGAGCCACGGCCAAGCGCGCCGCACTATCTCGAGGGGCATGACCCAGCTCTGCCTCCGGACAGTGTCCTGGAGGCCGCACACGCGTCGGTTCCGACCCCTAACTCGGAGCCTATTGCGCCAATCGAGGATGAGCGGTTGGACGTCACCTCGGGGGCTTCGATCTCAAAGGCGATCGAGCCGAACGCTAGCCCCGCACTCTGCATGATCCGTGACTCCGAGGATCTGGACTCCTTTCCGAACTCCGAACCCCCCGCGCCCCTGCCGATCGAATCCGATTGGGCGCCGATAATAGAGTTCACCGCCGCAGACATCTTTCAGCACTCGCCTTGTGGCGATATCCTGAACTCTCTCAAGTCTCTCTCCTTATCAGGAGAGCCCTGGCCGAACTACGGTCAGCGAGGATGGGATACGGATGATGAAGAAATTCAAAGCCCACCCACCACCCACTTGGTAGCCACTGTCGACAATTTAAACGACGTGCTCAACTTCGACTCCAGAGATATCGACAGCATGGATGACGATGCAGGAGATACCGACGAACCAACGCCCATAGGGCATTGGACAGCCACCTCATCTCACGATGTGTACATGGTGGATACCCCTAAAGGAAGCGACAACGAGGAAACAGGGGATGGGACGGGAGATCGACCCCCCGAAAAGCAATTAAAGCGTCGGTGTAAACGCCGACCCAAGCCCCGCCTTGACAAAAACCCAGCCATAGAGCAGGACGAGCTGGTAGATGATGAGCAGGCCTTAGAGCAACCGTCCGAATAGGGCAACATGGATAGAGAAACCGAACATCCCTCCTTCGGCGAAAACAGCATTCCGGACGACCTCACGCCGAATAAATCTATGGAGCAGAAGAATCTCCACGAGAGGCTCGTTGCAACTGCACGTAGCCTAAAAAAGCAGAAGCGGAAACTAAAAACAACGGAAGATGCACTCCGGATTAGATGGAGCAAAGTAATCAATACCACAGATAAGTACGGCGACAGTCGCCGCACTAAAAGCTATCCGGAAAGAAAGCTACTGCCTGAATTCGACGAAGAGGCCCTAGAGCCCTCGCATTCAAAAAATGGAAAAGCCACACGGTCGGATAGACGACCCCATAAAGCAGCAAGCGGCGCCGCACCTAAATCGGCATGCGACCCACTTAAGGACTCGCATCATGGCCCAGTCAGGTCCATTTATGGGCCAAGAAAGCAAGCTCTCGTAAGCAACGCTATGAAGCCATCATCAGAATCCGGCACACCCAAATACAGGGGCGCCACACACCCCCTATGTTTCACCGATGAGGTCCTGGACTATGAATTCCCAGAGGGATTCAAACCCGTAAACATAGAGGCATATGATGGAACAACAGACCCTGGAGTTTGGATCGAGGATTATATCCTCCACATACACATGGCTAGAGGAGATGATCTCCACGCCATAAAATATCTACCCCTTAAGCTTAAAGGGCCAGCCCGGCATTGGCTTAAAAGCCTTCCCGAAAACACAATTGGAAGCTGGGAAGAGCTCGAGGATGCTTTCCGAGCAAACTTTCAAGGGACCTATGTCCGCCCTCCGGATGCAGACGATCTTAGTCACATAACTCAACAACCCGGAGAATCAGCTCGGCAGTTCTGGAATAGATTCCTCACTAAAAAGAATCAGATAGTCGACTGTCCGGACACCGAAGCCTTAGCAGCTTTCAGGCATAACGTCTGAGACGAATGGCTCGCCAGACACCTCGGCCAAGAAAAGCCAAGAACAATGGCCGCACTAACAAGCCTCATGACCCGCTTTTGTGCAGGGGAGGACAGCTGGTTGGCAAGGTGCAGCCCCAGCAACCCAAGTACATCCGAAACTAGGGATGGAAACGGAAAACCGCGATGCAACAAGGACCGTCGCTGGACTAAGGACAAAAGTCCGAAGAGCACGGTAGTCAATGCCGGATTCAAAGGCTCACGACAAAATCAGGAAAAATTGCCCCCCAGGATAACAGGGACGATCCATCCAACCTAAATAAAGTCCACCAAGCGAAGACGAGGACAAACCCAAAAGCAGAGCACCAGGAAACAAAAGAACTTCCCACAAGAAGTAAAAACAGTGAACTCACTTCACATAACAAAACGTGCGGCGCCCGTAAAGGTACGCACCACACGGCCCATCCCCAAAGGGTCCTGCCACTGGTTGTCAAAACCGATCATCTTCGATCAGCTAGATTATTCTAGGAATATCAAGAATGTAGGCTGGACTGCCTTGATACTCGATCCAATAATTGGCGGACTCCAGTTTTCAAATGTCCTTATGGACGGCGGCAGTGGACTAAACCTGATATATCAGGATACAATCCAGCACATGGGGATAAACCCAGCAAGAATCCGCCGCAGCAAAACCTCCTTTGAAGGGGTAATACCTGGTCCGGACACCCATTGTATGGGTTTTCTCTGGCTCGAAGTCATATTCGGCTCTGCCGATAACCTCCGCCGCGAAAAGCTGACCTTCCATATCGTCCCGTTCTCAAGTCGCTATCAAGCACTATTGGGACGCGAAGCTTTCACTCGCTTTAACGCAATACCGCATTATGCATCTCTTACGCTTAAGATGCCCGGTCCACGAGGCATCATCTCTTTGAAGGGGAAGCACTAAAGTGCGCCTCCCCAAGCAGAGGACTGTGCGGCCGCTTTGACAGCCCCACAGCAAAATGGCCTCACCGGCCAAAAAAACTTTGAAATAGGTCATTCAAGACCACGAACGCGGATAGACGAGTTTGGTGCAAAATCATCATTGATGCAGGCCTAGAAGCCATATACCCCCGCACTAGGGGCTCCACGCATATACAATAAGAGACAATAAAGCTTAATCTTATATATCTTACTTTATACTTTGCTTATTTTAAACTTTTTCGGCACGACCCGTTTTCAACTCAGTTCCTCTCTTTTACAGATGAACGTCGTGCGGCGCCCGTCCAGGATACGGCACAACGGAGACACAGGCGCAGACGTGCAGTAGGGACCCGTCCTAAAGGATTCTTTTCAGATTAAGACCCTGCGTAAACCTTTTTTACTGTCTCTTGTTGCTACACATCCCCTAGTTTTTTCTTTCTGATATAACCAAGGAGGAGGCTGGCGTCTTGGCATGTGGCCACGTCAGAATTTTTCACGTACCTGGACACTAGGGGCTTTTTTAATAAAGAGTGTTGTTTCGCCCGCACTCATAAAGACCGAACACCTTAGGGAGTGTTCGGCGTCGCGAGTTTTGGCATTATATGCATCAGCTCCGAATCATGTCTTTGGTCAAATGTTGGGTTGCCCGGCTCCTGAGTTCGGCTACCTTACGTTCTGCTCTATCGGCTAAGGTAGCACCAGGAGAACTACTGCGATTGTGCCCCGGTTCGGCCGGGCGAGCACCTCAGTAGAGAAAGCCAAAAACTGACTGTCATGATGTAGCATGAGACTGGTCAGCCACTCGATGACCTATCGGAATCTATCGGATTCCTATGCTTTAACGAAGGGCCGCTTCCCGGTCAGGCACATACGCGCCCCGAACTCGGATGAGCGCAGTTGCCACCAAGGGGCTACCTAAATAGTCTCACTGTCAAACTCCTATGGCTAAGTGAAAGTGTTAAAGCATTATAGTCCGGTTGCCTGGCCCGCTGCGCTATCACCTCCTTTGTAGGACCAAGACGTTGGGTTAAGTGTAAAAATGCGTCTTCTGCGAGCACCCCCGCACTATGTGCGTGGGGGCTGAAGCCAACGACTGCCATCTTTCAGATTCTGTATATATATCTATATCTTAAAACGGCCGCACAGGAGGTGTTCCCAATACTTGGAGGCACAAGTATAAAAAAGGCCACTACAGTTTATCAAAATATTACTTTATAATTACATATGCTATCATAACATAGCATCTTTCGGGCACTGCGTCTCTATTACACGATCGCCTTCAAGAACTTCCTGAAAATAGTGCTCGAAGGGTACTCGGCTTTTGCCCGAATCTCGGGACGCAACAACGGTGGTCTCCATCTCTGCCCAGTATGTCTTAACACGGGCAAGAGCCATCCTAGCGCCCTCTATGCATGCTGACCTCTTCATTGCATTTATACACGGCACCGCGTCAAGGAATTGCTGCACCAAGCTGAAATAACTCTTCAGCTCCGATCTCCCCGGCCACAGGTGACCCATGACGTACTTCATGGCGAGTCCAGACAACCTATTCAGTTCGGCCCATTGAGCCAAACGATCATCCACTGCCAGTGGACGCTCTGGATTGTGAAACTGCGACCAGAAAAGCTTTTCCACTTCGCGATCTTTCTGATCTCGAAAGTGTTCGGTCGCATCAGCAGCGCTCGCTGCCAAGTCCAGATAGGTATCCTCCACACTCCACATTCGGTCCAACGGAGCAAACTTCGGATCACAAAATTTCCTTCGCAGCATAAAGGGCTTTCCAGCCGCAATTTGTTCGGCCTAACGCAGCTCCTCCTTCGCAGCTCTCATCGCAGAGCGCGTGTCCTTGGCATTGGCAACGGCCTTCTCTAAGTCCGTCTGTTTCGCCTAGTCTTCTTTTTCAAGAAGTTTGCAACGGTCTGTAGAGCCTTTTAACTTTTCGGCCATCTCGGCCATCTCTTCTTTGCTTCGGCAATGAGCAGCCTGTTCGGCTCTTAGCTCTTCTAGGGCTTTCCTGGTGGCCGCATCACTTTCGCTGGCTTGTTCTTTAGCTCGGGCAAGTTCTGCCCTAAGACTCTCCACGGCAGCCGCACCATCTGTGTGAAGCACACACATCGTAAGACACAGGCATAAAACTGTTCTTACCTGATGCCGCCCGAGGAATTACATACCTTGAGCCTCATCAAGCCGCTTATCGACAAGCGTGATGTCGGCATCTGCCACGTCCAGTTGCCGCTTTAGTTCGGCAAAATCGTCAGTTCGGCTCGATTTCGGACACCCTGCCGCCTACATTCAAAGGCGACATCTTAGACCTGGGATTATGATCCTTCGTGTGCCGTTATTTCTTGACGACGCGCAGAGTCTCAGGGGCTACTATCTACACAGGGCGCATCTTATTCATGCGCAACTGACAAAAGTATACATTATCTAATGTACCTCGAAACCCGTCAATAAACTTTTGACGGCCTCATACAATCCGCTCTCTACGGATGAAATCCTTTCAATCACTATGCCCATCAATGCGCGGTCCTCCTATGAGATAGAAGCTCGCCCCAGTAGAATCTTTAGCTCCTCCAGCCGAGCACCAGACGGTGCCGGGCTCGTCCCATGACCTCTTTCGAAGGCCGGACGCGGAGAACCTTGGGGGGCCGCATAGCCACCTTCCGCCCCTGCCGGATTTGGAGAAACCCTCCGCGACGACACCTCAGGGTCGCCCGCCTCGCTAGGCGGCACGGCAGGGGGAGGCGTCCCGCTCTCCATCATCTCCGGAAGGAGATCCCCCGAAGACGAGCTCTGCTGAGAAGGGCTAAGGTCCGAGCTACAAGATAAAGGTTTGGTTAATCTTCTCAGATATAAATCAAGGACTTCCCTCATCCCTCAAAAGGAAAATCTTTTCTCCACTTACGGCTCGCTGGAGGGCTGATCCCCTTGAGGGCGTAGTCCGGCCGAGGAACTCCCCGGCGTCGGACCCTCCGACGAGGATTTTCTCCCCCGTTTTGAGGCCATGGTTTCCGGGTCGTCAGAGGCGACTCTCTTCTTCCCCTTAGGAGAGGAATTGTCGGTTCCTACCTTTGGAGAAGCCTCCTTCGAGGAGGCCATAGCTTCCTTGTCCTCTCCCTCCAAAGGCATTATCTCCAGCATCCTGGCCAGCACGGGATCCGGCCTGGTTTCAGGAAGGGGAGCCGGACACCTGATCAGCTTCGCCTTCGCTATCCACTCCTGTTTAAAAGGACGGCTCTTTTAGGGGCAAGTTTATGACAATTATACGGATAGAAGGTCCGGGCACAAGGTTGCTTACTTGAGTATCCGGGCGATTGCAGCTTAGGCCTGCGTCCTCGGTCAAATCCGGACACATCTCTTGTGATCCGAAGAACAGTCTATACATCTCCGCGGGCGTTGCGCCCATAAAGTTCTGGAGAGCTCGCGGTCCCTCTGGATTAAACTCCCACAGGCGAAGGGGGCAACGTTTGCCGGGCAATATTCGGCGAATCAGCATGACCTGCGTCACCTTGACCAAGCTGAGGTCTCCTTCCAAGGGATCCTTAATTTGGCCCTGTAACAGGGGCACGTCTTTGGGCAAACCCCAATCTAACCCTCTGTTAACCCATGACGCTAGCCGTGGTGGGGGACCCGAGCGAAAGGCAGGAAGCGCCACCCACTTGGTGCTCCGGGAAGCGGTGATATAAAACCACTCTCGTTGCCACAAGCCTAGCTCCTCTTGAAAAGAGCCCTCGGGGCATGGAGCATCAGCATTTTTGCTTATAACAGTGCCTCTGCACTCTGCGTGCCGTCCCTTGATCATCTTCGGCTCCACTTTGAAAGTCTTGAGCCATAATCCAAAGTGAGGGGTAACACGGAGGAACGCTTCGCATACAACGATAAACGAGGAGATATGGAGGATGGACTCCGGAGCTAAGTCGTGGAATTCCAGCCCGTAATAAAACAGCAGTCCCCTCACAAAGGGGTCCATCGGGAAGCCTAACCCCCGAAGGAAGTGAGACACGAACACTACGCTCTCACCGGGCTGGGGACTGGGGATAGCCTGCCTTTGAGCAGGCAACCTGTGCGAAATTTCGGCGGTCAAGAACTTAGCCTCTCTCAACTTTAGCACGTCCTCCTCCATGACGGAGGAAGGCATCCATCAGCCTTGAAGGTCTGAGGCGCCCGGAATCTGGAGCCTAGGGTGTTGGAACTCGAGGCGACGGGCGAACTTGTTTTGGGATTGGAGAAAAGGAGTAAGGCCCTGGTCTCTTTATAAGAGGTTGAATACCAGGAGCCCTCCCAGTAACCGTTTGGGACTCGCCTTTAATCGAGAAAACATGCTAACAAGCACGATTGGGTTACCCACGTCCGTATTGATGAGAATCCCATAAAAGGGGGGCACACGATCTCTGCTTTGACAAGACGTGCCAAGAAAACCGCCTCGCAAAACACGCTGAGGTGGAAAAGTGAAAACGATTCGAGTGAAGGACTTGGCTGTAGTGTGATGACGCACTGCGGAATACGTCAGCAGATTTGATTTGTGTTAATATTATTCTCTCTGTGGCAATATGTGGAAGCTTATTTTACAGAGCCGGACACTACTCTTGGTGTTTACAATCTTCTATGAAGGACTTGGAGGAGGAACCCACCTTGCAATGTCGAAGACAATTTGCGCGCCGGACTTGTCGTCATTGAAGCCTGGTTCAGGGGCTACTGAGGGAGTCCTGGATTAGGGGGTGTTCGGGTAGCCGGACTATACCTTCAGCCGGACTCCAGGACTATGAAGATACAAGATTGAAGACTTCGTCCCGTGTCCGGATGGGACTTTCCTTGGCGTGGAAGGCAAGCTTGGCGATGCGGATATTCAAGATCTCCTATCATTGTAACCGACTCTATGTAACCCTAACCCTATCCGGTGTCTATATAAACCGGAGGGTTGTAGTCCGTAGGCAATCAACTCCATATACAACAATCATACCATAGGCTAGCTTCTAGGGTTTAGCCTCCTTGATCTCGTGGTAGATCTACTCTTGTACTACCCATATCATCAATATTAATCAAGCAGGACGTAGGGTATTACCTCCATCAAGAGGGCCCGAACCTGAGTAAAACATCGTGTTCCCTGCCTCCTGTTACCATCCGGCCAAGACGCACAGTTCGGGACCCACTACCCGAGATCCGCCGGTTTTGACACCGACACCCACCCTCGTGGTTAGTGTTTGGGCCCCCTGGCCTTGATCTTTTGCCAGTATTTTTCATTATTTCGAAAAAGACGCTCGGTGGAGTTGCAGGTCATTCCGAGAACTTTTGTTTCTGCACATAAATAACACCATGGCAATTCTGTTGAAAACAGCGTCAGTCTGGGTTAGTTCCATTCAAATCATGCAAGTTAGAGTCCAAAACAAGGGCAAAAGTGTTTGGAAAAGTAGATATGACGGAGACGTATGAACTCCCCCAAGCTTAAACCTTTGCTTGTCCTCAAGCAATTCAGTTGACAAACTGAAAGTGATAAAGAAAAACTTTTACAAACTCTGTTTGCTCTTGTTGTTGTAAATATGTAAAGCTAGCATTCAAGTTTTCAGCAAAGATTATGAACTAACCATATTCACAATAACGCTTAGGTCTCATGTTTACTCATATCAATGGCATAATCAACTAGCGAGCAATAATAATAAATCTCGGATGACAACACTTTCTCAAAACAATCATAATATGATATAACAAGATGGTAGCTCACTAGCCCTTTCTGAGACCGCAAAACATAAATGCAGAGCACCTTTAAAGATCAAGGACTGACTAGACATTGTAATTCATGGTAAAAGAGATCCAGTCAAGTCATACTCAATGTAAACTAACAGTAATGAATGCAAATGACAGCGGTGCTCTCCAACTGGTGCTTTTTAATAAGAGGATGATGACTCAACAGGAAAGTAAATTGATAGGCCCTTCGCAGAGGGAAGCAGGGATTTGCAGAGGTGCCAGAGCTCAATTTTGAAATAGAGATGAATAATATTTTGAGCGGTATACTTTCATTGTCAACATAACAACCAAGAGATGGCGATATCTTCCATGCTACACACATTATAGGCGGTTCCCAAACAGAATGGTAAAGTTTATACTCCCCCTCCACCAACAAGCATCAATCCATGGCTTGCTCGAAACAACGAGTGCCTCCAACTAACAAGAGTCCCAGGGGGAGTTTTGTTTGCAATTATTTTGATTTAGTTTGCATAAAGCATGGGACTGGGCATCCTGGTGACCAGCCATTTTCTCGTGAGTGAGGAGCGGAGTCTACTCCTCTTGAGAATAACCCGCCTAACATGGAAGATACGGACAGCCCTAGTTGATACATGAGCTATTCGAGCATACAAAACAGGATATTTATTTGAAGGTATAGAGTTTGGCACATACAAATTTACTTGGAACGGCAGGTAGATACCGTATATAGGTAGGTATGGTGGACTCATATGGAATAACTTTGGGGTTTATGGGATTGGATGCACAAGCAATATTCCCGCTTAGTACAGGTGAAGGCTAGAAAGAGACTGGGAAGCGACCAGCTAGAGAGCGACAACAATCATGAACATGCATTAAAATTAATCAACACCGAATGCAAGCATGAGTAGGATATAATGCACCATGAACATAAATATCGTAGAGGCTATGTTGATTTTATTTCAACTACATGCGTGAACATGTGCCAAGTCAAGCCACTTGAATCGTTCGAAAGAGGATACCACCCTATCATACCACATCACAACCATTTTAATAGCATGTTGGCACGCAAGGTAAACCATTATAAGCTCCTAGCTAATTAAGCATGGCATAAGAAACTATGATATCTAGTTGTCATTGCAAACATGTTTATTCATAATAGGCTGAATCGGGAACGGTGAACTAATCATATTTACAAAAACAAGAGAGGTCGAGTTCATACCAACTTTTCTCATCTCAGTCAGTCCATCATATATCGTCATAATTGCCTTTCACTTGCACGACCGAACGATGTGGATAATAATAATAGTGCACGTGCATTGGACTAAGCTGGAATCTGCAAGCATTCAATAAACAGGAGGAGACAAGGCAATATGGGCTCTTTTGTCAGATCAACAATAATGCATATAAGAGCCACTTCAACAATTTAATTATGGTCTTCTCCTATCGACCCCCAAAGAAAAGAAAAGAAATAAAACTATTTACACGGGAAAGCTCCCAACAAGCAAAAGAAGAACATGAAATCTTTTTGGGTTTTCTTTTTAATTACTACTACAAGCATGGACATTAAAACTAGCTAAAAGCTACAACTAATTTTTTTGGTTTTTCTCAAGGTTTATTAAACACACAAGAAGAAAGCATAAAAAGAAAAAATAAACTAGCATGGATGATACAATGAAAAAAATATGAGCACTGACATCTAGCAATGAGTGTGTGAACATAAATGTAATGTCGGTGAGAAATACGTACTCCCCCAAGCTTAGGCTTTTGGCCTAAGTTGGTCTAATGCCACGGATGGCCTGGCGGATATCCAAAGTTGTAGCTGGGGTCGTAATGAGACGCGGCAGTCATTGCATCGTGGGCTGCAGCTTGGAGGCGAGCTATCTCAGCTCTCCTCTTATACTCTTCTGCCTCCTCTCTGGTTATAGAATATCTCCCTTTTGCCTGAAAGTCAAAGAAAGTAGAAGCATGGAGAGCGATGTGATAGGTGCGTCGTCTGTCAAAGATTAGTCGGTACTGGAGGAACTGATCGTTCCTCTCAACAAACTGATGACGAACCATAGCCTCATAATCCAAATAAGCAGGAGGCAACTCAATATCATCCTCACGTATGGTTATACCAAGAAAATTAGCTATGCGGGTTGCATAAATTCCACCAAAGAAATCTCCATTAAATCTATTAAGATGCAACCTACGTGCAACAATGGCTCCCAAATTATAAGATTTATCTCCTAACACAGCACTCCTAAGAATACTGAGGTTAGGGACACACATGTGACATGCTTCATCTTTACCGTTAATGCATCTACCTATGAAGAGAGCAAAATAATGTATAGCAGGAAAGTGAATGCTCCCTATTGTAGCTTGTGCTATATCTCTAGATTCCCCCACAGTTATACTATTAAGCAAATCTCTAAATTCAGATTTGCGAGGTTCACTAGTACTACCCCATTGTGGAAGTTTGCAAGCAGTGGTAAAGTCCTCTAAGTCCATAGTGTAAGAGTTTTCATAAAGATCAAACAGGACAGTTTGAGAATTATGTGAAGATGAAAATTCAAACCTCCTCACAAAGGAGCTAGTGAGATAGTGGTACTGACGGCATTTTTCTTCCTGGAAGCTCACAAGATCAGCGTTACGCAAATATGCGTTAAATTCTTCCTTAATTCCTGCTCGATCCATGAAATCCTTTGAAGGCCATTCACAAGGCCGCACTGGAGCGTCCCTTGGTGGCTCATCGTCAGCATCACGCATTACAAGCCTGGGTCCTTGCTTCCTTGAAGGACCACCTTGGCACATTTTCCTAAACATATTTCTTCCTCTGAAAAAATTCTGAAATTTTTAGTAACTTCAAATAAAAGTAAACCAAACTCAATAAAATTGATAGCAACTACTCCTAAAAGTGCCTAGAGCCTATGTCATGCATTAGAACTACTTGGAACCATATAAATTTGACATGCAAGCTCAAGAACATGGTCACCTAGGTAGCACAAATTGGCAATGAATAAAGCACTAGAACAAATACTAATTGGACCAATGGAGGAGTCACATACCAATGAACAATCCCCCCAAGCAGTTTTGTGAGAGGTGCTTTGAGCAAGGAGATCAAAAATGGCAGCAAAATGAGCTTGGACTCGGGTTTGAGCTGGATAATGGTGTTTGTGGGAGGAAGAAGGAGTGCGTGGGTGCAGGAATAAGTGGAGGAGGGCCACCGTGGGCCCACGAGGCAGGGGGGCGCGCCCAGGGGTAGGGCGCGCCCTCCACCCTCGTGGCTAGGTGGATGCCCCCCGTGCTGTGTTCTCAATACCAAATATTCTCAAATATTCCAGAAAAAATCATATTTAAATTCCAGGGCATTTGGAGAACTTTTATTTTTGGGGTATTTTTATATTGCACGAATAATTTAGATAACAGACAGAAAATACTATTTTATTTTATTTAATATAAATAACAGAAAGTAAAAGGAGGGTACAGAGAGTTGTGTTTTCTAAATTCATCCGTCTCATGCTCATCAAAAGGAATCCACTAACAAGGTTGATCAAGTCTTGTTAACAAACTCATTCCGAATAACATGGAACCGGAGAATTTTCGAATAACACTAGGTTACCTCAACGGGGATATGCACATCCCCAACAATAAGAATATCATATTTCTTCTTGACAGTAGGTAGAGGAAATTCAAAACCTCCAAAAATAATCGATGGAATTTTTCCAATAGAATTGATACTATGAACTTGAGGTTTTTTCCTTAGAAAGTGTACCGTATGCTCATTACCGTTAACATGAAAAGTGAAATTGCCTTTGTTGCAATCAATAACAGCCCCTACAGTATTCAAAAAGGGTCTTCCAAGAATAATGGACATACTATCGTCCTCGGGAATATCAAGAATAACAAAGCCCGTTAAAATAGGAATGTTTGCAACCACAACAGGCACATCCTCACAAATACCGACAGGTATAGCAGTTGATTTATGAGCCATTTGCAAAGATATTTCAGTGGGTGTCAACTTATTCAAATCAAGTCTACGATATAAAGAGAGAGGCATAACACTAACACCGGCTCCAAGATCACATAAAGCAGTTTTAACATAGTTCCTTTTAATGGAGCATGGTATAGTGGGTACTCCTGGATCTCCTAACTTCTTAGGTATTCCACCTCTAAAAGTATAATTAGCAAGCATGGTGGAAATTTCAGCTTCCGGTATATTTATTTTATTAGTGACAATTTCTTTCATATACTTAGCATAAGGATTCATTTTAAGCATATCAGTTAATCGCATACACAAAAAGATAGATTTAATCATTTCAGCAAAGCGCTCAAAATCCTCATCATCCTTTTTCTTGGATGGTTTGGGAGGAAAAGGCATGGGTTTCTGAACCCATGGTTCTCTTTCTTTATCATGTTTCCTAGCAACAAAGTCTCTCTTATCATAACGTTGATTCTTTGATTGTGGGTTATCAAGATCAACAACAGGTTCAATTTCTATATCATTATCATTACTAGGTTGAGCATCAACATGAACATCGTCATTAACATTATCACTACTTTCAGGTTCATTACCAGATTGTGTTTCAGCGTCAGAAATAGAAATATCATTTGGATTCTCAGGTGTATCAATAACAGGTTCACTAGAAGCATGCAAAGTCCTATCATTCTTCTTTTTCTTCCTTTTAGAAGGACTAGGTGCATCTATATTATTTCTCTGAGAATCTTGCTCAATTCTCTGAGGGTGGCCTTCAGGATACAAAGGTTCCTGAGTCATTTTACCAGTTCTAGTAGCCACTCTAATAGCAAAATCATTATTCTTACTATTCAATTCATTGAGCAAATCAGTTTGAGCTTTAAGTACTTGTTCTACTTGAGTGGTAACCATAGAAGCATGATTACTAATAAGTTTAAGTTCACCTTTGACATTAGCCATATAATCACCCAAGTGTTCAAGCATATAAGCACTGCGTTTTAATTCTCTACCAAAATAAGCATTGAAGTCATCTTGCTTAACCATAAATTTATCAAACTCATCTAAGCATGGGCTAGCAAACTTAGTAAATGGGATTTCAGCTTTATCATATCTATAGAGAGAATTTACCTTTACTGCCTGTGTTGGGTTATCAAGACCATGTGTTTCTTCAATAGGGGATGGATTAAAATTATATATTTCTTCGACAGGCGGTAAATTAAGACCATGAATTTCTTCAATAGGAGGTAAATTCTTAACATCTTCAGCTTTAATACCCTTTTCTTTCATGGATTTCTTTGCCTCTTGCATATCTTCAGGACTGAGAAATAGAATACCCCTTTTCTTCGGAGTTGGTTTAGGAATAGGCTCAGGAAGTGCCCAATTATTTTCATTTGTCAATATATTATTCAATAGAATTTCAGCTTCATCCGGTGTTCTTTCCCTGAAAACAGAACCAACACAACTATCCAGGTAATCTCTGGAAGCATCGGTTAGTCCATTATAAAAGATATCAAGTATTTCATTTTTCTTAAGAGGATGATCAGGCAAATCATTAAGTAATTGGAGAAGCCTCCCCACACTACTGGAATCAGCTAGTTTGCCATCTGCCAGTTCTTTGCCGTCCGCTAGCGGACGGCAAAGAAGCTCTTTGCCATCAGCTTCCAAAAAGCAGACGGCAAAGAACTGGGTGATGGCAAAGACAGCCATCAGCCAGTTCTTTGCCGTCTGCTAGCGGACGGCAAAGATTCTTTGCCGTCGGCTAGCGGACGGCAAAGAGGGAGGGGCCCCACTGACGAGCTGCAAAAAAACCTGACGGGCCCCCCTCTTTGCCGTCCGCTAGCGGACGGCAAAGAGCAAGGAGGCGGACGGCAAAGGTTGGCGGACGGCAAAGAGGGAGGCCCCACGTAACGTTAACGGGGCCGCGCCCCACACCCTCCTCTCTCTCTCCCACCTCCACCGCCCAGTCGCACCACGCCCCGCCGCCGCCCCAGCGCCCCCCGCCGCCGCCCCGGCGCCCCCGCCCCCCCGGCCGCCCCAGGCCGCCCCGCCCCGCTCCTCCGTCGCCCCAGGCCGCACCGCCCCCCTCCTCCACCCTGCAGTAATTGGAGAAGCCTCCCCCAAGCTTGTGGGAGACTCTCTTCTTCAATTTGCCCAAAATTATATATATATCCCTTAAGGCAGCTTGTTTCTTATGAGTAGGGAAATATTTAGCAGAGAAGTAATAAATCATATCCTGGGGACTACGCACACAACCAGGATCAAGAGAATTAAACCATATCTTAGCATTACCCTTTAATGAGAACGGAAATATTTTAAGGATATAAAAGTAGCGAGTTCTCTCATCGTTAGTGAACAGGGTAGCTACATCATTTAATTTAGTAAGATGTGCCACAACAGTTTCAGATTCATAGCCATAAAAAGGATCAGATTCAACCAAAGTAATTATATCAGGATCAACAGACAATTCATAATCCTTATCAGTAACACGGATAGGTGAAGTAGCAAAAGCAGGGTCAGGTTTGATTCTAGCATTAAGGGATTGCTGCTTCCATGTAGCTAATAACCTCTTTAGATCATATCTATCATTGCAAGCTAAAATAGCTCTAGTAGCTTCTTCATCCATAACATAACCCTCAGGAATAATAGCAATTCATATTTATTAGGGGGAGAGTCTTCATCATCACTTTCATCAATATTATGAGTTTCACTAATTTCATTCTCTCTAGCCCTAGCAAGTTGTTTATCAAGAAATTCACCAAGTGGCATAGTAGTATCAAGCATAGAAGTAGTTTCATCATAAGTATCATGCATAGCAGAAGTGGCATCATCAATAACATGCGACATATCAGAATCAATAGCAGCTCGCAAGCTTACACAAAACAGAAGGTGAATCAAGTGCAGAGCTAGATGGCAGTTCCTTACCTCCCCTCGTAGTTGAGGGATAAATCTTGGTTTTTGGATCTCTCAAGTTCTTCATAATGATAAGCAGATATAAATCCCAAGTGACTCAAAGAATAGAGCTATGCTCCCCAACAACGACGCCAGAAAATAGTCTTGATAACCCGCAAGTATAGGGGATCGCAACAGTTTTCAAGGGTAGAGTATTCAACCCAAATTTATTGATTCGACACAAGGGGAGCCAAAGAATATTCTCAAGTATTAGCAGTTGAGTTGTCAATTCAACCACACCTGGAAACTTAGTATCTGCAGCAAAGTGTTTAGTAGCAAAGTAATATGATAGTAGTGGTAATGATAGCAAAAGTAACGGTAGTAAAAGTAATGTTTTTGGTATTTTGTAGTGATTGTAACAATAGCAACGGAAAAGTAAATAAGCGAAGAACAATATATGGAAAGCTCGTAGGCAATGGATCGGTGATAGAGAATTATGCTGGATGTGGTTCATCGTGTAACAGTCATAACCTAGGGTGACACAGAACTAGCTCCAATTCATCAACGTAATGTAGGCATGTATTCCGACTATAGTCATACGTGCTTATGGAAAAGAACTTGCATGACATCTTTTGTCCTACCCTTCCATGGCAGCCGGGTCCTAGCGGAAACTAAGGGATATTAAGGCCTCCTTTTAAGAGAGTACCGAACCAAAGCATTAACACATAGTGAATACATGAACTCCTCAAACTACGGTCATCACCGGGAGTGGTCCCGATTATTGTCACTTCGGGGTTGCCGGATCATAACACATAGTAGGTGACTATAGACTTGCAAGATAGGATCAAGAACTCTCATATATTCATGAAAACATAATAGGTTCGATCTGAAATCATGGCACTTGGGCCCTAGTGACAAGCATTAAGCATAGCAAAGTCATAGCAACATCAATCTCAGAACATAGTGGATACTAGGGATCAAACCCTAACAAAACTAACTCGATTACATGATAAATCTCATCCAACCCATCACCGTCCAACAAGCCTACGATGGAATTACTCACGCATGGCGGTAAGCATCATGAAATTGGCGATGGAGGATGGTTGATGATGACGACGACGACGGATTCCCCTCTCCGGAGCCCCGAACAGACTCCAGATCAGCCCTCCCGAGAGGTTTTAGGGCTTGGTGGCGGCTCCGTGTCGTAAAATGCGATGAATCCTTCTCCTTTATTTTTTTTCTGCCCAAAAGCAAATATATAGAGTTGGAGTTGAGGTCGAAGGAGCTCCAGGGGGCCCACGAGGTAGGGGGAGCGCCCCCCACCCTCGTGGCTAGGGTGTGGGCCCCCTGGCCTTGATCTTTTGCCAGTATTTTTCATTATTTCCAAAAAGACACTCTGTGGAGTTTTAGGTCATTGCGAGAACTTTTGTTTCTGCACATAAATAACACCATGGCAATTCTGCTGAAAACAACGTTAGTCCGGTTAGTTCCATTCAAATCATGCAAGTTAGAGTCCAAAACAAAGGCAAAAGTGTTTGGAAAAGTAGATACGGCGGAAACGTATCACTCGCCGATCATCAGGCAAGTCTGTCAAAGTCCATACTTCATTTCCATACATGGATCCTATCTCGGATTTCATGGCTTCAAGCCATTTGTTGGAATCCGGGCCTGCCATCGCTTCTTCATAGTTCGAAGGTTCACCATTGTCTAACAACATGATTTCCAGGACAGGGTTGCTGTACCACTCTAGTGCGGAACATGTCCTTGTGGACCTACGAAGTTCAGTAGCAACTTGATCCGAAGTTTCATGATCATCATCATTAACTTCCTCTCTAGTCGGTGCATGCACCACAGAAACATCTTCCTGAGCTGCGCTACTCTCCGGTTCAAGAGGCAATACCTCATCAAGTTCTACTTTCCTCCCACTTACTTCTTTCGAGAGAAACTCTTTCTCCAGAAAGGATCCATTCTTGGAAACAAAGACCTTGCCTTCGGATCTGAGGTAGAAGGTATACCCAATAGTTTCCTTAGGGTATCCTATGAAGACACATTTTTCCGATTTGGGTTCGAGCTTTTCAGGTTGAAGTTTCTTGACATAAGCATCGCATCCCCAAACTTTCAGAAACGACAGCTTAGGTTTCTTCCCAAACCATAATTCATATGGTGTCATCTCAATGGATTTTGACGGAGCCCTATTTAAAGTGAATGCGGCAGTCTCTAAAGCATAACCCCAAAATGATAGCGGTAGATCTGTAAGAGACATCATAGATCGCACCATATCCAATAGAGTGCGATTACGATGTTCGGACACACCATTACGCTGAGGTGTTCTAGGCGGCGTGAGTTGTGAAACAATTCCACATTTCCCTAAGTGCGTGCCAAATTCGTGACTCAAATATTCTCCCCCATGATCTGATCGTAAGAACTTTATTTTCCTATCACGTTGATTCTCTACCTCACTCTAAAATTCCTTGAACTTTTCAAAGGTCTCAGACTTGTGTTTCATTAAGTAGACATACCCATATCTACTTAAGTCATCATTGAGGGTGAGAACATAACGATAGCCACCGCGAGCCTCAACGCTCATTGGACCGCACACATCAGTATGTATGATTTCCAATAAGTTGGTTGCTCGCTCCATTGTTTCGGAGAACGGAGTCTTGGTCATTTTTCCCATGAGGCATGGTTCGCATGTGTCAAATGATTCATAATCAAGAGACTCCAAAAGTCCATCTGCATGGAGTTTCTTCATGCGTTTGAAACCAATGTGATCAAGGCGGCAGTGCCACAGGTATGTGGGACTATCATTATCAACCTTACATCTTTTGGCATTCACACTATGAATATGTGTAACATCACATTCAAGATTCAATAAGAATAAACCATTGACCAGCGGGGCATGACCATAAAACATATCTCTCATATAAATAGAACAACCATTACTCTCACATTCAAATGAGTAGCCATCTCGCATTAAACGAGATCCAGATACAATGTTCATGCTCAAAGCTGGCACTAAATAACAATTATTGAGGTTTAAAACTAATCCCGTAGGTAAATGTAGAGGTAGCGTGCCGACGACGATCACATCGACCTTGGAACCATTCCTGACACGCATCGTCACCTCGTCCTTCGCCAGTCTCCGCTTATTCCGCAACTCCTGTTTTGAGTTACAAATATGAGAAACCGCATCGGTATCAAATACCCAGGAGCTACTACGAGTGCTGGTAAGGTACACATCAATAACATGTATATCATATATACCTTTGGTATTACCGGCCTTCTTGTCCGCTAAGTACTTGGGGCAGTTTCGCTTCCAGTGACCATTTCCCTTGCAATAAAAGTACTGAGTCTTGGGATTGGGTCCATTCTTTGTCTTCTTCCCAGCAACTGATTTACCAGGCGCGGCAACTCCCTTGTCGTCCTTCTTGAAGTTCTTCTTACCCTTGCCCTTCTTGAAACTAGTGGTCTTATTCACCATCAACACTTGATGTTCCTTTTTGATCTCCACTTCCGCTGATTTCAGCATTGAATATAACTCAGGAATGGACTTCTCCATCCCTTGCATATTGTAGTTCATCACAAAGCTATTGTAGCTAGGTGGGAGCGACTTGAGGATCCTGTCAATGACCGAGTCATCTGGGAGATTAACTCCCAACTGAGACAAACGGTTGTGTAGCCCGGACATAGTGAGTATATGCTCACTGACAGAATTGTTTTCCTCCATCTTACAACTGTAGAACTTGTCGGAGACTTCATATCTCTCGACCCGGGCATGAGCTTGGAAAACCATTTTCAGCTCTTGGAACATCTCATATGCTCCGTGCTGCTCAAAACGCATTTGGAGCCTCGGTTCTAAGCTGTAAAGCATGCCACACTGAACCAGGGAGTAATCATCACTACGCGACTACCAGGCATTCATAACATCTTGAGTTGCTGGGAAAATGGGCGTGTCACCTAACGGTGCTTCAAGGACAAATTTTCTTGGCAGTTATGAGGATGATCCTCAAGTTCTGGACCAGTCCGTATAGTTGCTACCATCGTCTTTCATCTTGGTTTTCTCTAGGAACGCGTTGAAGTTGAGGGCAACATTAGCGTGGGCCATTTGATCTACAAGACATATTGCAAATATTTTAGACTATGTTCATGATAATTAAGTTCATCTAATCAAATTATTTAATGAACTCTCACTCAGACAGACATCCCTCTAGTCATCTAAGTGATACATGATCCGAATCGACTAGGCCGTGTCCGATCATCACGTGAGACGGACTAGTCATCAACAGTGAACATATCCATGTTGATCGTATCTACTATACGACTCATGTTTGACCTTTCGGTCTCTCGTGTTCCAAGGCCATGTATGTACATGCTAGGCTCGTTAAGTCAACCTAAGTGTTTTGCATGTGTAAATCTGGCTTACACCCGTTGTATTCGAACGTTAGAATCTATCACACCCGATCAGCACATGGTGCTTTGAAACAACAAACCTTCGCAACGGTGCACAGTTAGGGGGAACACTTGAAATTTTAGCGAGGGATCATCTTATTTAAGTGTCGTCGTTCTAAGCAAATAAGATGTATAAACATGATAAACATCACATGCAATCAAATAGTGACATGATATGGCCAATATCATTTTGCTCCTTTTGATCTCCATCTTTGGGGCGCCATGATCATCATCGTCACTGGCATGAGACCATGATCTCCATCATCATGATCTCCATCATCATGATCTCCATCATCATGATATCCATCATCGTGTCTTCATGAAGTTGTCTCGCCAACTGTTACTTCTACTACTATGGCTAACGTTTAGCAATAAAGTAAAGTATTTACACGGCGTTTTCATTGACACGCAGGTCATACAATAAATTAAGAAAACTCCTATGGCTCCTGCCAGTTGTCATACTCATCGACATGCAAGTCTTGATTCCTATTACAAGAACATGATCAATCTCATACATCACATATATCATTCATCACATCCTTTTGGCCATATCACATCACACGGCATATGTTGCAAGAACAAGTTAGACGCCCTCTAATTGTTGTTGCAAGTTTTTACGTGGCTGCTATAGGTTTCTAGCAAGAACGTTTCTTACCTACGCCGAAACCACAACATGATATGCCAATTTCTATTTACCCTTCATAAGGACCCTTTTCATCGAATCCGATCCGAATAAAGTGGGAGAGACAGACACCCGCTAGCCACCTTATGCAACTAGTGCATGTCAGTCGGTGGAACCTGTCTCACGTAAGTGTACGTGTAAGGTCGGTCCGGGCCGCTTCATCCCACGATGCCGCCGAATCAAGATAAGACTAGTAACGACAAGTAAATTGACATAATCGACGCCCACAACATCTTGTGTTCTACTCGTGCATAGAAACTACGCATAGACCTAGCTCATGATGCCACTGTTGGGGATCGTTGCAGAAATTAAAAAAATTCTACGCATCACCAAGATCAATCTATGGAGAGACTAGCAACGAGAGAGAGAGAGAGAGAGGAGTGCATCTTCATACCCTTGAAGAACGCGAGACGGAAGTGTTACAAGAACGCGGATGAAGGAGTCGTACTCGCAGCGATTCAGATCACGGTTGAATCTGATCTAAGCACCGAACAACGGCGCCTCCGCGTTCAACACACGTGCAACATGGGGACGTCTCCTCCTTCTTGATCTAGCAAGGGGGGAAGGAGAGGTTGGGGAAGAACTCCGGCAGCACGACGGCGTGGTGGTGGAGCTTGCAGTTCTCCGACAGGGCTTCGCCAAGCTCAACAGAGGAGGAGGGGTGTAGGAGAGGGGGAGGGCTGCGCCTTGGATAAGGTGTTGCCGCCCTCACTCCTCCCCTCTATTTATAGGGCGAAGGGGGAAGGGAGCCGGCCCCTCTAGATGAGATCTAGAGGGGGCGACGGCCAAGGGGAGGGGGCGCCCCCTTTAGGGTTTCCCCTCAACCCTAGGCGCAAGGGCCCTAGGGGGGAATGGCACCCAGTCCACTTAGGGGCTGGTTCCCTTCCACATACAGCCCATAGGGCCCTCCGGGGCAGGTCGACCCTCCCGGTGGACCCCCGGAACCCCTTCGGTGGTCCCGGTACAATACCGGCAAACCCCCGAATACTTCCGGTGACCGTATGATGACTTCCCATATATAAATCTTCACCTCCAGATCATTCCGGAGCTCCTCGTGACGTCTGGAATCTCATCCGGGACTCCGAACAACATTCGGTAACCACATACTAATTCCCATAACAACTCTAGCGTCACCGAACCTTAAGTGTGTAGACCCTACGGGTTCGGGAACCATGTAGACATGACCGAGACATCTCTCCGGCCAATAACCAACAGCGGGATCTAGATACCCATGTTGGCTCCCACATATTCCATGATGATCTCATCAGATGAACCACGATGTAGAGGATTCAATCAATCTCGTAACAATTCCCTTTGTCCATCGGCATGTTACTTGCACGAGATTCGATCGTCGGTATCCCAATACCTTGTTCAATCTCGTTATTGGCAAGTCTCTTTACTCGTTACGTAATGCATGATCCCGTGACTAGCTCCTTAGTCACTCTGAGCTCACTATGATGATGCATTACCGAGTGGGCCCAGAGATACCTCTCCGTCATACGGAGTGACAAATCCCAGTCTCGATTCGTGCCAACCCAACAGACACTTTCGGAGATACCCGTAGTGCACCTTTATAGCCACCCAGTTACATTGTGACGTTTGGAACACCCAAAGCATTCCTACAGTATCTTGGAGTTGCACAATCTCATGGTCTAAGGAAAAGATACTTGACATTAGAAAAGCTTTAGCAGACAAACTACACGACCTTTTGCTATGCTTAGGATTGGGTCGTGTCCATCACATCATTCTCCTAATGATGTGATCCCGTTATCAGCGACATCCAATGTCCATGGTCAGGAAACCACGACCATCTGTTGATCAACGAGCTAGTCAACTAGAGGCTTACTAGGGACATATTACGATCTATGTATTCACACATGTATTACGGTTTCCGGTTAATACAATTATAGCATGAACAATAGACAATTATCATGAACAAGGAAATATAATAATAACCACTTTATTATTGCCTCTACGACATATTTCCAACATTATGCTCACAGCCCGCACAGAGCGGTACTACCGCTCGACATCATGGTACTACCTCAAAGGGTAGCGGTACTACTGCTTGCGAGCGGTAACTAAAAAAATACATTCGTGCCTACCTCCGCTGGACTTGTAACGATTTTTTGGTCCGGAGTGGTACTGCCGCTGTAGTAGCTGCGGTAGTACCACTCTGGAGCGGTAGTAAAAAATTACATCCGCTCCTGTCTGCGGTAGTACCGCTGCAGCCTTCTTAGAACACCAAAACTGCCACAACTTCTGCAAACGGACTCCGAATTCAATGAAACCAAGTTTGTTGGAAAGCTAGAGACAAGGTCTAACACAATCTTGAAAGAAATAACAATAAGAAGGAAATTAGAAATGGCCCAAGAGAAAATGGTGAGAACCCTTCCTCGAAAAAGACCAGTAAAACCTCCAACACCGAAAACACGATAGAAGAAGCATACGAAATCCGTTTTCGATGTACTACAACTTGTCACGAAGATAACCACAAGCTATAAAACCTCAAAATAAAATACAAAAAATAATCAAGAAAGATGATGCAAGGATGCAATGGTTTGAGCTCTCGACAAACGATGTGATCACGCTACACACTTGAGACCCCCCCCTTGATAGTACAGCTATCGATCCTATAACCCGGTCTCCAAACTATCACCATGAGACCAGTAAAATATAAAACCTATCAAGGGCAAACCTTTGCCTTGCATGAAGTCCATTTGAGCTAGATGATGACGATCTTGACTCCCTCAAGTTGGACCACCTTTCTTGATTGCATTGGGTCGATGAAGACTAGATGATTGCTCCCCCATAATCCACTATGGGTGAGCCACTCTTCGGCACATCTTCACAAGTCCATTGACACCACAATGGACGGCAAGCATCAAGCACTTGATCTCTTCGTGATGCTCCACTTGAACTTGTGCACGGAATTCTTGATGACCATCACCACATGATGTCATCCTCTCCATTGGTTGAGTGATATCTTCCTCTTGATGCAAGCCCATGAACATGTACCTAACCCCACATAGAACTTTCACATAGACCATGGGTTAGTACACAAAGCACAATGGACAATGCTTACCATACCATGAGATCACTTGATCCCGCTCGGTGTATCTTCTACGCTTTGTGTGATGATCAACTTGAATCACTCTCTGTACTTAGTCTTGATCAACCTTGACTGTTTCCAACTCTATGACCAATCTTTGGATAATTCCTTAATACCACCTTGGACAACTCATAAACTCCTTGAAACTGACACATGTACTTCAAGAAATGCCTATGGACAAATCCTTCAAATATAACTGAATGCAACCATTAGTCCATAGAGAATGTCATCAATTACCAAAACCACACATGGGGGCACCGCATGTCCTTTCAATTTCTTAATAGTATGCAAAGCATAGTGACTAATTTTCTATTGACCAGGTGCAGTGAACAACATCCCAATGTGAGGAAGGAGATTGGGATGAGTGTAACAGGGAGAAGATTTCTACTGCATGCAGCATGAGATCCTGGTAGACATCGCTGTCGTCGATGCTTTCGCCGTGTCACAACCTCAGACTGCCGGCCACGAGCGCCCATGTTCTGAGACTATGTCCATTGTCCGCCTAAACTATAGAACAGGCATGTTTCCTTGGTAGGTGATGAACAACGAGTACGGTCGATCATGGAGAGAAGAACGAAAGTGCTAGACGGTGGCAAGGGAAGGAGAATTGGCGAGGAAGATGATCGGCTGCTTTGGGCACGGAATTGATTACCATATTGAATTGATTGCGTGATTGATGCGTTACCAAATAAGAGGATGATTACCATAGGTGAATTAATTGTGTTGCCAAAGATTAAGTGGGTTTGTCCGACTAGATGAAAACTATTATAAATAGAAAAACCAGGAGGGGAGGTGAAAGGACATGCGGTGCCCCCATGTGTGGTTTTGGTAATTGATGACATTCTCTATGGACTAATGGTTGCATTGAGTTATATTTGAAGGATTTGTCCATAGACATTTCTTGAAGTACATGTGTTGGTCTCAAGGAGTTTATGAGTTGACCAATGTGGTATTAAGGAATTATCCAAAGATTGGTCATAGAGTTGGAAAGAGTCAAGGTTGATCAAAACTAAGTAAAGAGAGTGATTCAAGTTGATCATCACACAGAGCGTAGAAGATACACCGAGCGGGATCAAGTGATCGCCTGGTATGGTAAGCATTGTCCATTGTGCTTTGTGTACTAACCCATGGTCTATGTGAGAGTTCTATGTGGGGTTAGGTACGTGTTCATGGGCTTGCGTCAGGAGGAAGATATCACTCAACCAATGGAGAGGATGACATCAAGTGGTGATCGCCATCAAGAATTCCATGCGCAAGTTCAAGTGGGGCATCACGAAGAGATCAAGTGCTTGATGATTGTCGTCCATTGTGGTGTCAATGGACTTGTGAAGAAGTGCTGAAGAGTGTCTCACCCATAGTGGAGTATGGGGGAGAAATCATCTAGTCTTCATCGACCCAACGCAATCAAGAAAGGTGGTCCAACTTGAGGGAGTCAAGATCATCATCATCTAGCTCAAGTGGACTTCATGCAAGGCAAAGGTTTTCCCTTGATAGGTTTTATATTTTATCGGTCTCATGGTGATAGTTTGGAGACCGGGTTATAGGATCGATAGCCATACTATCAAGGGGGGCTCTCAAGTGAGTAGCGTGATCGTATCATTTGTCGAGAGCTCAAACCATTGCATCCTTGCATCATATTTCTTGATTATTATTTGTATTTTATGTTGAGGTTTTAGAGCTTGTGGTTATCTTCGTGACAAGCTCTAGTACATCAAAAACGGATTTCATATGCTTCTTCTATCACGTTTTCGGTGTTGGAGGTTTTACCGGTCTTTTTCGAGGAAGGGTTCTCACCATTTTCTCTTGGGCCTTTTCTAATTTCCTTCTTATTGTTATTTATTTCAAGATTGTGTTAGCCCTTGTCTCTAGCTTTCCAACAAACTTGGTTTCGTTGAATTCGGAGGCCATTTGCAGAAGTTGTGGTAGTTTTGGTGTTCTGAAAAGGCTGTAGCGGTACTACCGCGGACAGGAGCGGATGTAATTTCTTACTACCGCTCCAGAGCGGTACTACCACGGCTACTACAGTGGTAGTACCGCTCCGGACCAAAAACTCATCACACGTTCAGTGGTGGTAGGCACAGATGTATTTTTTAGTACCTCTCGCAAGCAGTAGTACCGCTAGCCTTTGAGGTAGTACTGCTACCCCTTGCGGTAGTACTGTGAGGTCGAGCCGTAGTACCGCTCTGTGCGGGCTATGAGCATAACGGGTGGATTTTTTCCCACCTATAAAAGGGGGGTCTTCTTCCCCAATTAACCTCATCTCCTGAGCTCGTGTTCTTCCCCCATTGTTGACCTTCTTCGAGCTTGCTAACTCTCAATCCCTCCATGGATTCTTGCTAGTTTTTGTGGGAAAAGAGAGAGGAGATCTAGATCCACATTTCCACCAATCACTTTCTCCTCTATGTGAGTGGAACCTCTTGGATCTAGTTCTTGGATTTCTTGGTGTTCTCCTTCTTGTTCTTCCTATCATTTTCCTCCCTAGCATTAGTTGCTTCGGTGGGATTTGAGAGAGAAGGACTTGGGCACTCTGTGTGCCCTTGCCATTGCATTTGGTGCATCGGTTTGAGTTCTCCATGGTGATACGTGGAAGTTACAAGTTGAGAAGCTTATTACTCTTGGGTGCTTGGTACCCTTGAGCTTGTTCCTCTTGGGTGCTTGGGTGCCCTAGATGGTTGGTGGTGTTCGAAGCTCAATCATTGTGGTGTAAAACTCCGGGCAAGCGTCGGGGTCTCCAATTAGGTTGTGGAGATCACCCCGAGCAATTTGGCGGGTTTCGGTGACTGCCCCCAAGGGTTGCCAAAGTGTACGGGTTCAGTGACCGCCCCCAAGGTTGCCATTTGTACGGGTTCGGTGACCGCCCTCAAGGGTCCCTCAATGGAATCACGGCATCTTGCATTATGCGAGGGCGTGAGGAGATTACGGTGGCCCTATTGGCTTCTTGGGGAGCATTGTGCCTCCACACTGCTCCAAACAGAGATTAGCATCCGTAGGGGTGTGAACTTCGGGATACATCGCCGTCTCCGCATGCCTAGGTTATCTCTTACCCGAGCACTTTACTTATGCACTTTACTTTGTGATAGCCATATTGTTTCTTGTCATATATCTTGCTATCACCTAGTGGTTTATCTTCCTTAGCATAAGTGTTGGTGCACATAGGTGAGCCTAGTTGTTGTAGGTTTCATGCTTGACAAATTAACCGCTAGGTTTATTCCGCATTTGTTCAAGCCTAAACCGTAATTATTTTAAAGCGCCTATTCACCCCCCCTCTAGGCGACATCCACGATCTTTCAATTGGTATCAGAGCCTCGTCTCTCTTTGTTAGTCTTAACCGCCTAGAGAGTAAAGATGTCGACTATGGGATTAAGATTCTCTGACACTCTTAGTTTCGATGGCAAAATTTTTGATGTTTGGGTAATTCGCATGCTTAATCTCTTTAGGGTCATGGACCCAAATTTAGAGCGAATTGTAGATATGGGTTTTCTCCTCCAAAGGATCCCCAAAGATTATCTTTAGAGGATGAGAAAAACTCTTATCTCAATGCTCAAGTTTCTAATGTGCTTTTCGATGCTTTGAGCAATGTAGTTATATTTCAACTCATGCCGTTCTGGGATGCTCATTGTGGACAAAGCTTCAAGATAAATATGGTGTGTCCAAGATTTGTGGTGATGATTGTTCTCCCTCCACCTCGGGGCCGTGTTGCTTTCTCAACTTCTACTACATCACCCACATGTGGTTTGCCACAAGGTAATGATATGGTGAGTAGTGGTGGTCATTGCAATGATGATAGTGTGCTTATCATTGATGAGTCTTCATCACTATCTTATTGCAATGCTCCATCTTTGGACTTTAACACTTTGTGTGTTGAGAAACGTAGTAATTTCAATGATTTTCCTACGCACACGCAAGATCATGGTGATGCATAGCAACGAGAGGGAAGAGTATCGTCAACGTACCCTCGTAGACCATAAGCGGAAGCGTTATGAAAATGCGGTTGATGTAGTCGAATGTCTTTACGATCCGACCGATCCAAGTACCAAACGCGTGGCAACTCCGAGTTCAGCACACGTTCAGCTCGATGATGTCCCACGAACTCCGATCCAGCAGAGCTTCATGGGAGAGTTCCGTCAGCACGACGGCGTGATGATGGTGATGATGTTGCTACCGACGCAAGGCTTCGCCTAAGCACCACTACAATATGATCGAGGTGGATTATGGTGGAGAGGGGCACCGCACACGGCTAAGGGATCAATGATCAACTTGTGTGTTCTAGGATATAAAGGAGCAAGGGGGAGGCCGGCCGGCCCCTGTAGGGCGCGCCAGGAGGAGGAGTCCTCCTCCTAGTAGGAGTAGGACTCCCCTTTCCTACTCCTACTAGGAGGAGGAAAGAAAGGGGAAGGGGAGAAGGAAGGAGAGGGAGGAAAGGAGGAAAGGGGGGCCGGCCCCCTAGTCCAATTCGGTTTAGGCTAGGGGGCGCGCGCCCTGCCTCCTCTCTTCCACCACTTGGCCCATGAGGCCCAATACTTCTTCGTCGTATTCCCATAACTCCCCGGTACTCCGAAAAATACCCGAATCACTCGGAACCTTTCCTATGTCCAAATATAATCGTCCAATATATCGATCTTTACGTCTCGACCATTTCGAGACTCCTCTTCATGTCCTCGATCTCATCCGGGACTCCGAACTACCTTCGGTACATCAAATCACATAAACTCATAATACCAATTGTCACTGAATGTTAAGCGTGCGGACCCTACGGGTTAAAGAACTATGTAGACATGACTGAGACACGTCTCCGGTCAATAACCAATAGCGGAACCTGGATTTCATATTAGCTCCTACATATTCTACGAAGATCTTTATCGGTCAAACCGCATAACAACATACGTTGTTCCCTTTGTCATCGGTATGTTACTTGCCCAAGATTCGATCGTCGGTATCTCAATACCTAGTTCAATCTTGTTACCGGCAAGTCTCTTTACTCGTTCTGTAATGCACTATCCCGGAACTAACTCATTAGCTGCATTGCTTGCAAGGCTATAGTGATGTGCATTACTGAGAGGGTCCAGAGATACCTCTCCGACAATTAGAGTGACAAATCCTAATCTTGATCTATGCCAACTCAACAAGTACCATCATAGACACATGTAGAGCACCTTTATAATCACCCGGTTACGTTGTGATGTTTGGTAGCACACAAAGTGTTCCTCCGGTAATCGGGAGTTGCATAATCTCATAGTCATAGGAACATGTATAAGTCATGAAGAAAGCAATAGCAGTAAACTAAAACGATCAAGTGCTAAGCTAACGGAATGAGTCAAGTCAATCACATCATTCTCCTAATGATGTGATCTCGTTTATGGTTAGGAAACATAACCATCTTTGATCAACGAGCTAGTCAAGTAGAGGCATACTAGTGACACTCTGTTTGTCTATGTATTCACACATGTATTATGTTTCCGGTTAATACAATTCTAGCATGAATAATAAACATTTATCATGAAATAAGGAAATAAATAATAACTTTATTATTGCCTCTAGGGCATATTTCCTTCAATCTCCCACTTGCACTAGAGTCAATAATCTAGATTACACAGTTATGATTCTAACACCCATGGAGCCTTGGTGTTGATCATGTTTTGCTCGTGAGAGAGGCTTAGTCAACGGGTCTGCAACATTCAGATCCGTATGTATCTTGCGAATCTCTATGTCTCCCACTTGGACTTGATCGCGGATGGAATTGAAGCGTCTCTTGATGTGTTTGGTTCTCTTGTGAAATCTAGGATTCCTTTGCCAAGGCAATTGCACCAGTATTGTCGCAAAAGATTTTCATTGGACCCGATGCACTAGGTATGACACCTAGATTGGATGCGAACTCCTTCATCCATACTCCTTCATTTGCTTCTTCCGAAGCAGCTATGTACTTCGCTTCACACGTAGATCCCGCCACGACGCTTTGTTTAGAACTGCTCCAACTGACAGCTCCACCGTTCAATATAAACACGTATCCGTTTTGCGATTTAGAATCGTCCGGATCAGTGTCAAAGCTTGCATCGGCGTAACCATTTACGAAGAGCTCTTTGTCACCTCCATAAACGAGAAACATATCCTTAGTCCTTTTCAGGTATTTCAGGATGTTCTTGACCGCTGTCCAGTGATCCACTCCTGGATTACTTTGGTACCTCCCTTCTAAAATAATAGCAAGGCACACATCAGGTCTGGTACACAGCATTGCATACATGATAGAGCCTATGGCTGAAGCATAGGGAACACTTTTCATTTTCTCTCTATCTTCTGCAGTGGTCGAGCATTGTGTCTTACTCAACTTCACACCTTGTAACACATGCAAGAACCGTTTCATAGCTTGATCCATTTTGAACTTCTTCAAAACTTTATCAAGGTATGTGCTTTCTGAAAGTCCAATCAAGCGTATTGATCTATCTCTATAAATCTTGATGCCCAATATATAAGCAACTTCACCAAGGTCTTTCATTGAAAAACTCTTATTCAAGTATCCTTTTATGCTATCCAGAAATTCTATATCATTTCCAATCAACAATATGTCATCCACATATAATATTAGAAATGCTACAGAGCTCCCACTCACTTTCTTGTAAATGCAGGCTTCTCCAAAAGTCTGTATAAAACCATATGCTTTGATAACACTGTCAAAACATTTATTCCAACTCCGAGAGGCTTGCACCAGTCCATAAATGGATCGCTGGAGCTTGCACACTTTGTTAGCACCCTTTGGATCGATAAAACCTTCAGGTTGCATCATATACAACTCTTCTTCCAGAAATCCATTCAGGAATGCAGTCTGTACATCCATTTGCCAAATTTCATAATCATAAAATGCGGCAATTGCTAACATGATTCGGACGGACTTAAGCATCGCTACGGGTGAGAAGGTCCCATCGTTGTCAACTCCTTGAACTTGTCGAAAACCTTTCACAACAAGTCATGCTTTGTAAACAGTAACGTTACCGTCAGCGTCCGTCTTCTAGAAGATCCATTTATTCTCGATGGCTTGCCGATCATCGGGCAAGTCAACCAAAGTCCACATGTTGTTCTCATACATGGATCCCATCTCAGATTTCATGCCCTCAAGCCATTTTGCAGAATCTGGGCTCATCATCGCTTCCTCATAGTTCGTAGGTTCATCATGGTCAAGTAACATGACCTCCAGAACATGATTACCGTACCACTCTGGTGTGGATCTTACTCTGGTTGACCTACGAGGTTCGGTAGTAACTTGATCTGAAGTTTTATGATCATCATCATTGGCTTCCTCACTAATTGGTGTAGGTGTCACAGGAACCGGTTTCTGTGATGTGCTACTTTCCAATAAGGGAGCTGGTACAGTTACCTCATCAAGTTCTACTTTCCTCCCACTCACTTCTTATGAGAGAAACTCCCTCTCTAGAAAGGATCCATTCTTAGCAACAAATGTATTGCCTTCGGATCTGTGATAGAAGGTGTACCCAACAGTCTCCTTTGGGTATCCTATCAAGACACATTTCTCCGATTTGGGTCCGAGCCTATCAGGTTGAAGCTTCTTCACATAAGCATCGCAGCCCCAAACTTTAAGAAACGACAACTTTGGTTTCTTACCAAACCATAGTTCATAAGGCGTCATCTCAATGAATTTAGATGGTGCCCTATTTAACGTGAATGCAGCCGTCTCTAAAGCATAACCCCAAAACGATAGCGGTAAATCAGTAAGAGACATCATAGATCGCACCATATCTAGTAAAGTACAGTTACGACGTTCAGACACACCATTACGCTGTGGTGTTCCGGGTGGTGTGAGTTGCGAAACTATTCCACATTGTTTCAAATGAAGACCAAACTCGTAACTCAAATATTCTCCTCCACGATCAGATCATAGAAACTTTATTTTCATGTTACGATGATTTTCCACTTCACTCTGAAATTCTTTGAACTTTTCAAATGTTTCAGACTTATGTTTCATCAAGTAGATATACCCATATCTGCTCAAATCATCTGTGAAGGTGAGAAAATAACGATACCCGCCGCGAGCCTCAACATTCATCGGACCACATACATCAGTATGTATGATTTCCAACAAATCTGTTGCTCGCTCCATAGTTCCGGAGAATGGCATTTTAGTCATCTTGCCCATGAGGCATGGTTCGCAAGTACCAAGTGATTCATAATCAAGTGATTCCAAAAGTCCATGAGAATGGAGTTTCTTCATGCGCTTTACACCAATATGACCTAAACGGCAGTGCCACAAATAAGTTGCACTATCATTATCAACTCTGCATCTTTTGGCTTCAACATTATGAATATGTGTATCACTACTATCGAGATTCATTAAAAATAGACCACTCTTCAAGGGTGCATGACCATAAAAGATATTACTCATATAAATAGAACAACCATTATTCTCTGATTTAAATGAATAACCATCTCGCATCAAACAAGATCCAGATATAATGTCCATGCTCAACGCTAGCACCAAATAACAATTATTCAGGTCTAAAACTAATACCGAAGGTAGATGTAGAGGTAGCATGCCGATGGCGATCACATCGACTTTGGAACCATTTCCCACGCGCATCGTCACCTCGTTGTTAGCCAATCTTCGCTTAATCCGTAGTCCCTGTTTTGAGTTGCAAATATTAGCAATAGAACCAGTATCAAATACCCAGGTGCTAGTGCGAGCTTTAGTAAGGTACACATCAATAACATGTATATCGCATATACCTTGGTTCACCTTGCCATCCTTCTTATCCGCCAAATACTTGGGGCAGTTCCGCTTCCAGTGACCAGTCCCTTTGAAGTAGAAGCACTCAGTCTCAGGCTTAGGTCCAGACTTGGGTTTCTTCTCTTGAACAACAACTTGTTTGTCATTCTTCTTGAAGTTCCCTTTCTTCTTCCCTTTACCCTTTTTCTTGAAATTGGTGGTCTTGTTGACCATCAACACTTGATGCTCCTTATTAATTTCTACCTCCGCAGCTTTTAGCATTGCGAAGAGCTCGGGAATCATCTTATCCATCCCTTGCATATTATAGTTCATCACGAAGCTCTTGTAGCTTGGTGGCAGTGATTGAAGAACTCTGTCAATGACACTATCAACAGGAAGATTAACTCCCAGTTGAGTCAAGTGGTTATGTTACCCAGACATTCTGAGTATATGTTCACTGACAGAACTATTCTCCTCCATCTTGCAGCTGTAGAACTTATTGGAGACTTCATATCTCTCAATCCGGGCATTTGCTTGAAATATTAATTTCAAATCCTGGAACATCTCATATGCTCCATGACGTTCAAAACGTCGTTGAAGTCCCGGTTCTAAGCCGTAAATCATGGTACACTGAACTATCGAGTAGTCATCAGCTTTGCTCTGCCAGACGTTCATAACATCTGGCGTTGCTCCTGCATCGGGTTTGGCACCCAGCGGTGCTTCCAGGACGTAATTCTTCTATGCAGCAATGAGGATAATCCTCAAGTTACGGACCTACTCTGTGTAATTGCTACCATCATCTTTCAACTGTTCTTTCTCAAGGAACGTATTAAAATACGGAACAATAGTACGGGCCATCTATCTACAACAACATAGACAAGAAAAATACTATCAGGTACTAAGTTCATGATAAATTAAAGTTCAATTAATCATATTTAAGAACTTCCACTTAGATAGACATCCCTCTAATCATCTAAGTGATCACGTGATCCAAATCAACTAAACCATGACTGATCATCACGTGAAATGGAGTAGTTTTCAATGGTGAACATCACTATGTTGATCATATCTACTATATGATTCACGCTCGACCTTTCGGTCTCAGTGTTCCGAGGCCATATCTGCATATGCTAGGCTCGTCAAGTTTAACCCGAGTATTTCTGCATGTGCAAAACTATCTTGCACCCATTGTATGTGAACGTAGAGCTTATCACACCCGATCATCACATGGTGTCTCGGCACGACGAACTTGGGCAATGGTACATACTCAGGGAGAACACTTGTACCTTGAAATTTAGTGAGAGATCATCTTATAATGCTACCGTCAATCAAGCAGAATAAGATGCATAAAGGATAAACATCACATGCAATCAATATAAGTGATATGATATGGCCATCATCATCATGTGCTTGTGATCTCCATCTCCGAAGCACCGTCATGATCACCATTGTCACCGGCGCGACACTTTGATCTCCATCGTAGCATCATTGTCATCTTGCCAACTTATGCTTCTATGACTATCGCTACCGCTTAGTGATAAAGTAAAGCAATTACAGGGCGATTGCATTGCATACAATAAAGCGACAACCATATGGCTCCTGCCAGTTTCCGATAACTCCGTTACAAAACATGATCGTCTCATACAATAAAATATAGCATCATGCCTTGACCATATCACATCACAACATGCCCTGCAAAAACAAGTTAGACGTCCTTTACTTTGTTGTTGCAAGTTTTACGTGGCTGCTACGGGCTGAGCAAGAACTGTTCTTACCTACGCATCAAAACCACAACAATATTTCGTCAAGTTAGTGCCGTTTTAACCTTCAACAAGGACCGGGCATAGTCACAGTCGGTTCAACTAAAGTTGGAGAAACTGGCACCCGCCAGCCACCTGTGTGCAAAGCACGTCGGTAGAACCAGTCTCGCGTAAGCGTACGTGTAATGTCGGCCTGGGCCGCTTCATCCAACAATACCGCCGAACCAAAGTATGATATGCTGGTAAGTAGTATGACTTGTATCACCCACAACTCACTTGTGTTCTACTCGTGCATATAACATCTACGCATAAACCTGGCTCGGATTCCACTGTTGGGGAACGTAGTAATTTCAATGATTTTCCTACGCACACGCAAGATCATGGTGATGCATAGCAACGAGAGGGAAGAGTATCATCCACATACCCTCGTAGACCGTAATTGGAAGCGTTATGAGAACGCGGTTGATGTAGTCAAACGTCTTCATGATCCGACCGATCCAAGTACCGAACGCACGGCACCTCCGAGTTCAGCACACGTTCAGCTCGATGACGTCCCACGAACTCCGATCTAGCAGAGCTTCATCGGAGAGTTCCGTCAGCATGACGGCGTGATGACGGTGATGATGTTGCTACCGACGCAGGGCTTCGCCTAAGCACCGTTACAATATGATCGAGGTGGATTATGGTGGAGGGGCACCGCACACGGCTAAGGGATCAATGATCAACTTGTGTGTTCTAGGGTGCCCCCTGCCCCGTATATAAAGGAGCAAGGAGGGAGGCTGGCCGGCCCCTATAGGGCGTGCCAGGAGGAGTCATCCTCCTCCTAGTAGGAGTAGGACTCCCCTTTCCTACTCCTACTAGGAGGAGGAAAGGAAGAGGGAAGGGGAGAAGGAAGGTGTCAGTGTCAAAACGGGCGGATCTCGGGTAGGGGGTCCCGAACTATGCGTCTGAGGTCGATGGTAACAGGAGACAAGGGACACGATGTTTACCCAGGTTCGGGCCCTCTCTATGGAGGTAATCCCCTACGTCCTGCTTGATTGATATTGATGAATACGAGTATTACAAGAGTTGATCTACCTCGAGATCATAATGGCTAAACCCTAGAGGTCTAGTTTGTATGGCTATGATAATGAAAAATCTCTCCCTCCGGATTAAGTCCTCCAGTTTATATAAGCACCAGGAGGATCTAGGGTTACACAAGGTCGGGTACAAAGAAAGGAATTTACATATCCGGTCGCCAAGCTTGCCTTCCACGCCAAGGAGAGTCCCATCCATACATGGGTACAGTCTTCGGTCTTCGTATCTTCACAGCCCATCAGTCCGGCCCATGGCTAACAGGCCGGACGCCTGAGGACCCCTTAGTCCAGGTCTCCATCAGTAGCCCCTAAACCTAGCTTCAATGACAAGGTATCCGGCGTGTAGATCTGTCTTCGGCATTGCAAGGCGGGTTCCTCCTTCGAACTCCAAAATAGTTTTCGAACGTACCGATGTGTCCGGACCTGTAACTCACACAACACACAACCGTGGAGAGAATATAATATTTCACGAATCCAATCTGCTGACAACTTTTTACAACATGACATCACGTCTGCCAGGTCACTATATCGAACCGTTTTGTTTGCCATCTCGTGTTTTGAGATGCGATTTCCATTGGCACGTCTTGTCAAAGCAGAGATTGTGTCCCCTTATTGCGGGATTCTCATCAATACGGGCATGGTTAACCCAACCGTGCCGTTTACACAGCCCTTGGGAGTAGGCGAATTTTAAGGCGAGTGGGGAGGCGTTTGATATTCGCGGCCTTTATAAGGGGATAAGGATTCGTCCTCATTTACCCCTGCCTTCTCCTTCCTCTGCCCATCCATTCTAGAGCTCCAGCGCCCAAGCCCTAGCTTCCCTCGCCGGAGAAAACACTCCAACCATGTCCGGATCCGGAGCTGGTAGCAAATGGATGGCTTCCTCCGTTAAGAAGAAAGACATCAAGGAGCTTCGAGAGGCCGGATACCTGGCCAAGGAGATCGTTCACCGTCTCTCAGCAGAAGGACAGATCATCCCTACCCCAGAGCCCCATGAGAGGGTTGTGTTTCTCACATATTTTGTCCGTGGGCTGGGATTCCCTCTCCACCCGTTTGTTCGTGGACTGATGTTTTACTACGGGCTAGACTTCCATGATTTAGCCCCCAACTTTATCCTCAACATCTCGACATTTATAGTCATTTGCGAGGCCTTTCTTCGTATCCCACCTCACTTCGGCCTATGGCTGAAGACTTCCAATGTAAAGCCGAAAGTTGTGAGAGGCCAACAAGCAGAGTGCGGAGGCGCCATGGTGGGTAAGATGCCCAATGTTACATGGCCCGAAGGCTCCTTTGTGGAGACGGTGAAGGGGTGGCAGTCGGGATGGTTCTACATCACCGAGCTGCGCAACACCAACTGTGCGGTAGCCCCCGAATTTCGATCCGGAGCTCCGCTACGGCTTACCTCCTGGCAAGAGAAGGGCCTCGTCTGGGGCTCTTCGAGCGAGCTGACTGGGCTCCAGACGTGCGTTCAGAACATGATAACCAAGAGGATCAAACTCGTCAACGTGATCCAGGTTATGCTCATTCGCCGAATCCTTCCGTGCCAACGCTGGACTTGCTATTTGTGGGAGTTCGATCCGGCCAAGCACCAGACGCTACTAGAGCTCTTCGGCACAACGCACGAAGATATCTGGAAAGTGCTCTTCAAGTCCGGCAAGACACCACCGCCTATGACCGAAGATCGTGGGCTCAGCTTAAAACGCCAGGCCAATTCGGTAAGTTCTTTCCTGTATTCAAGGTATAGCCTTTACTGGCATATTTTGTGAAGTAGTCTAAGCCTTCCTATCAATTTGTAGGCCTGGATCGACATCGCGGGGTGATTAATTGTCTAGCTCCACTACCCGAAGATGAGGAAACCCCACTCCTAACGAAGATGCTATTTCCGGCGCCTTATGACGTGTCAGAGAAGAAGGCCAAGAAGACGGCCAAAGGGAGCAGGAGTGGCCTTCACCGAAAGGGTACTTCGGACATGTCGTCTGAAGATGAGACTGACTCTTCGGCTGCCGAAGACAACGGCAAGGAGGAAGAAGGCGTCTTCCCCATGGAGGGGGGAAAAAGAAAAGAGAGGCCTCCACGAATCTGGAGGCGAAGGCGCCCAAGAGGGGGAAAGGCTCCCTTGCGGATAACTCTGCATGGGATGTCGAAAGCAGTCCGGAGCAAATGCCCCGGACCAAGCCTCGGGATGCCTCGTAAGTACCAAAACCCTATGCACCTCCCAATACCTGGCCTTTCCATTTTATAATATTAATATGTTTAAACTATGCCATTACAGTCCGGCCCGCGACGGCTCCCCGCGATCCTCGACAGAGGGTCCGCCAGACTCAAAGGAGATGGCTAGCATGTCTCCGCCGCCCGCTCACTCTGCCTCACCCAAGGGTGATGATGAGGTGGCATCCCAAAGGACCTTCCCAGACCGGGGGGAGATTCCAGAAATCGTTAAGGCGGCACCCCAGGATGACTCCTCGGCTGCCGGACACATGGGGGAAAAAGCCCCCATGGGGACTGGCAATGGGGGCCAAGTTCCCTTCGGCCCTCAGCCGGATACCATTCCGGAGACCTACACGGCTCCGGAGTCCAGCGAACAGCCTTCCCCGAAAGGAGGAGGCGTGCCTGTTCCACCGATGACCTCTGTCCAACCAGAGGCACCGGATAATCTGCTGGAAGCGCTGCGAGGCACCTCCATTGTGGATGAGCACCGGGTCCTTATGGGTATGGTGATCGCAAAGGTTCAGTCCACCAAAAGTGGACTGACCGAGGCTTGCGCTAGCCTTTTAACAGGCTTTGAGGTAACAATTGTAGAAAAAAATATCACAATGTGGACAATAGCCCCTGATGCTCTGTTCGGTGTCCAGAAAGGAAAAGCCGAACAGGGGATGAAAATAATTTTTGCAGGAGTCTAACATAAGATGTCTATGTGAATAAGCAGGCATCGCTGCTGGCTGCTGCCGCTCATACTGCGGAGGTCTTCGGACTGAAGCAGAACCTGGAGCGGGCCGAGAAAGAGCTCGGCCTCGTGAAGAAGCAGTTGGAGGACAACAAAGGTATGAAGTAACCTGCGTGTATATTTAGGAAGGATGAATGGTTCGTGCTGACTAAATTGCCATGAACTTTATTAGGGGCCACGACCGAGGTGGCGGCCCTTAAGAAGACGTTAGCGAAGGCCGAGGACAAAGCGTCCAAGGAACGCGCCGCGCGCGAGAAGCACGAGTCCCGGGTCAACAAGGTTCAGCAAGAGCTCCAGGACGCCATCAAGAAGTACGAGTCCTTGGAGCATGATTCTGAGACGCAAGCGTCCGAACTTGCGAAGGCCCGCCAGAGCGCACAAGTGGCTCGAGCCGAAGCCCAGAGCGCCCTTCAGGAAATCCAGGCAGACCGGAAGATCGCGGCGGGTAAGGCTTTCATTATGCAAAGCAAGTCTGTGGAGGAAGTGTTCCTTTTACTTACCCAAATTTGGAGCTCTCCAGGGGCGTTTACGGATTTGTCGCGCAGCGTATCAGACGCTGCCGAGTTCTATCGAGCCGAGGAAGGGAGTTCTATGGAGAAGCTATTCTGGTCTCAATATCTTGGACCCGAACATCCAGTGTCCTTCAGCGACCAGCTGAAACAGCTGGTCAAGCTGCACAAGGCGGCCGAGCTAGCCATGAAGGAGCTGATAGTTCGACTATGGCCTGTCGCACCGATACCTAGCAGCTACTTCGGACTTGTGAAGCGGCTTGTTGATGCCTGCCCCCGGCTTGAGGTGATAAAGAGGTCGGTCTGTATCGAAGGTGCATGGATGGCCTTTGCCCACGTCAAAATGCACTGGGCGAAGATGGATGCCAAGAAGCTAATGACCGAGGGGCCGCCCGAGGGCAAGGAGCACCGCCGACCAGAGTTGTATTTTGATGGTGTCCTGGAGGGATCCCGCATTGTTGCGGATCACTGTGCGAAAGACACTATCTTTGAATGAATGTATTCGATCTCCCTATGCCTTGTATGATGAAACAAAGTGTTTATGCAATATAATGCTTGTTATCTTTTTTTAAATTTGTACTTACTGTGCAGGCGTGTTGTATGAAATCTGAGGGTTAACCAGTCGTCGGCTTCTGCCCCCATGTAGGTAGTACGGGGGTGTTCGGGATGGAATCTAAACAATCTTGATCCAATTAGATGGTCCTTGAAGGAGTTGTTTAGCGCAACGAACCAGGCAACCAGACTATGCGGCTGTAACGCCCTCACTTAGCCATAGGAGTGCAACAATAAAAACATGGGCGCAGCCCCTAGTATCCGAACTAGAGTGCTATAAGCGTCTGATCGGGGAGTACCAATCCTTCGCATAATGTGGAAGAAATCTCCAACGATTTGCGACCTCCGAACAGCTGACCGGCTCTCGCCGCATCATGACAGTCAGTTTTTGGATTTCTCTACTGAGGTGCTCCTTTGGATAAACCAAGGCACAATCCCAATAGTTCTCCCTTTACTACCTTAGCCGATATAAAGGAACGTAAGGTAGCAAGCACAGGAGCCGGGCAACCCAACTATTGACCAAAGACATGATTCAGAACCAATGCATATAATGCTAAATTCGGGGTGCCGAACTATACTTATAAAAAGTGTTCAGACTTTTGTTGCCGTAATGTGGGGTGCTATGAAGCCCCAGGCAAACATCAAGTGTACCAAAGTGTACGGGTGCTACCTGTCGGATTTTGGGTTCCGGCAGACCCTTGAGGTTCGAACACTGGGGTGCGCGCGGAGATTTCGCCTCCTACCTACCTGCACCCCTCCGCCTTGCTAGGATCTAAACTAAGGAAAGAACAACACAAGAGACACCGGGTTTATACTGGTTCGGGCCACCGTTGTGGTGTAATACCCTACTCCAGTGTGTGGTGTGGTGGATTGCCTCTTGGGCTGATGATGATGAACAATACAAGGAAGAACAGTCGTGAGGGTCTGTTCTTGGCTGGGGCGATGAACTGCTGGGAGGAGTTCAGTCACCTTTCTCTCTCTCTCTTTCTAATCGAAACCCCTCTCTAAAGAGCCTCCTTCCTCGAACCCTCTCTCTCCTTCTCTTCTTCTTCGAACCTTCGAACCTCTGAACCTCCCTTTGCTCTATGGGTGGCTGGTCCTATTTATAGAGGCCCTGGTCCTCTTCCCAAATATCGAGCGGGAAGGGAGCCAACAATGGCGGGCTAATTTGAAGGGGGACAACTAGTACTAGCTACCCTGACAAAAGTAGTCTTCGCCTGCGCAAAGCTCCGGTGATGACGCCGTCTTGGGCTCCACGTTGACCTCTGTCTCATAGTCCTCCTGGTCTTGGTCTCGTTGCACCGAAATGGCAACCTTTGCCTGATGCCTCGGTACTCCGCGGCTGCGCTTGCCCCCTTTGCACAGAAGAGGAAAGGAGGACACTGCGCGGGCTGGCACCCGCCTGGCGCCCTCGGTCGTCATGGCTTGCGTCACGGGCACCTCGTGAGGTACCCCGCCTTGATCTCTCCGCCTCCTCGTGAGCCAGCCTGACGAGGTCGTGTCTGAGGAAGCTCCGCGTCGTCCGCCCCGCGAGGCTTGGCCCCTCGCGAGGGTCTTGGGTTTGTATTGGTGAAGATGGGTCGCGCTGGGCCCCCCTTTGAGCCACGCCGTAGGCCGCAGGCAGGCAAGTCTGGGGACCCCCGTTCCCAGAACGCCGACAGTAGCCCCCGGGCCCAAGGCGCGCCCGGACTTGGCCGTGCAGGGAGGCGGAAGGGCAAGAGCGAAGCGCCGCGGGCCCTAACAGCCTGCGGCCTTGGGCGTCGCGTGGCAGTTGATTGGACGTGGGCGCCTCCACTTCCCCGTGGCGCCTCGGTAACCGCACGGACTGGACAAGTCCCTGCATGCAAAGTGTGTCATGATTACCTGCAATCGTGGAGGTCGGCGGTTGGCCTTCGCCGGCCATAAGTACGGAACAACGCGTGCCCTTCCAGTCCATCCCTCCTTGCTTCTCCTTCTTCCCGATCCTTGCTCCGTCTTGCTGCGATGGCTCCGATCCACCGGTTCTCGACGGCAGAGAAGGGAAAGGCTCCCCGAGAGGAACTAGACCCACTCCCGCCGAAGAAACGGCTCGCCCCCCCTGGCCTGGACGAGGGGGCCCTTCAGGTGGTGTCGAGGCCTTGGTGCGAGCGGGCGCCGCCGGGGTTCCCGCTTCCAATGTACGCCCACGTCGAGGGCCCCGAAGGAGCTGATGCTGACCACCACGGGCGGCGCCGCCGTCGGCGCCGACGGGTCACGAAGGTGTGGGTCGTCCCCTTGGGGTCCACACCGAGGGCTCCTCCCAAGAGTTCATGCTCCACGTCGCCATTCCTCTTCAGTCTTGGATCCGCCTTACTTCCTTCTTTGCCTCCATCATCCCTCAAGGGGATCCCCTGGAGCTCTGGCTGCAGCACGCCGGCTGCAGCGCCCTCGCGACCAAGGTAGAGGTCGCGGTCGTTGCCCCGGGCGAGGTCTTCATGACTCGGGGCTAGAGAGAGATCGCCCGGGTTTGCAGGGTAAGGGGCATCTTCGCGGTCCACTTGGATTACGACGGTGCTTCGGTGATGCTCTTCAAGGTCTTCGATGCGAGCGGGCGCCGGCTGGAGTGCTGCCCCGGGGAAGGTGGCCAGGACCCTGCCGCGACGAGGACTGGGCCCGCCAACCGCTCCCTTGGCGGCTCCTCAGGCGGTGGAGGCGTCGGAGGTTCCAGCGACTCCGGCGAGCTCTTCGCGACTCCGGAGACGAGCGATGACGGCTACGAGCCCCCGAGCCGGCGCCACTCCTGGAGCAGGGCAGGCTCGTCAGGCCGCCGCTGACTCTGATCTGGATGGTGTTGGCATCGGTGCTTAACGGCCCACTGTTGATGATGGCGTCTTTTGCAGGGACGCGCGTAGTTTGTGTCCCTTTAGGATCTGTTCCCTGCGAGGAATCAAAAATGCGTCCCGTGGGAGCTTGTAAGGTGCCTATGATCCTGTTTTGTTAATATAACCCTTGTCGTAGAATTGCGCGAGTTGCTCATTCCGTCTTAGCTCAGTCCTCCCTTTCGAACCTCACGAGGGCTTGGTGCTCTGCGCCGATAGGTCCCAGTCCAAACGCGGCTTCAGCCGTCGCTGGTATGCCAGGTCGCGATGTCGTGATCAAGGCCAGGAGGTGAGCGACCCGGGGTCCGGTAAGAGCCCCTGAGTCGTGATGCTCAGGAGGTCCCCTTTGGCGCTCAAGCAGCCGTCGTTCGGTGAGAAAGGAGAGCGGCGTCGCTAACACGGGATTGCATTAGGTGCGGGGGTGGTGCCACGGTAGCTGGTGCTTCCGGGTGGTGACTTATCTCGAGAATCAAGGGCCGCTCTCTGGTGTGTCGCCAGGTCCGTGCATCGGCAGGCGTGAGGTTGCTCGGCGAGGTCCTCGCGTGTCCCTCCCCTCTCGCCTTTGCTCCCCTTTCTGCTCTACGTCCTCGGGTCCCGGCCCTCGAGCGAGTCTCAGCCGTCGCTGGTATGCCAGGTCGCGATGCCGTGGACAAGGCCAGAGGGTGAGGGCTGGAGAGCCAGTAGGAGCCCTGAGTCGCGATGCTCAGGCACCCCCCCTTTAACGTGCAAGCGGTTCGTGCAGACGAGAGCGAAGGAGACACCGCAAGGGCCTCGCCTGATGCAGCTCCTTCAGGAGGTCTTGCAGGTCCATCATAGAAAAAAACTAAGGGGTTGCCATGACAATTGACAGTCAGCCGTTGGTTGCTTCCGAGGGGTAGTGAGGCACTGAAGGCTTGACGAGGTGATGCTATGCGGGGCTGCCGCGGCCAGAGCTCACCCATCCAGGTTTGTCGGTGTTGCAGGGACGGACCCATGCGCAAGCGTCGTGCCGTTTGGGAGCAGCTCCGTTAGTTGGCGTCAACTGAGCAGGCAACTAGGTAAAACACATTAGCCGCGAAGGAGTGGATTCATTCAAATAGATGCTGGGAAGGTGGACATCACTGGGTCAGGCCCGAGCGACTTGGGGGGTAATGCAGCCCGAGGGGCGCCCCCAGCAAGGTAAGCTAACAACATAAAGTAAAAAAAGGGACACACGCCACAGGGACGGACCCGCGCAGCCTAGGAATAATGCAGCCCTGGGGGGCGCTCCCAGCTGGAAATAAAACTCGAAAGATGTCACCTGATGATGTTGAGGACGAAGGAGCGTTGGTGTAGCAGGCTCGGTTGGCTGCGGGAGCCGATCCTCATGAGCCCCCAGGCCCAGGGGCCTCGGGAGGCTCCGGAGGCGTTGGCGGCTCCTCGCGGGCCATCTCCATCCTTGCCAGGGCTGCGGAATGCCTGGCCTCTCGTGCCTCCGTGATGCCCCTCATGAGGCGCTGGTACGTGTTAGCCGCGTTCGGCAAGCCGTAAGGCATGCGAACGTAGCTGTAGGGTGGGCCTCCGCAGCGCCCCACTCGCGAGGGCCAGAGGCGCTCCAGAGAGGCGACTCGGTTGAGCCCTGGTATGTCGATGCAGACGCGTAGCCCACCATCCTCGCCTGGATGGGGAGCCACTGCTGGTAGGCAGCGGCCGCCTTTCATGACTCTTGACTCCTGTAGCTCCTGAATGGCCTTGCTGACGAACTCCTGAGGGTCTGGATCTCCTTGCCTTGCTCCTTCTTGAGGGAAATGTGCTTCGAAACATGCCTCCATGTGGTGCCCAAGCGCCTCCCTTGTGACCCTAGCTAGGTCGGTGGCCCTCCAGGGGAGAGCCCCCGAGCCCTGCCTGAGGAGGGCGTCGGGCACGCTTTCCTATGCGATGGAAGGAGGTTCCCCCTGGGCAGGCGCGGGCCCAGAGGGGCCTGCCTCCTGAGTGGTCGGGCCGGACGATGTCTTCTTCTTCTTAGGGGCGGTCTCGGGAGGCCTCCTGCTTCCATGATCCGGGTCTTCCAGTGACGCGGCCTGAAAGGCTTGTTCCAGGGAACACACCGCGTCCTTCTCTTCACAGGGCACCGTGATGACTCCGCCACTTCCTGGCATCTTGAGGACGTTGTAGCCGTGGTGAGTTACGGCCATGAACTTGGCCAGCGCTGGGTACCCAAGGATGGCGTTGTACGGCAGGCGAATGTGAGCGACGTCGAAGTCGATGAGCTCGATGTGGTAGTTGTCGCGTGCCCCGAAGGTGACAGGGAGGCGGACCTTCCCAATCGGGACCGTGGAGCCGTCGGTGATACCGGAGAAAGGCTTGGTTGGCTGAAGCTGGCTGTAGGGCACTTGGAGGTTGTTGAATGTCTCCACGGACAGGACGTTGAGCCCTACCCCGCCATCGATGAGGGTCTTGGTGACCACCACGTTGCTGACGATCAGGGAGCAAAGCATCGGGAGAACTCCGGCTGTAGCCGCACACTTGAGTTGATCTGCTGAGCTGAACGTGATGGCGCACGCCGACCACCTGAGAGGGCGCGTGGCTTCGAGCCTAGGGAGGACTGCGTTCACTTCGCGGGCGAACTGCTTGAAGATGCGCTGAGAGGCTGGGGCTTGTGCCCCGCCCAGGATGCAGGCGATCGCGCGTGGCTCCTGGAAGCCCCCAGCCCCCTCGTCCTGGTGGCGGTCCTCGTTTCTCCTTGGCTGCGGCAGCAATGGTGGGAGGCCTGCGTTGCCTTGCGGGCGATCCTCGCGAGGCTGATCCCTCCAGTCTCCCTCGCGAGGCTGATCTCTCCAGCCTCCCTCACGAGGCGGGTCTTGCCAGTGATCCTCGCGAGGTTGATCGTGCCACCCTTGGCGCGGGCCACGGTCTTCCCAGCGTCCTGCGTTCCTTCCTCCTCCTCGACCATAGCCCCGGTCACTGCGGTCAGGGCGACGGCCGATCCTTCCTTCTCGCACGGCTCGGAGCTCTTGACATTCGTTGGTGTTGTGGGTGTGGAGGTCGTGGTACACACAGTACCGGCTGCCCTTGGAAGGTTCGGGCTGATCTCTGCCTCGCTTGGTGTCTGGTTCTGCCGCGAGCATGGCAGCCCCCTTGCGCTTCACCTCCTTGGCCTTGGGCTTCTTCTCTTCTGGGTCTGCGGTAGGCAGCTTGAGGAGGGAGAGACGCCCATCCTCGGCCCTGGCACACTTGGTTGCCAGGTTGAACAACTCCAAGGAAGTGCACGGGTCTTCATGCATCGCCAGCTCCTCCTTCATCTTGACGTCGCGCACGCCGTCGGAGAAGGCCGAGATGATGGCCTCCTCAGTCACCTTGGGAATCTTGAGGCGCGCGTTGTTGAAGCGCTGGATGTACTTCTGCAGGGTCTCCCCAGGCTGTTGCTTGATGCGGCGCATGTCGCTCACGGCGGGTGGCCGGTCACGAGTGCCCTGGAAGTTGGCGATGAAGCGGGTGCGCATCTTGTCCCAGGAGGAGATTGTGCCTGGAGCCAGGTTCAGGAGCCAGGTGCGGGCCCCGTCCTTGAGCGCCATGGGGAACCAGTTTGCCATGACCTTCTCGTCTCCGTTGGCAGCTTCGATGCCCAGCTCGTAGAGCTGGAGGAACTCCGCAGGGTCAGTCGTGCCGTCGTAGCGAGGAGGCAAGTCTGGCTTGAAATTTCCAGGCCACGCGACGCTGCGTAGCTCGGCGGTGAAGGCGCGGCAGCCTGCTGTGGCCATGGGAGGCCTTGGATGACGGGGAGCTTGGTCTTGCATGTCCCCACGCGCTGCAGCTGGGAGCAGCGCGGGAGCAGGAGCATGGTCACGACGTGCTGGAGCAGGGAGCGCCCGGGCTGCTTCTTGAGGGCGAGGGACTTCTTGACAGCTCTGCTCTTGCCGCGCTGGCGCCTGACGGAGCGGTTTCCGCCCAGGGGCCACGCGCCTTGGAGCCATGGCGCCGTCCTGAGGAGGAGGCGGCCGGGGCGCCGCCGGAGCTTCATCGCCCGCGTGGGGCGGGGTGCGGTGCAGCGGAACGGACGGCGCAGGAGAGCCCCCTGCAGTGCGGACGAGATCGGCGACGCGGTCGAGCCATTGTTCGTAGATGTCGTCGACGGGACGGTAGCACAGGAGCTCGTTCGCCGCGATGAGTGCAGCCCGAGCCTCCATGGGCGCGCGGAGCGCGCGGGACGAAGAACCAGCTGGGGCGAGCGAGGGAGTTGCGGTGCGGCCGTCTTGCCGCACGGACGGATGCTGGGACGATGCTTGCTGCTCGTCCCCCACCGGGCCGGTGGCGGCGTTGACGGCAGGTGACGGGGAACGGCGAGAACGCCCGCCGACAGGGGCCGTTTGGGCAACGCGGGAAGCGAGTGCGGCCCGGCCCTCGGCGCGGGCCCGACGAGCGTCAGACATGGGCGTGATGGTCGGAGGAGAACGGGGTGGTGGAAGACGAATCCCGGCGCACCCCTACCTGGCGCGCCAAATGTCGGATTTCGGGTTCCGGCAGACCCTTGAGGTTCGAACACTGGGGTGCGTGTGGAGATTTCGCCTCCTACCTACCTGCACCCCTCCGCCTTGCTAGGATCTAAACTAAGGAAAGAACAACACAAGAGACACCGGGTTTACACTGGTTCGGGCCACCGTTGTGGTGTAATACCCTACTCCAGTGTGTGGTGTGGTGGATTGCCTCTTGGGCTGATGATGATGAACAATACAAGGAAGAACAGCCTCGCGAGGGTCTGCTCTTGGCTGGGGCGATGAACTGCTGGGAGGAGTTCAGTCACCTTTCTCTCTCTCTTTCTGATCGAAACCCCTCTCTAAAGAGCCTCCTTCCTCGAACCCTCTCTCTCCTTCTCTTCTTCTTCGAACCTCCGAACCTCTGAACCTCCCTTTGCTCTGTGGGTGGCTGGTCCTATTTATAGAGGCCCTGGTCCTCTTCCCAAATATCGAGGGGGAAGGGAGCCAACAATGGCGGGCTAATTTGAAGGGGGACAACTAGTACTAGCTACCCTGACAAAAGTAGTCTTCGCCTGCGCAAAGCTCCGGTGATGACGCCGTCTTGGGCTCCACGGTGACCTCCGTCTCGTAGTCCTCCTGGTCTTGGTCTCGTTGCACCGAAATGGCAACCTTTGCCTGATGCCTCGGTACTCCGCGGCTGCGCTTGCCCCCTTTGCACAGAAGAGGAAAGGAGGACACTGCGCGGGCTGGCACCCGCCTTGCGCCCTCGGTCGTCATGGCTTGCGTCACGGGCACCTCGTGAGGTACCCCGCCTTGATCTCTCCGCCTCCTCGTGAGCCAGCCTGACGAGGCCGTGCCTGAGGAAGCTCCGCGTCGTCCGCCCCGCGAGGCTTGGCCCCTCGCGAGGGTCTTGGGTTTGTGTTGGTGAAGATGGGCCGCGCTGGGCCCCCCTTTGAGCCACGCCGCAGGCCGCAGGCAGGCAAGTCTGGGGACCCCCATTCCCAGAACGCCGACACTACCTGATAGGGTTATCCACACGGGAGCTGAAAAAGAGAAAGAAAACATAAAAGGTAGAAAGGTAAAAAGCTGGAGTCCTACAGCTCCAGCCGCAAACTGTTCTCATTGTAATTTGATTAGTACATCAAGGCGCATTGATACAGGTAGTGCGATAAGCAACAGGCTATGTTGGGGATATTACTGCTGGGCGTAAACCGGCCTATCTGGGTCGGGTCAACTTCATCAGTAGTTCCAGAAGTGATAAAGCCCAAGAAGGCAGATGAGGGCCTAAGGCCCATAGCCGGTTCAAGACTTGTAGCGGTAAACCGGAATTTGTATATAAACTTGTATTGTAAGTTAGGAATAAGGAGACCAACCCGGATACGAATATCGACCGGTGTTGGGACTCTGTGAACCGACGGGTGTCACCCATGTATATAAGGGGACGACCCAACGGCGGTTCAAGGACAACAGACAACAACTCGAGACATATGCGAAGCTTGTTTGCTCCCTAGTCATCGAAACCCCATCAATTCCATCACAACTAGACGTAGGCTTTTACCTTCATCGAAGGGGCCGAACTAGTATAAACTCTCTTGCGTCCTTGTGTCCACTTTAACCCCTTCAAGCTAACCCGTCGCGATGGCTCCACGACTAAGTCCTTTCTCTAGGACATCTGCCGTGACAAAACTATGACAGTTGGCGCCCACCGTGGGGCTATCGCACGATGGTTTCCGGTTCTTGGAGGGCCGCTTTGAAGGACTCGAGGGCTACGCTGTAGGCCGGATGACTAAGAGTCATCGCGGCAAGCTCTACATCGACGATGCAGGCTGGGGCCCCGAGGCCGGCTCAATTGAGTACGGGTACCGGGTCCCCTTTGGTAGAATTCACGTTTTCATTGGCAACATCGGTGAACCGGGCCCTGAGCCGGACATCTGCACCAACCTCGTCGAGACGGCTCAGCGTGCGCGATCCGCCCGGGTTAAACCGGCCATGAAGCGTGCCTTCGTAGGAGTCATCCATGGAGGAAGTTATGAGGACGGATCGGAATTTTGCGGCGCGACCGTCGTTTGTTCCGGTGACGAATCTTCGACCGGAGAAACCGAATCTCTTTATCAGCTGCAAGATGGCCAAATTGGGAGCTGTTCCGATGGCGACAGTATTCCGAACCCCTCTGATCTGCCCAACCGGGTTGGAATATTCATGGCCGGAACACAAGCAGCGCTTCATTCTTCAACAGCTGCGGCAACGATCTTCGGTTCAGCAGCGGCGAAGGCTGCCGGGGCAGGAGGCCCTGTGCGCCCGCCGGCTCAGGTTCTATCAGAACTATTTGATGCGTTGGTTGTGCTTATGGCGGAAGTTAATTTGCCGGATCAGGACGTTCACAACGTGGAGATTGCAAAGGTAAAGGAACAGATCACCCAGGCCAAGGCGGATCTGGCGGCTGAGGACACCGGGATGGCCGCAGAGCGGGCCGCTTTAGACGCACAGGCCTACAGGCTTATGTTGGACCAGAGCGCGTCACGTGAAGTCATGAGGAGGAAGCACCGATCCCGCTTACCTCCGGTTTTCGAGGCCAGAGACCTTTTCAACACTCCAGGACCAAGAGCCGGCAATCTGCTGGAGGGAAACCGGGCAGAAGACCCTGGGACCGGTGCACCGGTTCAGCCTTGTCAGATGGACCCGCCTCGTCAAAACACCGTTATACCTCAGGCTGCTTTAACACCTCCGGGTCACTACTCCAACCCAATGGACAATCTTGTTGCCGCTGCTGCATGGCTGGAGGCCATTCCAATTGAAGGTGACTCGCCGCAGGCAGTAGAGACGCGACGGGTCAAGGAACTTCTGAGGACAGCTTTGGCCCAACAGGAAGCGTACTCGTACAGCCGCGACCGGATCCACTCGACCCCCGTCCAAGCTGGAGCTATAGCAGACATATGGATGAACCAGCAGTGTCGAGTAATGAACGACGTGGAGCACCCCGTGACAACAACCTGGCAGGTGGTGCTGATGACGCTCAGGGAGTAGTGGACCGGGCCCGCGCGTGCAGGGAGGCCGAGTTAGCCACACAGCATCAGGCTCGGCAGCTCACGCCGGTTCGTCCAACCACCTTGACTGAACCTCGTGTTACTTCTAGTTCTTTGGGGGTGCCTTGCCTTATCCCCACTTTACGCAATGTGCGCTTGCCCAAGGATTTCAAAGGCCCGCACAAGGTACCAAATTACACGGCTGATCAACCTCCGGAGACATGGGTGGAGAGCTATGAGATGGCCATGGAGATGCTTGATGTGGATGACACGGCGTGTGCGAAATACTTCACCATGATGCTTGAAGGAACGGCCCGTACTTGGTTAAAAAGCTTGCCGGCTAATTCTATCAGTTCATGGGCCCAATTACGAGCCCGGTTTATCAGCAATTTCAAAGATACCTGTAAACAGCCTATGTCGAGTGGACTTAGCTGCATGCGTCTAGGAGGAAGGAGAATCAACGACTCATTGGATGCGCCGGGTTTCACAAGTGTTGCACTCCTCAGACCGCATCAACGCTGACACCGCAGTATTAACCCTAGAAGGCAACTGCCGGTTTGGGCCCCTGAAGCTGAAGTTGAGACGGATGAAGCGTCATTGCACCGACATGGGGACCCTCATGGCCGCTTTGGTGAAATATGCTGATTTTGATAGTACCAAGGATCCCGAATCTGGTGATGACAAGACAGGGAAAGGGAAGAAGAACAGAAGCTCCAAAGGTCAGCAGCATCACTGGGCAGGCAATGGTGGAGGAGGCAAGCGTAAAGCGGATGGTAACATGGACTTTGTGGCTAATACCAACGCACAGGACAATGGCCAGCGACGCAAGGGTAGGCCAAAAAATCGTAATGGAGCACCCAACCCTAACCCAAACCGCCTAAATTATCTGCTAAGCCAACCCTGTCCAAGACATGGGATGAAGGAGGCGCCAGCAAACCACCTTTGGAAGGATTGCTTTATTATGCAGGAGTTCAAGAATTCTAATAATTTCCGGTATGATCACGAATCTGGCGATGGCTCAGGATCCGGGCCGGGTTACGGTGGAGGAAGTTCTGGTTCAGGATTCAATGGTAATCCGGGCGGACATAATGGTAAAAATAGTCAGAACAACCAGGGTGGTTACAACCAACAGCAACAACAGTCAGGTTACCAGAGCAACCCAAAGCAGTTGAGTAATGGGCAGTACCATGTCTTCAGAGGCGGGTGGTCAACTCTGTTGAACCGGCCATACCCCGTTACTACGTTGGTTTGAACAGCCAATCATATGGAGCAGAGAAGATCATCCTCCCCAGGTCGATAATCCGGTTCAGTTGGCTCTGGTGGTGGCGCCTCAGGTGGGAGGTTACAAGTTCACCAAGGTGCTCACGGATGGAGGGAGCAGCATTAACATCCTGTACTATGAGACCTTCCGTCGTATGGGACTAACAGATAAGAATCTCAAACCGTCTAATACAGTATTCCATGGTGTAGTGCCTGGCAGATCAGCATATCCCGTTGGTAAGATAGCTCTCGAAGTGGCCTTTGGGGATGATCATGATTCCAGGTCGGAGACATTGACGTTTGAAGTGGTGAAAATCCAAAGTCCATATCATGCCTTGTTTGGGCGACCGGCCTACGCCAAGTTTATGGCTCGACCCTGTTATGTATATTTGCAGCTCAAGATGCCGGGTCACAAGGGGACAATAACGGTTCACGGAAGCCGCAAAATCACTTTGGAATGCGAGGAAGGAGATGCAGCTTATGCAGAGTCGGTTTGTACCACCGAGGAGTTGAAGTACTATAAAGACAATGTTGATCCGACGGACATGACTCCGTTGAAGAAGCCAACTACGGAGCATGATCCGGCCCTGAAGTTCAATTCGGCAACAGAAACTAAGCTTGTTGACTTCGTACCTAGCGATTCGTCCAAGCAGTTCAGCATCAGTGCCAACCTGGATCCAAAATAGGAAAGCGCGCTCATCGAGTTCATCCGTGAGAATCGGGACATTTTTGCATGGAAGCCCTCTGACATGCCAGGTGTACCAAGGCAACTCGCTGAGCACACACTTAATGTGGATCCTAAATATAAACCGGTAAAACAGTTCCTCCGCCGGTTTAACGAAGAAAGACGCAAGGCGATTGGAGAAGAGGTAGCCAGGCTCTTAGCAGCTGGCTTTATTGTTGAAGTTTTTCACCCTGAGTGGCTTGCCAATCCGGTGCTGGTCCTCAAGAAAAACGGCACCTGGCGCATGTGTGTGGATTACACAGATCTTAATAAGGCTTGTCCAGCAGATCCTTTTGCCCTCCCCCGTATTGATCAAATTATTGATGCTACGGTGGGTTGTGAGCGTTTAAGTTTTTTGGATGCGTATTCTGGCTATCATCAGATCAAAATGGTAGTTAAGGACCAGGAGAAGACAACATTTATAACTCCCTTTGGAGCCTTCTGCTATGTGTCTATGCCCTTCAGGCTCAAGAGTGCCCAGGCAACTTATCAACGGTGTGTACAAAATTGTCTTCACAAGCAAATCGGCCGTAATGTACATGCTTACGTGGATGATATCGTGGTTAAGTCTAGGGAGAAGGAGACTTTGATTGCTGATTTGAAGGAAACCTTCGATAACCTGAGGACATACAAGATGATGCTTAATCCGGACAAGTGTGTCTTTGGTGTACCGGCGGGCAATGTATTGGGTTTTCTGGTGTCCAACGGGGGAATTGAGGCTAATCCGGAGAAGATCACGGCCATCACCTCCCTGGCTAAGCCAAAGTGTATCAATGATGTTCAACGACTGGCCGGCCGGATTACAGCATTAAGCCGGTTTATCAGTCGTCTTGGTGAGAAGGCAATCCCTTTGTATCAGATGTTGAAAAAGACGGATCAGTTTGCCTGGAGTTCCGCCGCTGATGAAGCATTTGAGGACTTAAAGCGGCAATTGGCCAATCCGCCGGTGCTCGCCGCTCCCATTGACAAGGAGCCGTTGCTGCTATATGTTGCCACCAATGCTCGGGCGGTCAGCGTGGCTATTGTGGTGGAGCGAAAGGAGGCAGGAAAGGAGCATCCGGTTCAACGACCGGTCTATTATATCAGCAAGGTGCTAATCCAGTCCAAGCAAAGGTATCCGCATTGGCAGAAGTTGGTGTATGGAGTTTTTATGGCAAGCCGGAAGCTTAAACAATATTTCCAAGGGCACCCAATTACGGTGGTCAGTTCTGCTCCTTTGGGAGATATCATCCAGAACCGAGAAGCAACTGGCCGGATTGCAAAGTGGGCCATAGAGCTGGGGCCGTACGGTTTGAAGTATGTGCCTCGGACAACGGTTAAGTCTCAAGCACTTTTTGATTTCATTAATGATTGGACGGAAATGCAAGCACCTGAAGAAAAGCCGGATCACACGTATTGGACCATCCATTTTGATGGATCTAGGCAGTTGGAAGGCTCGGGGGCTGGAGTCGTATTAACTTCCCCACGAGGTGATAAGTTTTGCTATGTTCTCCGCTTAATGTTCCCTTGTACTAACAATGCAGCTGAGTATGAAGCCTTGCTCCATGGTCTCCGGATGGCTAAGGAGATGAATCTAAGTCGAGTTAAGTGCTTCGGTGACTCGGACCTTGTGGCTCAGCAAGTGTCTGGCACTTGTGACTCCAAGGACCCACTCATGGCAGCATATCGTCGGGAGGTGGATACTGTTGCAGGTTATTTCAAAGGCTATCAGGTGGACCACGTGGACCGGCGGAAAAATGAAGCGGCGGACGCTTTAAGCCGGCTGGGCTCTCAGCGCAAACCGGTCCCGCCCAATGTTTTTCTGGATGTGCTGCACAACCCGTCGGTCAAGATCCCTGGTGAACAGGACTTGGCTATTCCTGATCCGGAGGCTCAATTGGTGGCAGCTCTTCATCTTATTCCGGATTGGACGCTTCCTTATCTGGCGTATAAGAACTGGGGCGAGTTGCCAGAGGATGAGATTCTGGCCCGGCAAATAATCCGGCGATCCAAGTCCATGGCTATCATCAACGGCGAGTTGCATCATTGCAGTGTATCAGGAGCTTTTCAACGTTGCGTGTCTCCTGAAGAAGGCCGTGAAATTTTGCGTGAGATCCACGAAGGAGATTGTGGTCACCACGCCGGTTCAAAGTCTCTGGTGGCTAAAGCGTTTCGTCATGGCTTCTATTGGTTAACTGCTCATGCTGATGCGGAGGATCTGGTCAGATGATGTGATGGTTGCCAAAGGTTTTCAAGACGTGCTCATGTACCGGCTCAAGAATTGAGAATGATTCCAATTACTTGGCCATTTCCGACTTGGGGGCTGGATATGGTTGGGCCTTTCAAAAGGTCCAAAGATAAGAAGACCCACCTCCTGGTGGCGGTTGACAAGTTTACAAAGTGGGTGGAGGCAGAACCTGTTAGCAAGTGTGATGCAGCCACGGCGGTTTAGTTCATCAAAAAGGTGATTTTCCGGTTTGGCTTTCCGCACAGTATTATCACAGATAATGGTACCAATTTATCCAAAGGTGCTATGAAGGAGTTCTGCGAACGGGAGCACATCCGGCTCGACGTTTCATCAGTGGCACATCCACAGTCCAATGGTTAAGCAGAAAGAGCTAATCAAGAGATCTTGAGAGGCATCAAGCCCCGGCTCATGGTTCCTTTGCAGAGAACGTCGGGTTGTTGGGTAGAAGAATTACCATCTGTGTTATGGAGCATCAATACAACACCCAACAGATCAACAGGATATACACCGTTCTTCATGGTTTATGGAGCAGAGGCGGTTCTCCCCAGTGATATCTGTCATGATTCACCTCGTGTGACGGCTTATATTGAAGCGGACAACGAGACAGCACGACAAGATGCTTTGGACCGGTTGGATGAAGAGCGTGACATCGCAGCCGCCCGATCGGCCATTTACCAGCAGGATCTTTGTCGTTATCACAGTCGCCGAGTTAGAACCAGAACCTTTCAGGAAGGAGATTTGGTGCTTCGGCTCATCCAAGATCAGACTGATATGCATAAGCTATCCCCACCTTGGGAGGGGCCTTTCGTGGTCAGCGAGAATCTGCACAGCGGGTCGTACTATCTGATCGATATTCGAGAGCATAAAGACTCACGCACATCAGAGGAGGAGACCAATAGGCCATGGAACATAGCTCATCTTCGGCCTTACTATACCTGAGCCATTGGCTGTACTTGTGTACATATTATGACAATGTATATAGTATGATTAAATATAATAAACCGGAACCTCAGCTAAAGCGGGGTATCTGTTCTTTTACATCATGTGAGGTTACACGGAGTTGCTCTAAAGCGGCCTCCGGTTTACCCCTTGAGTTCGCTTTTTAAAAGCATCATATCACTTGGGGGTTTGGTCGTGTCCGAACCAATACCATGCCTCTTGATAGGCGAGAGCCACCAGATCACTTGGGGACTTGGTCATGTCTGAACCAGTCATGCCTCTTGATCGGCCTAAGGCCACAGAATCACTTGGGGGCTTGGTCGAACCCGAACCATGACCATGCCACTTGATCGGCATAAATGCCACGGTTTCATTTGGGGACCTGGCTGACTAGAACCATAGTTACACCTAACGGGAGCTTGGTCGTGTTCGTCCATGGTAACACCATCTGATCAGCTCAAATAAACCTTTTTTTGCAACGGTTTTGTCATTGCACTTGATTTACACTTTTCTTTGAAGGGGTTTTTTATTGCGTTTTTTACCTACAAAGTTTTTTAACCAATCAATTGACGGAACACAGTTCACGTCAATCCAGAGACTATTTGCCCGGTTTGATCCTTGTTGTTAACATCCTCTTATGGAGTAACACGATGTTTATTATAACCTGGCACGGTTTACCTCGTAAACCAGCGTCATATATGTACAGGAGCTGTTATCTCCTCCAACAGTGTGGGTTTGCAAAACTCCGCTTCAAGATTGGCCAAGCCAACTTCATGTTCAATGAGGGCAGGTATTATGTATCAAAAAAATTTGGTCATATACTTAAGAATTTTTTTGGATGTTTTGACTTCATATATGCAGACATCATATTCCGCCGGACGGTACAACCGCGGTGGCACTTGAAGAGTTTTTTATTGTAGAAGGTGCTTTGGAAAGTTCATCACCACAGGACGAACAAATTATGCATGAAGGCATATCGACATCAAAAGTATCAGCTGGCCTACTACAAGGCAACACGGTGCCCATAATAATATCATTGTTTTTCGCCAAGGAGATGCAGTTTCAAAACCGGATTCCGGTTCAAGCTTGGTCACCATCTTGGCCTGATGGTTGTGGGTCACCCTGCGCCACTTCAGCCTCCGTTTCTCTACCCGATGGCTGGAAATCAACAGTTGTCCAGTCGATTCCCATTAATGCTTGAAAAACAGCTTCATCGTGGATCAGCAATGACGGGTCAATATCAGGAGCGTAAGTGTGCTTACGGATTGGAGGGATAAGATTTTTTGACTCATGAATTGGGGCAGCTATTCGCTTGTTCTGATTATCATATTGAGCTGGATAACGAGACAAGTCTGCTTCTTCAGCCAGTTGACAAGCTAGTGGACACACCTCCCGGTTTATGGCTCGCTGATCCGCTTCACTAAATTCTTACCCATCTTCTTTCAAGATGGGATAGCCCTGAGCCGCTTCAATAGGATCAAAATCCGGCACCCAGGCTTTTGCCCGCATTAAGGCATTGATCGCACCGATTCGAGCAGCAGATTTCTTCAGCTCTTCAACCCGGGCGGGAAGCACCGATAGTTTCATCAGGGTATCTTGAATCAAAGTGGGTGCCGGTTTGTTGTCAGATGCGGTACAGATGATCCGCTGTGCGCCAGTATACAGCTGTTCGACCAACGTGTAGATGGCTTTCAATTTTTTCCACACATCTGAACCCAAGTGACCAGTGCGTGTCCCTGAAATATCATAAAGGTTAAACCGGCAACTCTGTAAGAAGGCCGAGTCAATTCAGAAGTCAAACTGGCTTACCAAAGATAGCAGTGGTCATAGTATGCACGTGCCGCTTTATACTGGTCAATTCATCCGCCACCGATTTGAGTGCAGCCTCGGCATCCTCCGCTCGTTTGATTAAAGTGGATTTTGCGGTGTCCCAATCCGCCTGTTTCTTCTTGAAGCTCTCCTTAAGCTGCTCCATGGCGCTTAAAGCGCTGGCTAATTCCTCTTTTGCTTTGGAGGTTTCAGCTTGTTGGGTTTTCAGGTTTTCTTGGAGGTCGGCGATTTGGTTTTCTTTCGTCTTCAGCTCAGCCTGCATGCAGACAATTATATGCTTCAACAAAACGGTACAAGGTTTGAAGTACCAACCACATAACAAGTTATGCACTTGGCACTTGGGGGCTAATGCATATTCGATCTTCATCTTTCAATTGCTTACAAAGTCCCAAGATCAATACAAGTATTCAACTTGGCACTTGGGGGCTAATGGCTATTTGCTCGTATATATTCTGATGCGGCAATTTCAATTACTTAAAGTACCGGTTTAACTACGCTAAGTTGAACCGGCCCTTGGGGGCTACATCAGCGAATTTCAAAGCATCAAGATTTATATTAGTAAGTCCCGGTTTGAAAGAATATTACAAACCGGCCCTTAGGGGCTAGGAGAGTCAGCAAGAATGGAAGCATACAAGCAGGAAGGAGCATATGGAAGTTACCTCATATTTATCTTTCATCATATTAACCAGACTGGCTTCATAGTCGCGACTGGTATACAACCGGTTCAGATAGCCGGAATGGATATCTTGGGCGTTCAGAGCAGCATAAGTCATCAGATCAGCGTTCCACTTGCCTTTGCCAAAGGCAGCAAATTCTTCCTTGGCAGAATGTTTGGACAAAGTGAGAGGATTGCTTGGCTCAGTATGGCCAATGCCAGTAATGACAACCTCATCATCCTGGGTACTGCCGGTTTGCATTGGAGCTATTGTCTTGTCAGTAGGTTTTGCTGGACCGGTGGAGCTTTCAATCCGGATGGAGTCTGTGGGCTGATTGACAGGACCTGAGGCATCAGCAGGTCTCTCTTCAGCAATAAGATCGTCGTCTTGCTGCGGTGGATCGTTGGGTATATCCTCAGGAATAGCCGCTTCAAGATCGGGTGTCTTGCCTGGCTCAAGAACGGCATCTTCTTCGGCCGCTTTGTCCAGGCGGGCCTTCTTGCTTGGCCTAGGTTTGGCCCTGAGAAGAATAACAAAATCAAATACAGCATTTGTTCTAAGGCGATGTACTGCAAATATCACAATAAGTGTAGCTTACCCAAGCACCGTTTTGAGCAGTGGCAGCTGAGTAGCCGATGACTCGCCAGAAGATGAGTGGGAAGTAACCTGGTAATCGGAGTCAGACGGATTAAGAGGTTGACGAAAGCAGCCCGCTTTAGGACAAGCACTGACAAGCAAATTAGAGACCTCTGAATGGCGTTTCCGAACCGGACTGTTCGGTAAGCCGGCGGAGGTAACTACCTGGCTGCTGTGCCGGGTTGTGCAACGGGCTTCGTGTTGTTGGGTCTTCATAAGAAATTTAGGATCCAGATAAGCAAGAGGATGAGAAAATTTAACTTTTCGGTTTGCCTGACGGATTTTTTGTGAAGGCAAAGATTCTGAATCGGAAGAGAGAATAATTACCTCTGCAACATCCGCGTGGCTGGCTTCGGCATCATCCTGACAAATATCATCCTCAATAAGACGCATGAAAAATAAACCAAGTGAGTCAAGCTCTACCTCAAAGTCCGGATTATCCACATCATCATCAGGGGCCGGATTAGAAGATGTCGTGGTTCTTTTCCTGTGGGCAGTCTTCTTCACAGCTTTAGTCTTTCCGGTTTGGCTGGTTTTTCTGGTTTCTCCTGCGGTAGTTTTTTGCTCCAAAATGGATCATTGCCCTGATTACACATACACTGATATTAAACAATGACCAGACATATCAATAAACAGATTCAGGAAAGAGAAAAATCAAAGTCTTACAGCTAGCGGTTTATTGGTGGCACAAAAGGGAAGCAGGCCGGTTTTAGCGCAGACGTGTTCCGGTTCATTCAGCATCTTATTCACAGCTCTGTGATTTCTTCATCGGAGAGCTGGATTTTTGAATGTCGTAGTGGGTCATCAACACTGTCAGTATACTCGCACATCAAACCGGAGCGCTGACTAAGGGGCAGTATGCTCCATGATATCCAACAGCGAGTGAGATCAACCCCTGTTAAACCATTGGCCATAAAGGCTCTAAGCTTTGACAGTTGGGGAGCATATTTTCTTCTCTCCTGGGCGGTCAATCTTTGAGGAAAAGGGTGTGTATTGCTGAGCCGCTCCGAACGAAAGCCAGGCAAGGGATTCTCACCAGTAGGGGAGGTGTCTTTGCAGTAGAACCATGTCTGATTCCACTCTTTAGGGTGGCTGTGCAGCTTGGCGTGAGGGTATGTGACCTCTTTCCTTTTTTGAATCGCCACGCCACCCAACTCCGTATTAGAGCCATCAGTAAATTCAGTACGGCGGTTTAAATGGAAAAGGTCTCTGAACAATTCCACTGTGGGCTCCTCTTGAAAGAACACCTCACAGAGCACTTGGAAGTGACACATATTTGTAACAGAGTTGGGGCCAGTGTCTTGTGGATGGAGTTGGAAATCGGCTAAAACATCTCGGTAAAATTTAGAACCGGGCGGCTTAAAGCCCCGGGCTAAGTGATCTACGAAAACAACAACCTCTCCTTCTCGAGGTGTGGGAGGGCATTCTTTGCCAGGAGCCCTACAATGGATGGTATCTTTGCTGCCTAAAGCGCCAATCAGGACTAAATCGTCCAGTTCAGCCTCTGTGACGCGAGAAGGAACCCAATTGCACTCATATACTTGCTTGGCCATGATGGAATCTACAAGGTAGAAGATCCCGGTTCAAAAATGTATTTGATCAAGGTACGTTGGTATATGCACTGTTAAACCGGACACAGAACTATCTGAACCGGAGTTTCATGAAGCAATCAACATCTGGCGGTTCAACAAGGAGACTAATGGCATATACCGGTTTGGAAAAAAATTCTATAAGGTTAAACCGCCTGATCTAAGCATTGAAATGCTGAGATTGCGGATGGACAAGTACGCAGAAACAGGTTTCACAAGATCTCTTTACGGCATTGGATCTGAAGCAAGTTTAGAAAAGAGATAAATACTTAGAAGTTCAAAAGGAGCAGTACCGAACCTATAAGCAAAGCGTTCATATAGATCTATAGTTTTGAGATGCATAAGTGAAGGCGAAGGTCAAACAACTATCATTGCACAGAATAAAGATTTGCGGATTCATCTAAAAGATCTATCGCAGGAGCAAGAAGAAGACGATGAATACGGAAGAACTGTGAAACCCTAAAACAGATCTGCAGGGGAAAGGATAGAAGATTTACCGGAGCTGCAGAAGACGCGGAAGGTGGTCACGATGCTCTGGTGCGCCCAGGTTGATGCAGCGGCCAAGGTTGAGGCAAAGGTCGATGGTGGCGGCGGAGCTCTGAAGTCAGGCGATGCGAGGAAGACGAAGCAGAAGGGGAAGAAGGGAAAGAGAAAGGAAATGACCCTTCGGTCCTATTTATAAGGCAAAAAGACATGTGTCAGGCGCGACAATCAAGGGGCCACGAAACGGAGCTGTCGCCTCGATTTCCGCAGATATATTAAATAAAGAAGCATAATGGATATCTTCGTTATGACAGGTGACGTCACTCCGATTTACAGTAATCAGAGAAGATGACATCATGGCGGTTTACCAATTATGAGAAGACGTTGAAGATGAAGTTTTTGTTAAAGGATTGACATGAACCCGTTCAAATCAATCTGGGGCCTAATGTTGGGGATATTACTGCTGGGCGTAAACCGGCCTATCTGGGCCGAGTCAACTTCATCAGTAGTTCCAGAAGTGATAAAGCCCAAGAAGGCAGATGAGGGCCTAAGGCCCATAGCCGGTTCAAGACTTGTAGCGGTAAACCGAAATTTGTATATAAACTTGTATTGTAAGTTAGGAATAAGGAGAGACCAACCCGGATACGAATATCGACCAGTGTTGGGACTCTATGAACCGACGGGTGTCACCCATGTATATAAGGGGACGACCCGGCGGCGGTTCAAGGACAACAGACAACAACTCGAGACATAGGCGAAGCTTGTTTGCTCCCTAGTCATCGAAACCCCATCAATTCCATCACAACTAGACATAGGCTTTTACCTTCATCGAAGGGGCCGAACTAGTATAAACTCTCTTGCGTCCTTGTGTCCGCTTTAACCCCTTCAAGCTAACCCGTCGCGATGGCTCCACGACTAAGTCCTTTCTCTAGGACATCTGTCGTGACAAAACCACAACAGGCTATCTGACGTGCCGAAACCAAGGGAGAGCTGCATGTGGGTCCTGAAAAACAGGTAGAGTTATCGTTAACGGAATCACCTAAAAAGTCCCCCATATGTCTGCATTTATCGCCGTCTTGGTGTGTTTATCCTTCAAGAGGACTGATGACCAGACCACCAGATGGTGCCTGTGGGATTGCGACCTGAAAAGGAAACAAGTAAAAGTGAAAGTATGTGTGTATCCGATGTCGGTTGAGCCGTACTATGGACCACAAGCTAGCTATGCCTTCGTCGATGCCCATGGGATTTTGAGTGTGTAGTTACGCGCGGCACGAATGCCACCACTTGATCGGGACTGAGACGGAGGCCAGATTGCTAGTTGAGCTCCTGACGAGCTGAGCTCTCCTGCTGTAGAGTAGTTTGGACCCTCTTATCGGTGTCCGTGGGCTCGGCAGCCGAATTAAGGTTCTACTTGAGAAGGCCGCTCTGTACTTCTGCTGCTAAGGCAGCTGTGTGATCTTCTGTACGGAGGGAGCGTTCCGTATTTCCATTGACCGTCATGACGCCAGATAACCCACAAGTATAGGGGATCGCAACAGTTTTTGAGGGTACAGTATTCAACCCAAATTTATTGATTCGACACAAGGGGAACCAAAGGATATTCTCAAGTATTAGCAGCTGAGTTGTCAATTCAACCACACCTGGAAACTTAATATCTGCAGCAAAGTGATTAGTAGCAAAGTAATATGATAGTAGTGGTAACGGTAGCAAAAGGTAACAGTAGTAAAAGTAATGTTTTTGGTATTTTGTAGTGATGATAGCAATAGCAACGGAAAAGTAAATAAGCGAAGAACAATATATGGAAAGCTCGTAGGCAATGGATCGGTGATAGAGAACTATGTCGGATGCGGTTCATCATGTAACAGTCATAACCTAGGGTGATACAGAACTAGCTCCAGTTCATCAATGTAATGTAGGCATGTATTCTAAATATAGTCATATGTGCTTATGGAAAAGAACTTGCATGACATCTTTTGTCCTACCCTCCCGTGGCGGCGGGGTCCTTACGGAAACTAAGGGATATTAAGGCCTCCTTTTAATAGAGTATCGGAACAAAGCATTAACACATAGTGAATACATGAACTCGTCAAACTACGGTCATCACCGGTAAGTATCCCGATTATTGTCACTTCGGGGTTAACGGATCATAACACATAATAGGTGACTATATACTTGCAAGATAGGATCAAGAACTCTCATATATTGATGAAAACATAATAGGTTCAAATCTGAAATCATGGCACTCGGGCCCTAGTGACAAGCATTAAGCATAGCAAAGTCATAGCAACATCAATCTCAGAACATAGTGGATACTAGGGATAAAACCCTAACAAAACTAACTCGATTACATGATAAATCTCATCCAACCCATCACCGTCCAGCAAGCCTATGATGGAATTACTCACGCATGGCAGTGAGCATCATGAAATTGGTGATGGAGGATGGTTGATGATGACGATGGCGACGGATTCCCCTCTCCGGAGCCCCAAACGGACTCCAAATCAGCCCTCCCAACAGGTTTTAGGGCTTGGCGGCGGCTCCATATCGTAAAACGCAATGAATCCTTCTCTCTGTTTTTTTCTCCCCGAAACACAATATATAGAGTTGGAGTTGGAGTCGGAGAGGTACCCAGGGGGCCCATGATGTAGAGGGCGCACCCTAGGGGGGCAGGCGCGCCCCCCACCCTCGTGGACAAGTGGTGGGCCCCCTGGCCTTCATCTTTTGCAAATATTTTTTATATTTTCCAAAAAGTTGCTCCGTGAAGTTTCAGGTCATTTCGAGAACGTTTGTTTCTGCACATAAATAACACCATGGTAATTCTGCTGAAAACAGCGTCAGTCCGGGTTACTTCCATTCAAATCATGCAAGTTAGAGTCCAAAACAAGGGCAAAAGTGTTTGGAAAAGTAGATACAGCAGAGACGTATCAACTCCCCCAAGCTTAAACATTTGCTTGTCCTCAAGCAATTCAGTTGATAAACTGAAAGTGATAAAGAAAAACTTTTACAAACTCTGTTTGCTCTTGTTGTTGTAAATATGTAAAGCCAGCATTCAAGTTTTGAGCAAAGATTATAACTAACCATATTCACAATAATTCTTAGGTCTCAAGTTTACTCATATCAATGGCATAATCAACTAGCGAGCCATAATAATAAATCTCGGATGACAACACTTTCTCAAAACAATCATAATATGATATAACAAGATGGTATCTCGCTAGCCCTTTCTGAGACTGCAAAACATAAATGTAGAGCACCTTTAAAGACCAAGGACTGACTAGATATTGTAATTCATGGTAAAAGAGATCCAGTCAAGTCATACTTAATGTAAACTAACAGTAATGAATGAAAATGACAGCGGTGCTCTCCAACTGGTGCTTTTTAATAAGAAGATGATGACTCAACATGAAAGTAAATAGATAGGCCCTTCGCAGAGGGAAGCAGGGATTTGTAGAGGTGCCAGAGCTCGGTTTCGAAACAGAGGTGAATAATATTTTGAGCGGTATACTTTCATTGTCAACATAACAACCAAGAGATGGCAATATCTTCCATGCTACACACATTATAGGCGGTTCCCAAAAAGAATGGTAAAGTTTATACTCCCCCTTCCACCAACAAGCATCAATCCATGGCTTGCTTGAAACAACGAGTGCCTCCAACTAACAAGAGTCCCAGGGGGAGTTTTGTTTGCAATTATTTTGATTTAGTTTGCATAAAGCATGGGACTGGGCATCCCGGTGACCAGCCATTTATCTCGTGAGTGAGGAACGGAGTCCACTCCTCTTGAGAATAACCCGCCTAACATGGAAGATACGGATAGCCCTAGTTGATACATGAGCTATTAGAGCATACAAAACAGGATATTTATTTGAAGGTTTAGAGTTTGGCACATACAAATTTACTCGGAACGGCAGATAGATACCGTATATAGGTAGGTATAGTGGACTCATTTGGAATAACTTTGGGGTTTATGGATTTGGATGCACAAGCAGTATTCCCGCTTAGTACAGGTGAAGGCTAGCAAAAGACTGGGAAGCGACCAGCTAGAGAGCGACAACAGTCATTAACATGCATTAAAATTAATCAACACTGAATGCAAGCATGAGTAGGATATAATCCACCATGAACATAAATATCGTGAAGGCTATGTTGATTTTGTTTCAACTACATGCGTAAACATGTGCCAAGTCGAGTCACTTAAATCATTCAGAGGAGGATACCACCCTATCATACCACATCATAACCATTTTAATAGCATGTTGGCATGCAAGGTAAACCATTATAACTCATAGCTAATCAAGCATGGCATAAGCACTATGATCTCTAGTTGTCATTGCAAACATGTTTATCCATAATAGGTTGAATCAAGAACGATGAACTAATCATATTTACAAAAACAAAAGAGGTTGAGTTCATACCAGCTTTTCTCATCTCAGTCAGTCCATCATATATCATCATAATTTCCTTTCACTTGCACGACCGAACGATGTGAATAATAATAATAATAATAGTGCGCGTGCATTGGACTAAGCTGGAATCTGCAAGCATTCAATAAACAGGAGATGACAAGGCAATATGGGCTCTTTTGTCAGATCAACAATAATGCATATAAGAGCCACTTCAACAATTTAATTATGGTCTTCACCTATCGACCCCCGAATAAAAGAAAAGAAATAAAACTATTTACACGGGAAAGCTCCCAACAAGCAAAAGAAAAACCGGAACTCTTTTGGGGTTTTCTTTTTAATTACTACTACAAGCATGGAAAGTAAACTAATTAAAAGCTACAACTAATTTTTTTGGTTTTTCTTAAGGTTTATTAAACATACAAGAAGAAACCATAAAAAGGAAAATAAACTAGCATGGATGATACAATGAAAAAGTATGAGCACCGACATCTAGCAATGAGTGTGTGAACATGAATGTAATGTCGATGGGAAATACGTACTCCCCCAAGCTTAGGCTTTTGGCCTAAGTTGGTCTATGGCCACGGCTGGCCTGGCAGATATCCATAATAATAGTTGGGTAACGCCAGGGTTTTCCCAGTCACGACGTTGTAAAACGACGGCCAGTGAATTGTAATACGACTCACTATAGGGCGAATTCGAGCTCGGTACCCGGGGATCAACTTGTGGTTCCGGCTCTGGCTCCATGGCTGGTGCAGGGTTCGGTAGGCATGAATAGCCTCTAACGGAACAAGGTACTGGCCTGCAGATAAATCAAACAAAGAAGGAGCAGGCAGGTTAATAGTCTCGGGATGATGTTTATCAAAGAACAATTTGTATTTAAGCTCTCCTTCCCTATTCTTAACAATAAAATCATGTGCCACCATACTTTTATAGTCTAAATAAACACGAGGCAGCACTTTTTCTTCCTTCTCATAATGCCTAATAGGTATGTTAAAATGTGCAGCTAGGCGTGAAGCATAGATGCCTCTAAAGATGGGCCCCTTTGTATGGTTCAGACTTAACCATTTAGCAATAATGCCGCCCATACTAACAGAGTTATCACCGTATAACTCGTGGAGCAAAATAATAATATCAAGGACACTAAGGTTTCCACAGTTTCCGCGACCAATTAAACAATGACTAGCAAATAATGCAAAATAGCGTAAAACAGGAAAATGTATGCTAGTGATTCGTGCATCGGAAACCTTCCTTGTTTCCCCTACAGTGATAGTATCAATAAACCCATCCACATCCTCGCGATGTGGTTCCTCTGTCTTGCCCTAGAAAGGGACTAAACAGACCCGACAAAAATCGTGACATCTCCTTATGCTCATCATATAAATAAAACTCCACCGCAGGTGGCGAGTTCCTAGAATGGAAATGAAAGTTTTGCACAAAGATATTTGTGAGTAAGAGATACTGATCACGTTGGTCGTGGAGGAAAGCGGTGAGGCCTGCATTCTTAGTCATTTCATAAATCCCAGCTACTCTCAAGAAATCATCGGAAGGTCATTCACGCAACCGAACCTCCATGGTGCGAGGCAGATTTTACTTAGGCTTCGGCGCCTTTTCCTTCGAGCTTCGGCTCGATGAGCCCCTCAAAAGTCTCTTCATCATTTTCTGAAAAATTCTGAAAATTTTAGTAACTTCAAAATAAAAGTAAACCAAACTCAATAATATTGATAGCAACTACTCCTACAAGTGCCTAGAGCCTATATCATGCATCAAAACTACTTTTGACCATATAAATTTGACATGCAAGCTCAATAACAAGGTCACCTAAGCAGCAAAAATTTGCAATGAATAAAGCACTAGAACAAAAACTAATTGGACCAATGGAGGAGTCACATACCAAGGAACAATCTCCCCAAGTAGTTTTGTGAGAGGTGCTTTGAGCAAGGAGATCGGAAATGTCAGCAAAATGAGCTTGGACTCGGGTTTGAGCTGGTTATTCGTGTTTGGGGGGAGAAGAAGTGTATGGGTGAAAGGATAAGTGGAGGAGGGCCACCGTGGGCCCACGAGGCAGGGGGCGCGCCCTCCACCCTCGTGGGCAGGTGGTTGACCCCCCCTGCTGTGTTCTCAGTGCCAAATATTCTCAAATATTCTGGAAAAAATTATATTTAAATTTCAAGGCATTTGGAGAACTTTTATTTTCGGGGTATTTTTATATTGCACGAATAATCAGATAACAGACAGAGAAATACTATTTTTATTTTATTTAATATAAATAACAGAAAGTAAAAGTGGGGTGCAGAAGGTTGTGCCTTCTAGTTTCATCCATCTCATGATCATCAAAAGGAATCAAGTAACAAGGTTGATCAAGTCTTGTTAGCGAACTCATTCCGAATAACATGGAACCGGAGAAATTTCGAATAGCACTATGTTACCTCAACGGGGATATGCACATCCCCAATAATAAGAATATCATATTTCTTCTTGACAGTAGGAAGAGGAAATTCAAAACCTCCAAATATAATCGATGGAATTTTTCCAATAGAGTTGATACTATGAACTTGAGGTTGTTTTCTCGGAAAGTGTACCGTATGCTCATTACCATTAACATGAAAAGTGACATTGCCTTTAGTGCAATCAATAATAGCCCCTGCAGTGTTAAAAAGGGTCTTCCAAGAATAATATACATACTATCGTCCTCAGGAATATCAAGAATAACAAAGTCCGTTAAAATAGTAACGTTTGCAAATACAACAGGCACATCCTCACAAATACCGACAGGTATAGCAGTTGATTTATCAGCCATTTGCAAAGATATTTCAATAGGTGTCAACTTATTCAAATCAATTCTACGATATAAAGAGAGAGAGGCATAACACTAACACCGGCTCCAAGATCACATAAAGCAGTTTTAACATAGTTTCTTTTAATGGAGCATGGTATAGTTGGTACACCAGGATCTCCAAGTTTCTTTGGTATTCCACCCTTAAAAGTATAATTAGCAAGCATGGTGGAAATTTGAGCTTCCGGTATCTTTCTTTTATTTGTAATAATATCTTTCATGTACTTAGCATAAGGATTGGTTTTGAGCATATCAATTAATCGCATACGCAAAAAGATAGGTCTAATCATTTCAGCAAAGCGCTCAAAATCCTCATCATCCTTTTTCTTGGATGGTTTGGGAGGAAAAGGCATGGGTTTCTGAACCCAAGGCTCTCTTTCTTTACCATGTTTCCTAGCAACAAAGTCTTTCTTATCATAACATTGATTCTTTGATTGTGGGTTATCAAGATCAACAATAGGTTCAATTTCTATATCATTATCATTACTAGGTTGAGCATCATCATGAACATTATTATTAACATTATCACTAGTTTCAGGTTCATTACCAGATTGTGTTTCAGCATCAGATATAGAAATATTATTTGGATTCTCAGGTGTTTCAACAATAGGATCACTAGAAGCATGCAAAGTCCTATCATTTTTCTTTTTCTTCTTTTTAGAAGAACTAGGTGCATCTATATTATTTCTCTGAGAATCTTGCTCAATTATTTTAGGATGGCCTTCAGGATACAAAGGTTCCTGAGTCATTCTACCACCTCTAGTCATAATTCTAACATCATTATCATTATCCTTACTATTCAATTCATTGAGAAAATCATTTTGAGCTTTAAGTACTTGCTCTACTTGAGTGGTAACCATAGAAGCATGTTTACTAATAAGTTTAAGTTCACCTTTAACATTAGCCATATAATCACCCAAGTATTCAAGCATATTTGAATTGTATTTTAATTGTCTGCCAAAATAAGCATTAAAATCTTCTTGCTTAGCCATAAATTTATCAAACTCATCTAAGCATGGGCTAGCAAACTTAGTAAATGGGATTTCAGCTTTATCATATCTATAGAGAGAATTTACCTTTACTACCTGTGTCGGGTTATCAAGACCATGAGTTTCTTCAATAGGTAAAGGATTAAGATCATATGTTTCTTCAACAGGCGGTAAATTAAGACCATGTATTTCTTTAATAGGAGGTAAATTCTTAACATCTTCACCTTTAATACCCTTTTCTTTCATAGATTTCTTTGCCTCTTGCATATCTTCAGGACTGAGAAATAGAATACCCCTCTTCTTCGGAGTTGGTTTAGGAATAGGCTCAGGAACTGGCTCCGGAGGTGTCTAATTATTTTCATTTGCCAACATATTATTCAATATAATTTCAGCTTCATCCGGTGTTCTTTCCCTGAAAACAGAACCAGCACAACTATCCAGGTAATCTCTGGAGGCATCGGTTAGTCCATTATAAAAGATATCAAGTATTTCATTTTTCTTAAGAGGATGATCACGCAAAGCATTAAGTAATTGGAGAAGCCTCCCCCAAGCTTGTGGGGGACTATCTTCTTCAATTTGCACAAAATTATATATATCCCTTAAAGCAGCTCGTTTCTTATGAGCAGGAAAATATTTAGCAGAGAAGTAATAAATCATATCCTGGGGACTACGCACACAACCAGGATCAAGAGAATTAAACCATATCTTAGCATCACCCTTTAATGAGAACGGAAATATTTTAAGGATATAAAAGTAACGAGTCCTCTCATCTTTAGTGAAGAGGGTGGCTATATCATTTAATTTAGTAAGATGTGCCCCAACAGTTTCAGATTCATAACCATGAAAAGGATCGGATTCAACCAAAGTAATTATATCAGGATCAATAGAGAATTCATAATCCTTATCAGTAATTGTCGAATTTCGGGTTCTAGCAGACCCTTGAGGTTCGAACACTGGGGTGCGCGCGGAGATCTCTCCCCTACCGATCTACGTCCAATCTCCTCGCGTGATCTAAGCTAGAAACAACGAACAACACAAGGGACACGAGGTTTATACTGGTTCGGGCCACCGTTGTGGTGTAATACCCTACTCCAGTGTGTGGTGTGGTGGATTGCCTCAGGGACTGATGATGGACAGTACAAGGGAAGAACAACCTCGCGAGAGGTGTTCTTGAGCTGGTGCGATGAACTGCTTGGGTGAGTTCAGTCGCCTCTCTCTCTCACCTAGGGTTCTACCAGATCTCTGGATGTCTTTTTTCTCCCCTCTCTCTCTCTCCGATCTCTAGATATTTCTCTCCTTACTCTGGGGTGGCTAGCTCTATTTATAGAGGCCCTGGGCCTCTCCCCAAATAATGGGTGGGAAGGGCGCCAACAATTGGCCATTTTGAAGGGGAACATCTAGTACAAGTTATCCTAACCAAAGGTGGTCTTCGGCTGCCAAAAGCACCGGTGATGACGCCGTCTTGGGCTCCACGGTGACCTCCGTCCTGCCGCTCTGTTGGTCTTGGTCTCGTTGTACTGGAGTGGTAATCTTTGCCCGATGCCTTGGCCTGTGCTTTCCCCCTTTGCACCAAAGGGGAAACAAGGACACTACGCAGGTCGGCGCCCGCCTGGTCTCGATCGTCATGGCTTGCGTCACGAGCTCCTCGCGGGGTACCCCTGCCTTGATCTCTCTGCCTCCTCGCGAGCCCGCCTGATGAGGCTGCCTCTGAGGAAGCTTCCGGTCGTCCGCCCCGCGAGGCTTGGCCCCTCGCGAGGGTCTTGAGCTTGAGCTAATGAAGATGGGTCGCGTTGGGCCCCCACTTGAGCCGCGCCGCAGGCCGCAGGCAGGCAAGTCTGGGGACCACCATTCCCAGAACGCCGACAGTAGCCCCCGGGCCCAAGGCGCGCCCGGGCTTGTCCTAGCAGGGAAGCGAAGGGGCGAGCATGAAGCACCGCGGGCCCAAAAAGCCTGCGGCCTCGGGCGCCGCGTGGCGATTGATTGCTCGTGGACGTATGCGCTTCCCCACGATGCCTCGGCGACCGCACAACTTGAAAAGTCCCTGCATGCAGAGAAACCGGTCATGATTACCTGCGATCGTGGTGCTCGGCGGTTGGCCTCCTCCGGCTATAAGTACGGGGCTGCACGAGCCCCTTCAGTCCATCCCTTCCTGCTGCTCCTTTCCTTCTTCTTCCTTGTTCTTGCTCCTCCTTACGCCAATGGCACCAATCCGCCGATTTTCTGCAGAAGAGAAGGGAAAGGCCCCTCGAGAGGGTCCTAACCCACTTCAGCCGAAGAAGCGGCTGGTCCTCTGCCACCGAGATGAGGGTGCTCAGCAGGAGGCATCGAGGCCCTGGTACGAGCGGCCGCCGCCTGGGTTTCCTCTACCCTTGTACGCCCGCGTCGTGGGTCCTGGGGGAGAAGGCGTCGAGCAACATCGACGGTGCCGCCGTCGACGCGGCATGTCACGGTGGTGCGCGTCGTTCCTCCTGGAGTCCACGCCGAGCGCTCCTCTCGCGAGCTCGTGCTCCACGCCGCCATGCCTCCAAGCTCTTGGATTCGCCTTCCTCCTTCCTTCGCCTTTGAGATGCCGCCGAGCGGGGCTCTGGAGCTCTGGCTGCAGCACGCTGACTGCAGTACCCTTGTGACCGGAGCGGAGGTCGTGGTCGTCGCTCCGGGCAAGGTCTTCATGACCCGGGGCTGGGGCGAAATCGCCCGGGTCTGCCGGATGGTAGGTGCCCTCGTAATTCATCTTGAATACGACGGCGCCTCCCTGATGTTCTTTAAGGTCTTCGATGCTGAAGGACGCCGGCTAGAGTGCTGCCCCAGGGAGAGCGGCAGGGGAGACGAACTGGTGAGGACTTGGCCCGCCCATCGGTCCTCCAGCAGCTCTTCAGGCAACAGTGGAGGAGCTGGGGAATCCAGCGGCTCCCCCGAGCTCCTCGCGACTCCGGAGACGAGCGACGACAGCTACGAGCCCCCGAGCTCGCGCCGTGCTTGGAGCGGGGCAGCTGCGTCCAGCCGCCGACGCCACTGATCTGGATGGGGTTGGCGCCGACGTTGGGCAGCCCACTATTGATGATGGCGTCCCTTGCGGAGGTGCAGGTGATTAGCGTCCCTTAGGATTAGTACTTTTGTTCCTTGTGAGGAATCGAAGCAACACCCCGTGGGGGTATGTAAGGCGCCTGCCATGTCTTTTGCGAACATTATGTATTAATATGAATCAATGCGAGGTGCTTGTCCTGTCTCGGCTCGGGTCCCCCTTTCTATCCTCACGAGGACGTGGCGCTCTACGCTGACAGGTCCCAGTCCCCAGGCAGGCTTCAGCCGTCGCTGGTATGCCAGGTCGCGATGTCGTGGTCAAGGCCAGGAGGTGAGCGGCCGGAGGTCCGGTAAGAGCCCCCGAGTCGCGATGCTCGGGAGCTCCCCTTTAGCGCTCAAGCAGCCCTCACTGGGCGAGAAAGGAAGGCAACGTCGCCGTGACAGAGCCGCACTAGGCGAGGGTTTTGCGCTGCGTTGGTCCAACTCCTGTAAGGGCGTGACTTATCTCTTCAGTCTGGTGTAGTTCCTCGACAAAGCGCCCGGCCCGAGTGGTGGCAGCTGAGGCGCTGCTGGGTTAGGTCCTCGCGAGCTTCTTCCCACTCCCCCGCACTTTCCTTAATGCTCTACGTCCTCAGGTCCCGGCCCTCGAGCGAGCTCAGCTGCCGCTGGTATGACAGGTCGCGATGCCGTGGGTTAAGGCCAGGGGGTGAGGGCTGGAGAGCCAGTAGGAGCCCATGAGTCACGATGCTCAGGCACCCCCCTTTTAACATGCAAGCGGTCCGTGCTGGAGAGAGGGAGAGACAGCTCGCGATGTCTCCAGCGTTGCTCCTGGAGTAGGTCCTGCACACCAATCATGAAGAGAAACAAGACCTGTTGTTACGGTTGCCAGCCAACCTTTGGTCGCTCCGGGGAAGTGATTGGGACACTGAGGGCCTGGTGAGGTGGCGCCTTGCGGGGCTGCCGCGACCAGAGCTCGACCACTCAGATTTATCAGCGTTGCAGGGACGGACCCGTGCACAAATGTCGTGCCAGAGCGAGCGGCTCCATAGGTAGGCGTCAATCGAGCAGGCGATTAGGTCGGGTACGTTAAGCACGCAGGAGGAAATTCATTTTAAGTAGACGCGGGAAAAGCAAATGCCGCTGGGCCAGGCCCGAGCAGCTCGGGGATGATGCAGCTCGAGGGGCACCCCCAACAAGGTAAGTAAAGAGCATAAGCAAAACGGATACATGTCGTAGGGACGGACCCACGCGACCTGGGAATGATGCGGCCCTGTGGGCGCTCCCAGCTAAAAACGGGACTTAGAAAGATGTCACCTGGTGCCGTTGAAGATGAAGTGATGTTGAAGAAGTGGGCGATGCGCGATGAGGATGTCGACCCTCACGAGCCCCCAGGCCCAGGAGCCTCGGGAGGCTCCGGAGGCGCAGGTGGGTCTCCGAGGGCCATCTCCATCTCCGCCAGGACCGCACGATGCCTGGCCTCCTAAGCCTCCAGAATGCTCCTCAGCAGGCGCTGATGAGCGGCGACCGCGTTCGGCAGGCCGAAAGGCATGCGAACGTAGCTGTGAGGTGGACCCTCGCAACGCCCCACGCGCGAAGGCCAGAGGCACTCCTGAGACGCGGCTCGGTTGAGCCCTGCCACGTCAACACAGACGCGCATCCCACCATCCTCGCCTGGATGTGGGGCTACGGTGGGCAAGCGGCGGCTGCCGCGCATGACTCTCGACTCCTGTAGCTCCTGGGTGTTTCTTGCGATGAACTCCTGAGGGTTTGGTCTCCCTTGCCTTGTACATTCCTGAGGGAAACGTGCTTGGAAGCACCCCTCCAAGTGGTGCCCGAGAGCCTCCCTCGCGGCATTGGCAAGGTCGGTGGCTCTCCAAGAAAGAGCCCCCGAGCCCTGCCTAAGGAGGGCGCTGGGCGCGTCTTCCTATGCGAGAAAGGGTGGCGCTCCCTGATTGGGCGCAGATCCTGACGCAACACCTCCGGAGGCGCCTGCCTCCTTATGGCTTGGGCCAGGCGAAACCTTCTTCTTCTTAAGGGTCGCCTCGGGAAGTCTTCTGTTCCTGTGGTCCGGGTCTTCGATTGCTGTGGCTTGGAACGCGCGCTCAAGTGAACACACTACGTCCCTTTCTTCACAGGGTACGGTGATGACTCCACCGCTTCCTGGCATCTTGAGGACATTGTATCCATGGTGAGTCACTGCCATGAACTTGGCCAGGGCTGGGTACCCGAGGATGGAGTTGTATGGCAGACGGATGTGGGCGACGTCGAAGTCAATGAGCTCGGTGCGGTAGTTGTTGCGTTGCCCAAAGGTGACTGGAAGGCGAACCTGCCCTATTGGAACAGTGGAACCATCAGTGACTCCTGAGAAGGGCTTGGTTGGCTGAAGCTGATCGTACGGCACTTGGAGATTGTCGAACGTCTCGACGGACAGGACGTTGAGTCCTGCTCCGCCGTCAATGAGGGTCCTGGTGACCTGCACGTTGCTGATGATCGGGGAGCAAAGCATCGGGAGGACTCCGGCCGTTGCCGCACACTTGAGCTGATCCGCTGAGCTGAACGTGATAGCGCACGCAGACCACCTGAGAGGGCGCGTGGCCTCAAGCTTGGGGAGGACTGCATTTACCTCGCGAGCAAACTGCTTGAAGATGCGTTGTGAGGCTGGGGCCTGCGCACCACCCAAGATGCAAGCGATTGCGTGCGTCTCCTAGAAGCCCCCAGCCCCCTCGTCTTGATGTTGGCCTTCGTTCCTCCTTGGCGGTGGCGGCAGAGGAGAAAGGCTTGCGTTGCCGTGCGGGCGATCCTCACGAGGCTGGTCCTGCCAGCGATCCTCGCGAGGTCGGTCACGCCACCCTTGGTGAGGGCCACGGTCTTCCCATCGTCCGCCACCTCTTCCTCCTCCTCGACCATAGCCCCTGTCGTTGCGCTCGGAGCGTCGGCCGACACGTCCATCTCTCACGGTCCTGAGCTCTTGACATTCATTGGTGTTGTGGGTGTGGAGGTCGTGGTACACGCAGTACCGGCTGCCTTTGGATGACTCAGGTTGATCCCTGCCTCGCTTGGTGTCTGGCTCCGCTACAAGCACAGCAGCCCCCTTGCGCTTCACGTCCTTGGCCTTGGGCTTCTTCTCTTCTGGGTCGGCAGCAGGGAGTTCGAGGAGGGAAAGGCGCCCTTCCTTAGCCCTGGTGCACTTGGTCGCCAAGTTGAACAGCTCCAGGGATGTGCACAGGTCTTCATGGATTGCTAGCTCCTCCTTCATCTTGATGTCGCGTACGCCATCGGAGAAGGCCGAGATGATGGCTTCTTCAGTCACCTTGGGGATCTTGAGGCGAGCGTTGTTGAAGCGCTGGATGTATTTCTGCAGGGTTTCCCCTTGCTGCTGCTTGATGCGGCGCAGATCGCTCACGGACGGGGGCCGGTCGCGAGTACCCTGGAAGTTGGCGATGAAGCGAGTGCGCATCTCGTCCCAGGAGGAGATTGTGCCAGGAGCCAGGTTCAGGAGCCAGGTGCGGGCCCCGTCCTTGAGCGCCATGGGGAACCAGTTCGCCATGACCCTTTCGTCTCCGTTGGCGGCTTCGATGCATAGCTCGTAGAGCTGCAGGAACTCCGCAAGGTCCGCCGTGCCATCGTAGCGAGGGGGCAGGTCAGGCTTGAACTTGCCTGGCCATGCGACGCCGCATAGCTCGGGGGTGAGGGCACGGCAGCCTGCTGTGGCCAACGGTGCCTTTTGCTGGTACTGGGCTTGCTCCTGGGGATTACCGCGCGCCGCTGCTTGGAGCAGCGCGGGGTCTTGGCGTGGAGGTGCAGGGACGCGATCTTGGCGCGCCGGCGCTGGGAGTGCACGAGCACCTTCTTGGGGACAAGGGATCTCTTGACAGCTCCTTTCTTGCTGCACAGGCGCCGGACGCGGAGGGTCTCACCCTGGGGCTGCGCGTCTTGGAGCCAGGGCGCCTTCTTGGGGAGGAGGTGGTGGAGGCACCTCCTGATCCCCGCCTCCTACGCGGAATGGTGGGCGAGGAAGCGAGAGGGACGGCAAGGGGGAGCCCCATGCGGCACTGACGATCTCGGTGATGTGGGCGAGCCAGCCCTCGTAGAGGTCGTCGACGGGGCGGTAGTGCAAGAGCTCTCTCGCCAGGAGCAGCACGGCATGCGCGTCCGTGGGGGCACGACGGGCGTGGGACGACGAAGTGGCTGGAGTCAGCGACGGTGTGGCGGTGAGGCCCTCCCGCCGCATAGAAGGATGCTGGGACGACGCCTGCTGCTCGTTCCCTGTCGGGCCGGTGGCGGCGTTAGCGGCAGGCGACGGGGAACGACGAGGGCGTCCGCCGACGGGCGCCGTCTGGGCGACGCGGGTGGCGAGAGCAGCCCGGCGCTCGGCGCGAGCCCGACGAGCGTCAGCCATGGACACGACAGAAGATCACACACGAACAGCGGAAGAAAGATTCTGGCGCACCCCTACCTGGCGCGCCAAATGTCGGATTTCGGGTTCCGGCAGACCCTTGAGGTTCGAACACTAGGGTGCGCGCAGAGATCTCTCCCCTACCGATCTACGTCCAATCTCCTCGCGTGATCTAAGCTAGAAACAACGGACAACACAAGGGACACGAGGTTTATACTGGTTCGGGCCACCGTTGTGGTGTAATACCCTACTCCAGTGTGTGGTGTGGTGGATTGACTCAGGGGCTGATGATGGACAGTACAAGGGAAGAACAACCTCGCGAGAGGTGTTCTTGAGCTGGTGCGATGAACTGCTTGGGTGAGTTTAGTCGCCTCTCTCTCTCTCAGCTAGGGTTCTACCAGATCTCAGGATGTCTTTTTTCTCCCCTCTCTCTCTCTCCGATCTCTATATATTTCTCTCCTTACTCTATGGTGTCTAGCTCTATTTATAGAGGCCCTGGGCCTCTCCCCAAATAATGAGCGGGAAGGGCGCCAACAATTGACCATTTTGAAGGGGAACATCTAGTACAAGTTATCCTGACCAAAGGTGGTCTTCGGCTACCAAAAGCACCGGTTATGACGCCGTCTTGGGCTCCACGGTGACCTCCGTCCTGCCGCTCTGTTGGTCTTGGTCTCGTTGTATCGGAGTGGTAACCTTTGCCCGATGCCTTGGCCTGTGCTTGCCCCCTTTGCACCAAAGGGCAAGCAAGGACACTGCGCAGGCCGGCGCCTGCCTGGTATCGATCGTCATGGCTTGTGTCACGGGCTCCTCGTGAGGTACCCCTGCCTTGATCTCTCTGCCTCCTCACGAGCCTGCCTGATGAGGCTGCCTCTGTGGAAGCTTCCGGTCGTCCGCCCCGCGAGGCTTGGCCCCTCGCGAGGGTCTTGAGCTTGAGCTGATGAAGATGGGCCGCGCTGGGCCCCCACTTGAGCCGTGTCGCAGGCCGCAGGGAGGCAAGTCTGGGGACCTCCGTTCCCAGAACAACGACAGTAACATAGATAGGTGAAGTAGCAAAAGCAGGGTCAGGTTTCATTCTAGAATTTAGAGATTGCTTATTCCATTTAGCTAATAACCTTTTGAGTTCATATCTATCTTTGCAAGCTAAAATAGCTAAAGAAGCTTCTTGATCAAAAACATAACCCTTAGGAATAACAAGTGATTCTTCATCATCACTTTCATCAGTATTATCAGATTCAATATTTTCAATCTCTCTAGCTCTAGCAATTTGTTCATCAAGAAATTCACCAAGTGGCACAGTAGTATCAAGCATAGAAGTAGTTTCATCATAAGTATCATGTATAGCAGAAGTGGCATCATCAATAACATGCGACATATCAGAACGAATAGCAGAAGCAGGTTTAGGTGTCGCAAGCTTACTCAAAACAGAAGGTGGATCAAGTGCAGAGCTAGATGGTAGTTCCTTACCTCCCCTCGTAGTTGAGGGATAGATCTTGGTTTTTGGATCTCTCAAGTTCTTCATAATGATAAGCAGATATATATATATATATATATCCCAAGTGACTCAAAGAATAGAGCTATGCTCCCCGGCAACGGCGCCAGAAAATAGTCATGATAACCCACAAGTATAGGGGATCGCAACAATTTTCGAGGGTAGAGTATTCAACCCAAATTTATTGATTCGACACAAGGGGAGCCAAAGAATATTCTCAAGTATTAGCAGCTGAGTTGTCAATTCAACCACACCTGGAAACTTAATATCTGCAGCAAAGTGTTTAGTAGCAAAGTAATATGATAGTAGTGGTAACGGTAGCAAAAGGTAACAGTAGTAAAAGTAATGTTTTTGGTATTTTGTAGTGATGATAGTAATAGCAACGGAAAAGTAAATAAGTGAAGAACAATATATGGAAAGCTCATAGGCAATGGATCGGTGATAGAGAATTATGCCGGATGCGGTTCATCATGTAACAGTCATAACCTAGGTTGACACAAAACTAGCTCCAGTTCATCAATGTAATGTAGGCATGTATTCCGAATATAGTCATATGTGCTTATGGAAAAGAACTTGTATGACATCTTTTGTCCTACCCTCCCGTGGCAGTGGGGTCCTTATGGAAACTAAGGGATATTAAGGCCTCCTTTTAATAGAGTACCGAAACAAAGCATTAACACATAGTGAATACATGAACTCCTCAAACTACGGTCATCACCGGTAAGTATCCCGATTATTGTCACTTCAGGGTTAACGGATCATAACACATAATAGGTGACTATAGACTTGCAAGATAGGATCAAGAACTCTCATATATTGATGAAAACATAATAGGTTCTGATCTGAAATCATGGCACTTGGGCCCTAGTGACAAGCATTAAGCATAGCAAAGTCATAGCAACATCAATCTCATAACACAGTGGATACTAGGGATCAAACCCTAACAAAACTAACTCGATTACATGATAAATCTCATCCAACCCATCACCGTCCAGCAAGCCTACGATGGAATTACTCACGCATGGCGGTGAGCATCATGAAATTGGTGATGGAGGATGGTTGATGATGACAATGGCGACAGATTCCCCTCTCCGGAGGCCTGAACGGACTCCAGATCAGCCCTCCCGAGAGGTTTTAGGGCTTGGCGGCGGCTCCGTGTCGTAAAACGCGATGAATCCTTCTCTCTGATTTTTTTCTCCCCGAAACACAATATATAGAGTTGGAGTTGGAGTAGGAGAGGCACCAGGGGGCCCACGAGGTAGGGGCGCGCCCCCCACCCTCGTGGACAGGTGGTGAGCCCCCTGGCCTTCATCTTTTGCAGGTATTTTTTATATTTTCCAAAAAGTTGCTCCGTGAAGTTTCAAGTCATTCCGAGAACGTTTGTTTCTGCACATAAATAACACCATGGTAATTCTGCTGAAAACAGCGTCAGTCCGGGTTAGTTACATTCAAATCATGCAAGTTAGAGTCCAAAACAAGGGCAAAAGTGTTTGGAAAAGTAGATACGACGAAGACGTATCAATGCCATGTGGACCGGGCATCTTGAGCTTGAGATAAGCATAGTGTGGTACTGCGTTGAATCGAGCAAACATAGTTCGTCCGAGCAGTGCGTGATAGCCGCTGCAAAAGGGGACGATATCGAAGATTAGCTCCTCGCTTCGGAAGTTGTCCGGAGATCCAAAGACAACCTCGAGTGTGATTGAGCCCGTACAGCGGGCCACTACACCTAGTATGAGTCCTTTGAAGGTAGTCCTGGTGGGCTTGATCCGGGATGGCTTAATGCCCATTTTTCGCATTGTATCCTGATAGAGCAGATTGAGGCTGCTACCTCCGTCCATAAGGACGCGAGTCAGGTGGAACACATCAAATATTGGATCTAGGACCAGTGCGGCTGAGCCACCGTGATGGATACTGGTCAGATGATCCCGGTGATCAAAAGTGATCGGGCATGACGACCATGGATTAAATTTTGGGGCGACTGGCTCTATCGCGTAGTCGTCCCTGAGTGCACGCTTGCGCTCCCTCTTGGGGATGTGGGTAGCGTATTTCATGTTCACCGTTCTGACTTGAGGGGGAAACTTCTTCTGTCCCCCTGTGTTCGGTTGCTGGGGCTCTTCGTCATCGTCCTCGCTTTGCGATCCCTTTTCCCTGTTCTCGGTCTTTAATTTGTCGGGCTGTTTAAAAACCCATCAATCTCTATTTGTATGATTGGGTGGCTTGTCTGGGGTGCCATGAATCTGGCACGGACGATCAAGTATGCGGTCCAAGCTGGATGGGCCTGAATTGTTCGTTTGGAACGGCTTCTTCCGCTGACCGGACTTAGAGCCCCTGAATCCGGCATTGACTGTCGTGTCCTCGGTGTTATCACTGTTGTTTCGACGCTTGTATCTGTTGCGTCGAGACTTGTCTTTGCTAGTTTTAGCTTCAGGGGTGCCGGCGTCGCCTGCATTGTTTTTGCTACGGGCCAACCAATTGTCCTCGCCCGCACAAAAGCAGGTCATGTGTGCCATGAGGGCTGCCATGGATTTTGGCTTTTCTTGGCCGAGGTGGCGAGCAAGCCATTCGTCGCGGATGCTATGTTTGAAGTGTTGGAAATATGCCCTAGAGGCAATAATAAATTAGTTATTATTATTATTATATTTCATTGTTCATGATAATCATTTATTATCCATGCTAGAATTGTATTGATAGGAAACTCAGATACATGTGTGGATACATAGACAACACCATGTCCCTAGTAAGCCTCTAGTTGACTAGCTCGTTGATCAATAAGATGGTTACGGTTTCCTGACCATGGACATTGGATGTCGTTGATAACGGGATCACATCATTAGGAGAATGATGTGATGGACAAGACCCAATCCTAAGCCTAGCACAAAGATCGTGTAGTTCATATGCTAAAGCTTTTCTAATGTCAAGTATCATTTCCTTAGACCATGAGATTGTGCAACTCCCAGATACCGTAGGAGTGCTTTGGGTGTGCCAAACGTCACAACGTAACTGGGTGGCTATAAAGGTACACTACAGGTATCTCCGAAAGTGTCTGTCGGGTTGGCACGAATCGAGACTGGGATTTGTCACTCCGTGTAAACGGAGAGGTATCTCTGGGCCCACTCGGTAGGACATCATCATAATGTGCACAATGTGATCAAGGAGTTGATCACGGGATGATGTGTTACGGAACGAGTAAAGAGACTTGCCGATAACGAGATTGAACAAGGTATCGGGATACCGACGACCGAATCTCGGACAAGTATCGTACCGATAGACAAAGGGAATTGTATGTGGGATTGATTGAATCCTTGACATCGTGGTTCATCTGATGAGATCATCATGGAGCATGTGGGAGCCAACATGGGTATCCAGATCCCGCTGTTGGTTATTGACCGGAGAGTTGTCTCGGCCATGTCTGCATGATTCCCGAGCCCGTAGGGTCTACACACTTAAGGTTCGATGACACTAGGGTTATAGGGAAAGTATGTACGCGGTTACCGAATGTTGTTCGGAGTCCCGGATGAGATCCCGGATGTCACGAGGAGTTCCAGAATGGTCCAAGGTAAAGATTGATATATAGGAAGTATGGTTTTGGCCATCGGAAGTGTTCCGGGCTTCACCGGTAGTGTACCGGGACCACCGGAGGGGTCCGGGGGTCCACCGGGAGGGGCCACGGGCCCCGGAGGCATACATGGGCCAAGTGTGAGAAGGGACCAGCCCCTAGGTGGGCTGGGGCGCCTCTCCACCAAGGCCCATGCGCCTGGAGAGAAGAGGGGGCAAACCCTAAGGGCAGATGGGCCCTAAGGCCCATGCCTGGTGCGCCTCCCTCTCCCCCCCACTTGGCCGCCACCCCAGATGGGGATTGGGGCTGCCGCCACCCCTAGGGTGGAAACCCTAGGTGGGGGCGCAGACCTCCCTCTCCCCCTATATATAGTGGAGGCAAAGGGGCAGCCGAACACATGAAGTTCCTCCCCTGTTGGCGCAGCCCTACCCCTCTCCCTCCTCGTCTCTCGTAGTGCTTGGCGAAGCCCTGTTGGAGTCCCACGCTCCTCCACGACCACCACGCTATCGTGCTGCTGCTGGATGGAGTCTTCCCCAACCTCTCCTTGTCCCCTTGCTGGATCAAGGCGTAGGAGACGTCACCGGGCTGTATGTGTGTTGAACGCGGAGGTGCCGTCCGTTCAGCACTAGGATCATCGGTGAATTGGATCATGACGAGTATGACTCCCTCAACCCCGTTCACTTGAACGCTTCCGCTTAGCGATCTACAAGGGTATGTAGATGCACTCTCCTTCCCTTCGTTTCTAGATTACTCCATAGATTGATCTTGGTGATGCGTAGAAAATTTTAAATTTCTGCTACGATCCCCAACAGTGGCATCATGAGCTAGGTCTATGCGTAGTTACTATGCACGAGTAGAACACAAAGTAGTTGTGGGAGTTGATATTGTCAATTTGCTTGCCGTTACTAGTCTTATCTTGATTCGGCGGCATCGTGGGATGAAGCGGCCCGGACCAACCTTACACGTACGCTTACGTGAGACCGGTTCCACCGACTGACATGCACTAGTTGCATAAGGTGGCTGGCGGGTGTCTGTCTCTCCCACTTTAGTCAGATCGGATTCGATGAACAGGGTCCTTATGAAGGGTAAATAGAAATTGGCAATTCACATTGTGGTTTTGGCGTAGGTAAGAAACGTTCTTGCTAGAAACCTATAGCAGCCACGTAAAAACTTGCAACAACAATTAGAGGACGTCTAACTTGTTTTTGCAGCAAGTGTTTTGTGATGTGATATGGCCAAAGGTTGTGATGAATGATGAATGATATATGTGATGTATGAGATTGATCATGTTCTTGTAATAGGAATCAAGACTTGCATGTCGATGAGTATGACAACCGGCATGAGCCATAGGAGTTGTCTTAATTTATTTATGACCTGCGTGTCAACATAAACGTCATGTAATTACTTTACTTTATTGCTAAACTGTTAGCCATAGTAGTAGAAGTAATAGTTGACGTGACAACTTCAAGAAGACACGATGATGGAGATCATGATGATGAAGATCATGGTGTCATGTCGGTGACAACGATGATCATGGAGCCCCGAAGATGGAGATCAAAGGAGCAAATGATATTGGCCATATCATGTCACTATTTGATTGCATGTGATGTTTATCATGTTTTACATCTTATTTGCTTAGAACGACGGTAGCTTAAATAAGATGATCCCTCGCAATAATTTCAAGAAAGTGTTCCCCCTAACTGTGCACCGTTGTGAAGGTTCGTCGTTTCGAAGCACCACGTGATGATCGGGTGTGATAGATTCTAACGTTCGAATACAACGGGTGTAAGCCAGATTTACACACGCAATACACTTAGGTTGACTTGACGAGCCTAGCATGTACAGACATGGCCTCGAAACACGGAAGACCGAAAGGTCGAGCATGAGTCGTATAGAAGATACGATCAACATGAAGATGTTCACCGATGTTGACTAGTCCGTCTCACGTGATGATCGGACACGGCCTAGTTGACTCGGATCATGTTTCACTTAGATGACTAGAGGTATGTCTATCTGAGTGGGAGTTCATTAAATAATTTGATTAGATGAACTCAATTATCATGAACACAGTCTAAATTGTCTTTGCAAATATGTTGTAGATAAATAGCTCACGTTGTAGCTCCCTGTTTCAATATGTTCCTAGAGAAAGATTAAGTTGAAAGATATTGTAAGCAATGATGCAGACTAGGTCCGTAGTCCGAGGAGTGTCCTCACTGCTACACAGAAGGCTTACGTCTTTGATGCACCGCTTGATGTGCAAACCCCTACAACGTCGTCTGTGGATGTTGCGAACACCTGACAGACACATCCTGATGACTACTTGATAGTTTAGTGCACCATACTTTACGGCTTAGAATTGGGATTCCAATGATGTTTTGAATGCCATAGAACATATGAGATGTTCCAAGAGCTGAAATTGGGATTTCAGGCTCATGCCCGTGTTGAGAGGTGTGAGACCTCTGACAAGTTCTTTTGCCAACAAGATGGAGGAGAATAGCTCAGCTAGTGAGCATGTGCTCAGAATGTCTGGGTGCTACAATCACTTAAATCAAGTGGGAGTTAAACTTCCAGATAAGATAGTGATTGATAGAGTTCTCTAGCCACTATCACTAAGCTACTAGATCTTCGTGATGAACTATGACATGCAAGGGATGGAATTGATCCCGGAGCTGTTCGCGGTGCTTAAGACCGCAAAAGGTAGAAATCAAGGAGGAGCATCAAGTGTTGATGGTTTAACAAGACCACTGGTTTCAAGAAGGGCAAGGGCTAGAAGGGAAACTTCATGGATGGCAAACCAGTTGCCGCTCCAGTGAAGGAACCCAAGGTTGAACCTAAACCCGAGATTAAGTGCTTCTATTGTAAAGGGAACGGTCACTGGTAGCGGAATTACCCCAAATGCATGGTAGATAAGAAGGCTGGCAACTTCAACAAAATTTATACGTGTTATTAATGTGTACCTCACTAGTACTCCTGGTAGCACCTGGGTATTGGATACCGGTTCAGTTACTATTATTGGTGACTTGAAGCAAAAGCTACGACTAAACGGAGACTGGCTGAGGGCGAGGTGACGATGTGTGTTGGAAGTGTTTCCAAAGTTGATGAGATCACCATCGCACGCTCCATCTGCCTTCGGGATTAGTATTGAACCTAGATAAATGTTATCAGGTGTCTACGTTGAGCATGAATATGATTTGATCATGTTCATTGCAATATGGTCATTCATTTAAGTTAGAGAATAATGGTTATTCTATTTACATGAATGATACCTTTCATGGTCATGCACCCTATGTGAATGGTTCATTGAATCTCGGTCATGGTGATACACATGTTCACGCCAAAGGATGTAGAGTTAATAATGATAGTGCCACTTTCTTGTGGCACTGCCGCTTAGATCATATTGGCGTAAGATGCATGAAGAAACTCCATGTCGATGGATGTTTGGAGTCACTTGATTTTGAATCGCTTGACACATGTGAGCCATGCCTCATGGGCAGGATGACTAAGACCCCGTTTTCAGGTACAATGAAACAGGCAAGTGACTTGTTGGAAATCATGCATGCTGATGCGTGTGATCCAATGAGAATTGAAGCGTGCGGTGGATATCGCTGTTTTCTCATCTTCACTGACGATTTGGGTAGATATAGGTATATCTACTTAATGAAGCACAAGTCTGAAACGTTTGAAAAGTTCAAGCGTTTTCAGAGTGAAGTTAAGAATCATCATAACAATAAGATCATGTTCCTACGATCTGATCAAAAGGGGATTTTCCGAGTTATGAGTTTGGCAATCACTTAAGACATTGTGGAATTGTTTCACAGTTGAAGCCACCTGGAACACCACAAGGTAATGGTGTGTCCAGACGTCGTAATCGAACCCTATGAGATATGGTGCGATCTATGATGTCTCTTACCAATCTACCATTTTCATTTTGAGGTTATGCGTTAGAGACAGCTACATTCACTTTAGATAGGACACCATCTAAGTCCGTTGAAACGACGTCGTGTGAACATTGGTTTGGCAAGAAACCAAAGTTGTCATTTCTTAATGTTTGGGGCTGCGATGCTTAAGGCTTCAGCCGGATAAGCTCGAACCCAAAAGCGGACAAACACATCTTCATAGAATACCCAAAGGTGACAGTTGGGTATACCTTCTATCTCAGATCCGAGGGCAAATTGTTTGTCGCTAAGAACGGGTCCTTTCTCGAGAAGGAGTTTCTCTCGAAAGAATTGAGTGGGAGGAAGATAGAACTTGATGAGGTTGTCGAACCTTTACTTCAACCAGAGAGTGATGCAACACAGAAAGATGTTTTCTGTGGCGCCTACGTCTGTTGAATAGGAAGTTAATGATAGTGATCATGAAGCTTCGGATCAAGTTGCTATCGAACCTCGTAGGTCAACAAGGATATGTACTGCTCCTGAGTGGTACGGTAATCCTGTCTTAGATATCATGTTGTTAGACAACAATGAACCTATGAGTTATGGAGAAGCGATGGTGGGCCCGTATTCCGACAAATGGTTAGAAGCCATGAAATCTGAGATAGGATCCATATATCAGAACAAAGTATGGACTTTGGTGGACTTGCCCGTTGATCGGCAAAGCCATTGAGATAAATGGATCTTTAAGAAGAAGACATACGTGGGCGGTAATGTTACCGTCTATGAAGCTCGACTTGTGGGAAAGAGTCTTTTCACAAGTTCAAGGAGTTGACTACGATGAGAATTTCTCACCTGTAGCGATGCTTAAGTCCGTCGGAATCATGTTAGCATTAGTTGTATTTTTTGATTATGAAATCTTACAGATGGATGTCAAAACAAGTTTTCTTACCAGTTTTCGTAAGAAAAGTTGTATGTGATACAATGAAAGGTTTTGTCGATCCTAAGGATGCTAAAAGGTATGCTGGCTCCAGCAATCCTTCTATGGACTAGAGCAAGCATCTCGGAATCGGAATATATGTTTTGATGGAGTGATCAAAGCTTTTAGGTTTATACAATGTTTTTCTAGAAACTTGTATTTACAAGAAAGTGAGTGGGAGCACTACAACATTTCTGATAAGTATATGTGGATGACATATTGTTGATTCGAAATGATGTAGAATTTCTAGAAAGCATAAACGGTTGTTTGAAGAGTGTTTTTCAAAGGAAGACCTGGATAAAGCTGCTTACATATTGGGCATCAAGATCTATAGAAATAGATCAAGACGCCTGATGATACTTTCAAAGAACGCACACCTTGACATGTTTTTGAAAGAGTTCAAAATAGATCAGTCGAAGAAGGGGTTCTTACCTGAGTTGTAAAGTGTGAAGTTGAGTAAGACTCAAAGCTTGACCACGGCAGAAGAAAGAGGAAGGACGAAGGTCGTCCCCTATGCTCTTGTCATAGGCTCTATACGGTATGCCATGCTGAGTACCGCACCTGATGTGTGCCTTGCCACATGTCTGGCAAGAGGGTACAAAGGTGATCTAGGACTGGATCACCAGATAGCGGTCAAAATTGTCCTTAGAGGAATAAGGAAATGTTTCTCGGTTATGGAGGTGATAAAGAGTTCGACGTAAAGAGTTACGTCGATGCAAGCTAAACACCTATCCGGATAGCTCTGAGTAGAGATACCGGATACGTATAATGGAGCAACAATTTGGAATAGCTCCAAGTGGAATGTTGTAGCAGCATCTACAATATGACATAAAGTTTTGCGAAATACATAGGGATCTGAATATGGCAAGACCCGTTGACTACAACCTCTCTCACAAGCATAACATGATCAAACCCAGAACTCATTGAGTGTTTATCACATAGTGATGTGAACTAGATCATTGAGTCTAGTAGACTCTTGGATGTTGGTCAAATGGTGATGTGACCTGTGAGTGTTAATCACATGGCGATGTGAACTAGATTATTGACTCCAGTGCAAGTGGGAGACTATTGGAAATATGCCCTAGAGGCAATAATAAATTTGTTATTATTATTATATTTCATTGTTCATGATAATCGTTTATTATCCATGCTAGAATTGTATTGATAGGAAACTCAGATACATGTGTGGATACATAGACAACACCATGTCCCTAGTAAGCCTCTAGTTGACTAGCTCGTTGATCAATAAGATGGTTATGGTTTCTTGACCATGGACATTGGATGTCGTTGATAACGGGATCACATCATTAGGAGAATGATGTGATGGACAAGACCCAATCCTAAGCCTAGCACAAAGATCGTGTAGTTCGTATGCTAAAGCTTTTCTAATGTCAAGTATCATTTCCTTAGACCATGAGATTGTGCAACTCCCGGATACCGTAGGAGTGCTTTGGGTGTGCCAAACGTCACAACGTAACTGGGTGGCTATAAAGGTACACTACAGGTATCTCCGAAAGTGTCTGTTGGGTTGGCACGAATCGAGACTGGGATTTGTCACTCCATGTAAACGGAGAGGTATCTCTGGGCCCACTCGGTAGGACATCATCATAATGTGCACAATGTGATCAAGGAGTTGATCACGGGATGATGTGTTACGGGACAAGTAAAGAGACTTGCCGGTAACGAGATTGAACAAGGTATCGGGATACCGACGATCGAATCTCGGGAAAGTATCGTACCGATAGACAAAGGGAATTGTATACAGGATTGATTGAATCCTTGACATTGTGGTTCATCCGATGAGATCATCATGGAGCATGTGGGAGCCAACATGGGTATCTAGATCCCTCTGTTGGTTATTGACCAGAGAGTTGTCTCGGCCATGTCTGCATGATTCCCGAGCCCGTAGGGTCTACACACTTAAGGTTCGATGATGCTAGGGTTATAGGGAAAGTATGTATGCGGTTACCGAATGTTTTTCGGAGTCCCGGATGAGATCCCGGACGTCACGAGGAGTTCCGGAATGGTCCGGAGGTAAAGATTGATATATAGGAAGTGTGGTTTTGGCCACCGGAAGTGTTCCGGGCTTTACCAGTAGTGTACCGGGACCACCGGAGGGGTACGGGGGTCCACCGGGAGGGGCCACGAGCCCTGGAGGCATACATGGGTCAAGTGTGAGAAGGGACCAGCCCCTAGGTGGGCTGGGGCGCCTCCCCACCAAGGCCCATGTGCCTGGAAAGAAGAGGGGGCAAACCCTAAGTGCAGATGGGTCCTAAGGCCCATGCCTGGTGCGCCTCCCTCTCCCCCCCACTTGGCCGCCACCCCAGATGGGCATTGGGGCTGCCGCCACCCCTAGGGTGGAAACCCTAGGTGGGGGCAGCCGAACACATGAAGTTCCTCCCCTATTGGCGCAGCCCTACCCCTCTCCCTCCTTGTCTCTCGTAGTGCTTGGCGAAGCCCTGTTGGAGTTCCGCGCTCCTCCACCACCACCACGCCGTCATGCTGCTGCTGGATGGAGTCTTCCCCAACCTCTCCTTCTCCCCTTGCTGGATCAAGGCGTAGGAGACGTCACCGGGCTGTACGTGTGTTGAACACGGAGGTGCCGTCCGTTCGGCACTAGGATCATCGGTGATTTGGATCACGACGAGTATGACTCCCTCAACCCCGTTCACTTGAATGCTTCCGCTTAGCGATCTACAAGGGTATGTAGATGCACTCTCCTTCCCTTCGTTGCTAGATTACTCCATGGATTGATCTTGGTGATGCGTAGAAAATTTTAAATTTCTGCTACGATCCCCAACATGACGGCTGCTAGGGCTTCGGCATCCGGACAATCAACGATTTGGTTCTTTTTAGTTAATAAACTAGTCCAGATTTTCCTTGCGGACTCTCCGGGCTGTTGAACTATATGGCTTAATTCATCAGCATCCGGAGGTCGAACATATGTACCTTGGAAGTTATCGAGGAAGGCCTCTTCCAGGTCATCCCAGCTGCCAATAGAATTTGCAGGCAGACTATTGAGCCAGTGCCGAGCTGGCCCCTTGAGTTTTAAAGGGAGGTATTTGATGGCGTGGAGGTCATCGCCGTGGGCCATATGAATGTGGAGAATGAAGTCTTCGATCCACACCGCGGGGTCCGTGGTTCCATCGTATGATTCTATATTCACGGGATTGAACCCTTCTGGGAATTCATGATCCAAGACCTCATCAGTGAAGCAATGAGGGTGTGTGGCACCTCTATATCGGGCTGTATCGCGACATAGCTCAGATGGAGTCCGCCTGTGGTTTTCAGCCCGCACATGACTAAGTTTGTCACGTCCGAATAGGTGGCCGTCGTCGCGTGTCGAGGCACATCCTCGTGGTCTGTAGATTGATCTAGTATGTCCTGCTTTATTGTTTAGGTTTTGCCGGAGGTCATATGTATGACTGTGGGCTAATTTACCTCTACCTGTGCTATGAGGCGGGGCTGGCTGGTGTTTGGCGTGAGTTGCCGTTTTGTCCCGACCACGTGGTGGTCGGTCAGCCACATTGTACGATGGAGGTATGTATTCCGGCGCCTCCTCATCAAACTGAGGTAGCAATTTGCGCTTTGGGTAGCTTTTTGTTGGGCGCTTGAGGCCGTACTCTTCGGCTGCTAGGACATCGGTCCATTTATCATTGAGTAGATCTTGGTCAGCTTGAAGCTGTTGCTGCTTCTTTTTCAGGCTCCTTGCAGTGGCGATTAGCTGGCGCTTGAAGCGCTCCTGCTCAAGAGGTTCCTCAGGCACGATGAAGTCGTCGGTGCTGAGGCTCACCTCATCCTCGAAGAGCGGAAGATAACTTCCATCCTCTGAGTCTTCATGCGTGGCCTACTTACCAGGGCTAGCCTGCCCATCTTCCCTTTCATCTTGTTCATTAGTTGTTTCAACGGGGTCTTCGTTGTCTTCGGCACCTTTCGGAGTGTTATCTTCTCCTATGTCGGTGTTGCTATCTTTACTGCGGCATGACTTAGAGCGGCACCACTGATGCCGGCGCTTGGATTGTATTTCGGAAGGTTTATCCTCAACTGGATCTTCCTTGTCAGCGCCGCTATTCTCCTTTGGTGCATCCACCATGTATACATCATACGAGGAAGTGGTCGTCCAGCGTCCGGTGAACGGTGGGTTCTGGGCCTCTTCTTCTCCGGCATCGTCGTCCATACCGTCGATGTCCTTGGAGTCGTAATCGAGTGTGTCGGTCAACCTATGAAGTGGGTGGTGGGTGGGAAGCAAAATTCTCCCCCGTCAGCCCCTAGTTCGAACCGGATATAGTTCCGCTGTGAGTCCTCTGCCAAGGAGAGGTTTTTAACGAGTTTAGCACATCGCACAAAGGTGAGTGCTGGAAGATATCTGCGGTGCTAAACTCGAAGATCGATAAACGATCAAGTTCGGCGTCCGCGGGCTCACATGGTTTGGAACTTACGGCCGGAGACGAGTCCGGAGTTCCGATGACGAAGACGTCGTGAGATGTTAAGTCTATATGCGGCTCCAACACCGTGGAATATGTGGCCTCCGTGGTGGGGTTGATCCTCCCGTCCTCGGATGGCCCAGTCTGCTCTGGCTCTAAGGCCAGAGCAGTTACAGGGGCGATCTCCTGGATGCGGTCTGATGACAGATTTAGGTCATGATCATTGGGGTGACCGGGGGTGGCAGCCGCAGTCTCGAATCCGGCGAAGATCAAGTCTCCACAGATGTCCGCAATGTAGTTCAAGCTCCCAAATTTGAACCGATGTCCAGGGGTGTGGCTATCGATCTGCTCCAGGTGGCCACACGAGTTGGCCCGCAATGCGAAGCCGCCGAACACGAAGATATGTCTGAGGAGGAAAGTTTCTCCTTGGACAGCGTCACTATTGATGATTGAAGGGGCCATCGAACCTTTCGTCGACGGCACAGTGGAACTCTCAATGAAAGCACCAATGTCGGTGTCAAAACCGGCGGATCTCGGGTAGGGGGTCCAGAACTGTGTGTCTGAGGTCAATGGTAACAGGAGACAAGGGACACGATGTTCACCCAGGTTCGGGCCCTCTCTATGGAGGTAATACCCTACGTCCTACTTGATTGATATTGATGAATACGAGTATTACAAGAGTTTATCTACCTCGAGATCATAATTGCTAAACCCTAGAGGTCTAGCTTGTATGGCTATGATAATGAAAAATCTCTCCCTCCGAACTAAGTCCTCCGGTTTATATAAGCACCGGAAGGATCTAGGGTTACACAAGGTCGGTTACAAAGAAGAGAAAAGTATACTTTTCGTCCCTTAATTTTTGGCGAAGTCTAAATTTGGTCCCTCAACTATGAAACCGGACAACTTGCACCCCAAACTCTTGAAACCGGACAAGTATTGTCCCTCAAGCGGTATCTATGCTGACTCAACATGGTTTTGACTGGTCCAGAGTGACATGTGGCCAAGCTTTTACGGACAAAAAAAAAAGAAAAAGAAAACACACACGCAACGGTCATGTTAACTCCATCGAGACAAAATATCGAACAGGTGTTGTGCGTGCCGCTCGCATGGTCCATGCTGCTCTCCTGGCCATCACCCATCAAGATCTCCCGGCGATCAACCATCTGCACGCATAGGCGCTGCCTGTATGACCGAGGACGGTTCGGCATGGCGAGCTTGACCAAGGCACGGAGGCGGTGGCGACGGCCAGCAGGGCCAACGATGTCTCTACATGGCGAGCTTGGCCAATGCGCAGATGGTGTGTCGACGAGCAACTTGGTAGGAGCATGGGGCAGACGACAGTGGTGCAGCAGCTCGCAACGGTGCTGGCAGCCGACGGACGGTGGCCGGCAAAGCCGAGGCGCGACCGTGCACGCATGCATGGCCATCAGGAGCTTGCAGACAACGGCCATGGGAGCGGGCCAGTCGTTGAGGCTGCCTTGTTTGAGGAGCTCGCAGACCAGGACGCAGTTGGGTCCGGCGACGTAGTTGTCGAGCAGGGGCAAGATTCGCCGTAGGCTGGGTTCCCAACACAGAGACGGTGCGAATCGCCACCGCGCTGTCTGGGCTTCTCGATCCCGACGGCATGTTCCCCAACTGCATGCCCAACCCGGAGGACGCCCTCGAGCTCTGCTATCGCTGCCACTCTGCTCGTCGCGGCTACGGCCGCAATCCGCTCGGGCATGGTTGTAGGCTGGAGCGATTGCGAGAGCTGACTCAGCTGAGGGAAGGAGCGCCTGGAGCGGGAAAGTGATCTTGAGCGCGTCGTCGGCCACCGCCATGAGCTCCCGCGCCAGCGACACGCCAACATTGCGGAGCGGCCTTACGGGTGTCACCAGGACCAGAGACACCTCGCCAGAGGCTTCCACACCCATGTCCTTCTCTTGCCGCTGCGACTACACGCACGCCCACTGTTCGTCAAAATGCCCAGCTGAGTTAGAAGAAAGAAGGAAGGAGATCCACCAGGGATAGCCACGTGGACATAGACCCGGTCAAAACCATGCCACATCATCATGAAACCACTTGAAATCGGGAGAGGGACTTAAATTGTCCGGTTTTGAGAGTTAGGGGTGCAAATTGTCCGGTTTCGTAGTTGGATGACTAAATTTAGACTTTGTCAAGAGTTTAGGGATGAAAAGTATAATTTTCTCTACAAAGAAAGGAATCTACATATCCGGTCGCCAAGCTTGCCTTCCACGCCAAGGAGAATCCCATCCGGACATGGGTACAGCCTTCGGTCTTCGTATCTTCACAGCCCATCAGTCCGGCCCATGGCTAACAGGCCGGACGCCCGAGGACCCCGTAGTCCAGGACTCCCTCAGAAGGAGAGGGAGGAATGGAGGAAAGGGGGGCTGGCCCCCTATTCCAATTCGGTTTGGGCTAGAGGGGCCGTGCGCCCTGCCTCCTCTCTTCCACCACTTGGCCTATGAGGCCCAATACTTCTTCCCCGTATTCCCGTAACTCCTCGGTACTCCGAAAAATACCCGGATCACTCGGAACCTTTCCGATATCCGAATATAGTCATCCAATATATCGATCTTTACGTCTCAACCATTTCGAGACTCCTCGTCATTGTCCCTGATCTCATCCGGGACTCCGAACTACCTTCGGTACATCAAATCACATAAACTCATAATATCAATCATCACCGAACGTTAAGCGTGCGGACCCTACGTGTTTGAGAACTATGTAGACATGACCGAGACACGTCTCTGGTCAGTAACCAATAGCGGAACCTGGATGTTCATATTGGCTCCTACATATTCTACGAAGATCTTTATCGGTCAAACCGCATAACAACATACGTTGTTCCCTTTGTCATCGGTATGTTACTTGCCCAAGATTCGATCATCGGTATCTCAATACCTAGTTCAATATCGTTATCGACAAGTCTCTTTACTCGTTCCGTAATACACTATCCCGCAACTAACTCACTAGTTGCATTGCTTGCAAGGCTTATAGTGATGTGCATTACCGAGAGGGCCCAGAGATACCTCTCCGACAATCGGAGTGACAAATCCTAATCTCGATCTATGCCAACTCAACAAGTACCATTAGAGACACCTGTAGAGCACCTTTATAATCACCCAGTTACGTTGTGACGTTTGGTAGCACACAAAGTGTTCCTCCGGTAATCGAGAGTTGCATAATCTCATAGTCATAGTGTCGGTGTCAAAACCGGCGGATCTCGGGTAGGGGGTCCCGAACTGTGCGTCTAGGATCGATGGTAACAGGAGGCAGGGGACACGAAGTTTTACCCAGGTTCGGGCCCTCTTGATGGAGGTAAAACCCTACGTCCTGCTTGATTAATATTGATGATATGGGTAGTACAAGAGTTGATCTACCACGAGATCGTAGAGGCTAAAACCCTAGAAGCTAGCCTATGGTATGATTGTATGTATATATTGTATCTCTATCGACTAGCCTGGCCTCGGTTTATATAATGCACCGGAGGCTAGCCGAATACGCCGGTGGGGAGGAGTCCTTGTCTTGATCGCCAAGTCTTGTGGAATATTCCTTGTATGCGGCAGCTGTCCGAACTGGCCCATGAGTATACGGCCATAGGGGTCCTCGGCCCAATCTAATAGATCGGGAGATGACGTGGTGAGTACCCCCTAGTCCAGGACACCATCAGTAGCCCCCTGAACCGGTCTTCAAGTTAGGGCGCTCCTCGATTCTTCCGAACTGTTCTTCATCTTCGGTTGCCGGTCTTGAAAACTAGTTCAACAAATCTTCTTTATCTTCGATCTTGAGGATCACCGAAATGCATTCGACGAGTTTACACGTCAGGTATCCGAGGAGCCCCTTTAAGTTTCCGGCCTTTATCAATGCCTTGTTTATTTTTATGCCACACCTCAGGTTTGAAGTTGTTCCCGGGAGGCAGGGTCCTCTTGCGTCCGAGCTCCAACGCCGGACTGCATTTGAGGTATCTTTTGCAGCCGAGCACCAACGCCGGACCGCTTCCCAGCTCTAGCGCCGGAATGTATCCGAGCTCCAACGTCGGACTGTATATCCGAGCTCCAACACCGAAATATATCCGAGCTCCAACGCCGGACTGTGTCCAGGCTCCAATGTCGGACAATATCCGAGGTGTCATATCACCTTGGTTCAAAAAAGTTGAAGGAGTTTAGCCGACCTTAATGCCGGAAATGCCCTCTATGGAGCCAGCCACTAGCGCCCGAGCTTTATGCCGGACTGTTTTCGAGGTGGTGCACCACCCCGACTATGGACCGATTTTTTGTCAATATTTTTTATTGGTGCAATTTATTCTCTGCCGATATATATAGCCAGTAGCCCTCAAGGTGTGTATCGGTCTAAAACCCGAGATGCACATGAAGGATGACATAAGACCGCTGATCCCAGTAGCCGCTGAGACTCAGGTTGATTTGCAAAATCGGCCTGAGGATCAAGTCCTAGCTCGGCAGAATACTTCGGGACACAAAAGCGGCATGCTCAGTCCTCAGGACTCAGGTTGGGTGCGGCCGACCAACCTGAGGATCAAAATCTCCTCGGAAACTATATTGCACATAAAATTTTCTGCATTGGACAAGCAATGCAGTAGCCCCCGAGACACTGGTCGGGTGGCAACACCAGATTAGGGGATCGATGTGCCCCTTTAATATTTGTAAATAATAAGCCCGAAGCCCAGTAGCCCCCGAGCCTTAATGCGGGCACGGGTGGCCGAATTAAGCATCAATATCCATAGTAAAATCACAAATTATGTGTAATGACTCTATGTATCCAAGTACTTTACGTCATTAATGCTCGGATCCGCATTGTACAAAAACTTTGTTGACCGACCATCGGCTTCCACCTCCTTGGCCAGCAGCCGAGGAGTGTTTGTCCTACTTTATAAAGCCTTTATGAGGGCAAAGATTAACGACAAACAAGGCAATCCGGCCACACGGTTTTATAAACAAAGGTACGCAGAGAGATATGTTATATTATTGTTTAACAGAAGAAATGTATTCCCAATAAAATAGTCCCGCTATCTGTCGGGTGGTAGGTACGACATATGCCAACGGGTGGCTTATCATTGTGGGAGCCAGTAAGACATCGCCGGTGCCTGGAAACGGGATAAGGCGAAGACATGCACGCCGGCGAATCTTACCCGGCTTCGGGGCTCTCCGTGGAGATAACACCCCTACTGCTGCTCTGCGGGGTCTCCACATGTTCACTAGATGAATCAAGTAGCTACACAACGCTCCTTGAGCTGTTTGGTGGGAGGAGGAAGAAGGGCACGGCTAGCCTGCTTCTTCTCCTTGTGTGGTGTCTAGAACTAGCAAGGGGGTCGAACCCTTTGCATGGGTGCCCCGGGGGGTTTATATAGGCCTACCCCCTAGGGGTACAATGGTAATCCGACTGGGCGCGGGGCCCAGCCGTCTGTGACTGCACTCGCTGGCTTCTGCGCCGGCTGCTGGGGCCCGCCGACTGGTGGGTCCCGCCGGCTGCCGGCCCCTTGGTCGTCAGGCAGGTCCCACTGTCCAGGGCCTGGTCGGCGGCTAGTTACTGTGGCTTCATCTTGGTGACGTAGGCTTCGTCGTGGTAGGCATGGCTACAGTGCCGCCGCTCGTCTGGCGATCGATGTAGCCTCACCGTGTCTTGTCTCCTTAATGGGGCATCTCCTTCGAGGGGGCGGCAAGCCGGCTGCGGGGAGCCGGCTCTGTCTTGGGCCGACTGGTTGGAGGCGTGGCCGCCTTCGGGCGTCTCTCTACCCAAAGGGGCCCACCGTCCATGGGCCATGCTGGCGGCCCGTCGTGGGTGACACCAAAGTCAACATGGCAACAGTGCTGCCCCGGACGGGTCATGCCTACTCCGTACGGCGCACTGTGCCAGGCGTGCTCCGGTATTCGGGGGTGGCAGGCTTCACTGTAGCCACGCCCCATCGCACCGCCGTTAGGTGGGTGCAAACTTTGAGGGTACGGCCTCGACCGCTTTATGGGAGCCGGCTTCTTGGAGTCGGCCTTCTCATGGCCGGCTTCTTGGAGTCGGCCTTCTCATGAGGGCTAAAGTCGGACCGCCTTCCGAAAGCTGGCCTGGGTGGCAGCCAGCAAGGGGAAGGCGGCCTCATGTCTTGGATTCTTGAGAGCCGGACGGGCTCGTGATTTTTTCAGAAGGGCCAGGGGAAGCAGGCTAGGCTATCCATGGCTATTTACTCCGACAGTAGTCCCCGAAGCTAATCGAGCCTCGAGGCGGACAGAGGGACGAGAAGCTTGGTCAGCTTCCTATCCTGAAGAGCCGACTTTGCTTGCGCACGCCGACTTTAGAGAGCTCCGGTTCTCGCAGGCGGGGACGCGGACCACGTGGCGAGGAAATCCTGCCAACGCACGCGCGCGACGGGACGTCGCCGCAGACCCGGGCCCGCCACTCGCGAGCCTTGGTCCGGGCGCGGATCTTTCGTGGCCCACAAAGGCCACTCGCCTTCCCGAGGCAGTTTTGTTTCGCCGTTAAGGCTCAATAATCGCGGGACATGGGGAGTGGGCACGATCGATCCCCACGCTTCCCCACGCCATGCCTCCTCGGCTCCGCCACGCGAGCCTATAAATAGGGGGAGGAGGGAGAGCGACAGAGGTTCGCACGCTCTCTCTCGCTCCCCCCCCCAATCCTCGTTTCTTTCTCTTGTTGCCGCCGCAGCCTCCCGTCTCAGCGCCGCCGTGTCTCCACACCGCCTCGCTCCCATGGCGTTGTCAAGCTCATGGGACGGCTCCAATGTCCATGAAGACCATGTGGAGTTCCTCCGCCAGACTCGGCGCCTGCCCGGCGCCAACCTCGTGCAGGTCCGCCTGGCGCCGGAGACGGAGATCTCGCCGGCGCCGGAGGAGGGCGAGCGGGTCGTCTTCCGCTCGCACTGCCTGCACGGCTTCGGCCTTCCGGGGAGCGGATTTCTGCACTCTTTCCTCGAGTTCTACAACCTCCAGTCGCATCACCTCACGCCCAATGCGGTGATGCTGCTGTCGGCCTTCGTCTCCCTCTGCGAAGGCTTCTTGGGGCTGCTCCCCATGCTGGAGCTCTGGGGAGAGTTCTTCCAGAGCAAACTCGGCACCGTCGTCGCCGGCGTGCCCGCCCCCTGCGGGGCCTTCATCGCCATGAGGAGGGCGAGCGAGAACAACCCATTCCCGCCCATCCCCCTGATCCAGTCGGTGAAGGTCTGGCAGAGATCATATTTCTACGTGAAGAACGTCGCCGAGCAAGGAAACTACATCAACCTGCCGGCTTACGTAGCCGGCCCGCCGGCTGGGAGGCAGCCCTCGTGGAGTTTCCAGGCCCGGTCACTGTCTCCGGCCGGGACCGCCGCCGTCTCCCGGCTTCGGGTGATGATCCAGTCGGAAGGCCTGTGCGGGGCCGACTTGGTGGCCGCCTTTGTGGAGCGCCGGATTCTTCCTCTCCAAAGCCGGCCCCATATGATGTGTCAGATGAGCGGCCGCTTCGACCCAAGCCGGCTGAGCACATGGGAAATGCCCCACGCGGAGGTGGCGCTCATGGTTAATTACATCGCCAACTGCAAGCTCGTCGGGGACTGGCAATACGGCAAGGTGTCGTATTCTCGCGCCAATCCTCCGCCCGTGGTAAGCTTCTCTCTCTATCTTCTTTTTGTCGTCAGCCGGCTTCATGACGGCCGGCCTCTGACCAGTTGGTTCTTTTGAGCAGAACCCTCTTCTTGCGCCGCCGGCCGGGGCGGCAGGGATTGAACGCCAGTATGCCCCCGACCGCACGGTGGACGACGTTGACGACCCGGACTTGGGGGCGGCCGCCATGGAAGACGCCGTCGTGGGGGACAACGCCGAGCCTGGAGGCTCAAGGTTCACCGCGAGCTTCGAGGACTGGCCGGACGATGCTGAAGCCGAAGTCGCCCCGCGTCGCCAGCCGGCGGCCGACTATCAGGGCACGGGCTCGTCCATCGCACCGGCTGCCGGCGGCGCGCAGAAGCGCCGGGCCGCTTCAGGCCTCTTCGGCAGTCGGCCGAAGAAGTCCAAGCCCTCCACCGCGGCGACAAAACGAGACGAGGCAGCCGCGAAGGCGGCCCGCTTCCGCAAGGCGGTGAAGCAGCCTTAGGCGGTTTCAGCGTAAGTCGCCGGTTGCCTGGTCGCATGACCTTCATCATTCTCTTCCTCTTAGAATACTCTTCTTAACTTTTTCTCGCTTGCCGGACAGGGCGCCGCTTTCCCTTGAGCGGGGTCCGGGCGGCTCCGTCGTGGGGCCGGCTGGAGGATCTTCGAGCTCCCGCCGCGTGGACCCCCACGCTGATCTCAGGGAGGCCACAGAGCGGAACGCCCGTGAAGCGCGGGAGGAGCGCGAGGCGGCGGAGAAGGCGGCCGCCCAGGCGGCGAGGGAGCAGGCCGACGCGGCAGCCAAGGCCCAGACGGAGGCGGCTACCGCGGAGACGAAGGCGGAAAGCTCGCGCAACCAGCCTCCGCTGCTCGCCATTCCTCTCCGAGCCGTAGCCCCCGACACCCCATTGCCCTTGGCGGAGGAGATCGTCCAAGGCCCGCCGCTGATGGAGAGGGGGGAGGACCCCGTGGCCTTCGCGAGGAGAGTGCCGCCGGCAGCGCCAACCGGAGCGGGCCAAGGCGGCCAATCCTCAGCGGCGCCAGAGGGGCCGACCGGAGGTGAGCCGGAGAACAGAGCCGACCTCGAGGTGCAGCCAGCGACGAGCCGGCGTGCAGGGGGAGGTGCCGCTCCGCCGGAGTTGCGCCGAGTCGCAGGCGCAGGCCAGTCGGTGGAAGATCTGGAGGCGGCCAGCACTGCCACGTCCGAGTGGACTCCCAGCGGGGGGACTGGCGAGCTGAATGTGACGGCTCAAGGGGTCCGGAGCCGGCTGCAAGCTCAGGCCGCCCTACTGCAACAGTTCACCCAGGAGTTTTTGTCGACGCGAGCCACCATCCGGGTGAGTCCTTCGTTCTTGGCTGCTTTGCTTTCTTAATTTCTTCCGTGGGGGCGCGTCAGCGCACCCACTGGGTGTAGTCCCCGAGATTCGGGCCGACTGCTGCGCAGTCGGGTCGGATCTTTCTCAACGGCTACCTTACTTTGCTTTTTTCTGAACTTTCAGGAATATCACAACCTTCGTGCTGCCGCCTTCAACTCCCAGGCTCGGGAGTTGAGCCGGAGGACCGACGACCTGGCCGACAGCCGAAGTAAGTACTTGATCTTGTTTGTCTCCTATGGGGGCGCGTCAGCACACCCACTGGGTGTAGTCCCCGAGATTCGGGCCGACTGCCGCGCAGTCGGGTCGGATCTTTCTTGACGACTCTTTCCTTATTGATTTTTCTTTTTCTTTGTCTTCAGGGGCCAACGCCGACTTGAGGAAGGAGCTCGGCGAAGCGAAGGCCGCCCTTCATACCAAGGAGGCCGAGTACGCCGCCTTGGTCCAGGAACGGGATCGCCTAGCCAAGAAGCTGGCCGACCAAGAGGAGAGCCACAAGGCGGCCCTGCAGGCGGTGCAGGATAGCGAAGCCGCCTTGAAGGCGGAGTATGAGACCGAGGTGGCGAGCTGGTCTGAGACCCGGCGAGCCCGGGATGAAGGCTTCGGCCGGATCGAGGATTTGATCAATGGTAAGCCGCCTTCTTCGCCCTTCTCCTGCCCCTTGCCGCCTGGGTTTTTGGCTTATCTTGAGCTGCTGCTTGTTGTTTTTGCAGACTACTTCCCGGGCTACTCCGCCTTCGCCGCCCAAAGCATTGAGGCCCATCGCGAGGCGCATCGTCAGGCGGGGGCCAACATCGCGCCGGATGCGAACCGGACGCTTGAGGAGCAGCTCTTGGCTGTCCAGGCGTGGTTGCAGCCGGCTCATCGGATGCTTCGCTGGCTCCAACGTGCCGGGGCGCAAATGTTGGCCGCCCTCTGGCCCGGCGAGACGATCCCCCGCACCCCAAGCCGGACTGCCGACTGGTTGGAGGTCGCCGTCGGTCGCTTTGAGGCTTGGAAGGCGTCGGCGGCCCGCCTCGGAGCCGGGCGGGCGTTGGAGTTCGTTCGGGCTTGGTACCCCGGGCTGAGCCTGGACCAGCTGCGCACTTGGCGGATGGAGGCCGACGCGGAGCTGGAGGAGGTGCGGCCGGCTATCGCCCAGCGAGTTTCGACGATCGCCGAGTGCACCGACATCAGCATTTTCGCACCCGAAATCGACGATGGCGGTGTTGCTCAGCCGGAGGAGTGGTTCGGGCTGAACCCGGCGGTGGGCGAGGACTCGGTGGAGGAGATTGCCTCCAGCGACGAGGGCGAGGAAGACGAAGAGGAGGACGGCGAAGACGTCGAGCCAGCTGGTGGAACAACCGGCCGACCTCAGGCCGACCATGCCTCCAGCAACGAGGCGCGTGGAAGCGCGCCCTCTGCCGAAGCCGAAGTTCGCCAGCCGGCACGACCGTCTCCGCCAACCAGCCCGGCTCGTCGGTCGCTCCGCCAACTTGACCTGCCGTCTTTATCTTTCCTGCTTGTTGTCTTTTGAACAATCTTTGTTAAGTTTTCGCAGTTCCACCCACTGGGGGTGTATCCAAACTATGTTGAATGCTGGCCTCTCGGAGGTCTTTTTATGTAAATATTATTATGTGCATGTTTGGTTTCCATTCGCGTATGCTTTTTTATCCTTAGGCCTTTTCCTTTGCCGCCTTCCCTTTTTGGGGAGGCAAGTACTTGAGCTTTCTTGGATTGAAGTGAAGTGAATGGAAACCGGCCGGCCGGCTACTCTAGTAGCCAGTCGGCGGTGTGAGAAAAACCGGCTTTTGTTATATTAGTCCGTTAGTCCCTAGCCGTTTTTTCGTGTGGGCACCCGTTCCTGCCTTTAACTCTTGCCAGTCGGATAGCCGGTTCTTTGAACTGCGACTTTTGGCAAGAGAAAGCTTGGGAGCCGGCACACTACTTATCTGACTGCGGGTAGGACTTCTAATATAACTCCAGTAGGCCAGTCCCTGAGCCGACTAGTCAAACCCGGTGCCAGACGGAAAATGAAATGACAAGGTCATAAGCATGATACTTTTCATTCATAGATAAGGGATGGCAGTCCCCGAGCCCTCCTCGGGGAGCCTATTGTCTTGTACTTAATACAAAAGTTAGCGTGGTACATACTGCATTTCAACTGTAAAATCTTCGAAGGAGGTTGGCGTTCCATGGTCGTTCCGACTCCTTGCCGAAGTCGTCTCTCTTGCGTGCCTTTGGCTTCTGTGCATCGATCAGGTAGTAGGAGTCGTTGCCTAGAGCTCTGCTGATGACGAAGGGACCTTCCCAAGGGGCTGAGAGCTTGTGCTGGCCGGCTGTTCGCTGAATCAGCCGGAGCACAAGATCGCCGTCTTGGAAAGATCTTGGCCTGACCTTCCGGCTGTGGTAGCGGCGCAAACCCTGCTGGTAGATGGCAGACCGACTGAGGGCTAACAGTCGGCTTTCTTCCAGCAGGTCGACGCCGTCTTCTCGTGCTTCCTTGGCCTCCGCTTCCGTGTACATGGTTACTCGAGGCGAGTCGAACTCGATGTCAGTTGGGATGACCGCCTCGGCACCATACACAAGGAAGAAAGGGGTGAAGCCGGTTGACTTATTTGGTGTAGTGTGCAGACTCCAGAGGACAGCCGGCAGCTCATCGAGCCAGCAGCCAGCTGAGCGCTCCAGAGGTATGACCAGCCGGGGCTTGATGCCGGAGAGGATGAGGCCGTTGGCTCGCTCGACCTGGCCGTTTGACTACGGGTGGGTGACGGATGCTAAGTCCAGCCGGATACCTTGGGCTGCGCAGAAACGTGCCAAGGCTCCTTTGGCAAAATTCATGCCATTGTCGGTGATGATGCTGTGTGGCACGCCGTACCGTGCTATTATGTCTGCGATGAATGTCACAGCAGTCGGCCCATTCAGCTTCTTGATCGGCTTTGCCTCAATCCACTTGGTGAATTTGTCCACGGCAACGAGCAAATGCGTCATGCCGCCGCGCGCCGTCTTGAATGGGCCCACCATGTCCAGTCCCCAAACGGCAAAGGGCCAAGGGAGGGGAATGGTCTTGAGTGCCGAGGCCGGCATGTGTTGCTTGGAGCTGAAGAGTTGGCACCCCTTGCAATGTTTAACTAATTCTTTGGCATCATCCAAAGCAGTCGGCCAGAAGAAACCATGGCGGAAGGCTTTGGCGACAAGTGATCTTGAGGCCGCATGGTGGCCGCATTCTCCTTGGTGAATGTCTCTGAGGATTGCAATGCCTTTCTGTTGCTCAACGCACCGTTGGAGGACTCCAGTGACACTGCGCTTGACGAGCTCTCTGTTGACGATTGTGTATGCTCCGTCTCGACATTGGACTTGTCTTGCTTCTGTTTCGTTAACCGGCAGGTCTTGGTTTACTAGGAAGTTGAGGATGGACTGAGCCCATGATGGAGCCACGACTTCTTCTACTGCCAATGTGGCTACTGCCACCAGGGTGGGCGGGCTGGGCGGTGAGGTGCTGGAGTCGGTCGCCGGCTGTTGTGCTGGTGCAGTCCCCGGGCCGGCTACCGCAGTCCCCGAGCCGGCTGCCAAAGTCCCCGAGCCGGCTGCCGAAGTCGCCGGGCCGGCTACGGGAGTCTTGGGGTCGCCTACTTGGTTCTTCGAGCCGGACCCGGCCGCATCGGGGTCAGGCGGCACAAAGATGGAATCGGACTCTGGAGACGGCTTGATAGATGGCTTGAGGAGGCGTTGTAGAGCGACGCCGGTTGGAATTGTTTGCCGAGTGGAGCCTATTCGAGCCAGGGCATCGGCTGGCTCGTTGTCGGCTCGTGGTACGTGGAGGAACTCGCATCCTTCAAAGTATCCGCTGAGTTGTTGGACCAGGAAGTGGTAGCTCGCCATATTCGCGCCCTTGGCGTCCCAGTCGCCGGATGATTGCTGGACCACCAGGTCCGAGTCGCCATAACATAGGATCCGGCGAATGCCAGGTTCTTTGGCAAGCCAGAGCCCGTGTATGAGCGCCTCGTACTCGGCCACATTGTTGGAGGCGGCAAAGTGGATCTGTAGCGTGTATCTGAGCTTGTCGCCTTTCGGAGAGGTAAGGACGACACCGGATCCCAAGCCGGTGCGCATCTTGGACCCGTCGAAGTGCATGCGCCAATGGGTGGAGTCGGGAGCCGGCGGCAGGTACTGGGTCTCGGCCCAGTCGACGAGGAAGTCGGCCAGTGCTTGGGACTTGATGGCAGTGCAGGGCTGGTAGAAGATCGTGTAGGGGGCCAGCTCGATGGCCCATTTCGCCACCCGGCCGGATGCGTCCCGGCTGCCTATAATCTCGGCTAGTGGGGCGGTGCATACGACCGTGATGGGATGCTCTTGAAAGCAGGGCTTCAGCTTCTTGGCGGTGAAGTACACGCCGTAACACATCTTCTGGTAGTGCGGGTAGTTCTACTTTGAGGCGGACAGCACCTCGCTCAAATAATACACCGGCCTCTGGACCGGCTGGGCTCGGCCTTCTTCTGGGCGCTGTACTACGATGACGGTGCTGACCACCCGGCTGGTTGCGGTGATGTAGAGGAGCATGGGCTCTTTCTCAGTCGGCGCCGCGAGGACAGGCGGCGTGGCCAGCATCTTCTTCAGCTCGTGAAAAGCTTGGTTGGCCTAGTCGTTCCACTCGAAGTGAGTGCTCTTCTTCATGAGGCGGTAGAGGGGGAGAGCTTTCTCTCCGAGCCGGCTGATGAAGCGGTTCAAGGAGGCCAAGCACCCGGTGAACTTCTGAATGTCTCGAAGCTTGGTGGGGATCGCCATTCTCTCGATGGCCTTGATCTTCACCGGGTTGCATTCGATGCCGCGTTCAGAGACCAGGAAGCCTAGGAGCTGGCCGGCTGGCACTCCGAACATGCATTTCTCGGGGTTAAGCTTGATTTGGAACCGGCGTAGGTTCTCAAACGTTTCCTTGAGGTCTCCCAGCAAGGTGCCGCGCTTCTCCATCTTCACCACGATGTCGTCCACGTAAACATGAGCGTTCCTGCCGAGCTGCTTGAGGAGGCACTTCTGCATGCAACGCTGAAAAGTGGCACCGGCATTTCTCAAGCCGAATGTCAGTCAGGTAGCAGAAGGCTCCAAATGGCGTGATGAAGGCGGTCTTCAGGCGGTCGTCCGGATCCAGCTTTATCTGATGATATCCGGAGTAAGCATCCAAGAAACTCAACAGCTCGCATCCGGCTGTGGAGTCTATCACTTGGTCAATCCTTGGCAGGGCAAAATGATCTTTGGGGCAGGCCTTGTTGAGGCTCGTGTAGTCTATACACATGCGCCACGTGTTGTTCTTCTTTAGCACAAGGACCGGGTTGGCGAGCCACTCTTGAAAGACAACTTCCATAATGAAGCCGGCTGCCAAAAGCCGGGCTATCTCCTCCCCTACGATCCTGTGTTTCTCCTCTGACAGTCGGCGAAGGGGTTGTCTGACTGGCTTTGCGTCCTCTCGAACGTGTAGTTTGTGCTCGGCGAATTTCCTCGGAACACCCGGCATGTCCTTGGGGGACCATGCAAAGATGTCCCGATTCTCACGGAGGAAATCGGCGAGCTCGCCTTCCTATTTGCTGTTCAGGTTTGCCCCGATGACGGCAAACCTCTCTGGATGCTCGGGGTCAAGAGGTATCTTCTTCGTCTCCTTGGCCGGCTGGAAAGATCCTTGAGTATCATGCTCCTTGGGGTCGGGGGACACGGCCCACTGTTTGCCGGCTATGGCCACGACTCGGTCCAACATCTTCTTTTCTTCGGCAATCACAAGGGACTCGGCCAGCCGGCTGCTGGCCGCCGCGCACTCAGAGGACTTCTTGTAATCGCCGGCTACGGTGATGACGCCTTTGGTGCTTGGTATTTTCATCTGGAGGTATGCATAGTGGGGAACTGCCATGAATTTGGCCAAGGCAGGTCGGCCAAGCAACGCATGGTAAGGGCTTTCCAGGTCCACCACTTCAAACCAGATCGCTTCTCGGCGAAAATGCTCCTTGTTCCCAAAAAGTACATCAATCTTGATCTTGCCAATGGGGGCGCAGGACAGGCCGGGTATGATGCCATGGAACACTGTCCGAGTAGGCATGAGCTGCTTCGTCTTGACATTTAGCTTCTCCAGGGTGTCACGGTACAGGATGTTGATGCTGCTCCCGCCGTCTATCAACACACGGGAGAAGCGGGCGGCGCATCTGTCCGTTGCAAGGGTGGCTTCCAGGACCAAAGCATAAGAGCCGAGAGACGGCATCACCTCCGGATGGTCGGCCCGGCTCCAGCTGATGGGCTTTTCTGACCAATGCATGTGTCCGGTGGGGTTGGCAGCGACCACGCTAACTTCCTGGCGCTCTTGGCGTTTGCCGCGCCGGTCTTCGGGCTGGCTTGTAAAGACGATGTAGGTTGCTTGCTCGCCAGGGAACTCGTCATGCACGGCTCCGAGTGCGGGCTGAACGGCCGGAGGCGGCGGAGGCGGAGGCGGCGGGCCGGCAGGCGGAGGCGGCGCGAGCCCTTCGCCTTTAGAGATTCAGGTGAGCCAATGGCACTTCCGGGTCATGTGGTTGGACGGCTTCGCGCCGCTATGGAACTTGCAAGGGGCGTCGAGAGTTTGCTCGTAGGAGAAGGCGGGCTGCCAAGCCGGCCTGCCGCCCTTGGGCTTCTTGGGCGTCGGTCGCTCTTCAGGCGGTGCGTCTTCGACTGTGGCCACCTGCCGACTGACGGGAGGCGGCGCGGGGCCCTTGCGCTTGTGGTCGTTCGAGTGGGGGAGTCGGCCGGAATCCCCAGCCGGTGTCTTGGGCGCCGGGTTGAGTACCTTTCCGGACGCGTCTACCCGAAGCTCGGTCTTCATCGAGGAGTCGGCGGTGGCGTACTTGTCTGCTATGTCCAGAAGCTCATCGAGGGTAGCCGGCTCGTCGCAGAGGAGCTTGTGCTTGAGGAGGGTGCCTTCTCGGCATCCGGCTGTGAAGTATTCTATGGCTTGCACCTCGTGCACCCCTTCACAGGAGTTGCGGAGCTCGGCCCAACGCGTGAGGTAATCGCGAGTGGACTCGGCGGGGCCTTGTACGCACAAGGAGAGCTGTCTGGGCTTGGGAGCCCGCTTGTAGGTGCTGGTGAAGTTGCGGATAAAGGCTTCTGTGAAATCTAGCCAGCTGTTGATGCTACGCGGCTTGAGGCTGTTGAGCCAGGTCCGCGCCGTGCCTTGCAGCATGAGGGGCACGTACTTCACGGCAACGCGCCGGTTGCCGTTGGCTATGCTAACCGCCGTGGAGTAGTCGATCAACCAATCTTCCGGCTTCACGGAGCCGTTGTACTTGGGCGTGTCTCTTGGGAGCAAGAACCCTTTGGGAAAGGGCTCGTCGTGGATGCGGGGGCCGAAACAGGGCGGGCCGACATCGTCTTCTTCTTCCAACACCAGGGATCGTGCCAGGCGGTCGATCCGATGGCGGGCGTCGTTCTCGCCGATTCCTTCGCAGCGGCCTAGCCGGCCGCTGAGAGTCAGGTGCGCCACTAGCGGCAGGGCGGGATATCTCTCTCCACGGGGCGGAGGCGGAGGCGGTTCGCCCCGCCATTCCATGGCTCGGGGATGACCGTCCGCGTCTCGCTCGATGGAGATCCGGGTCCGGCTGCGGCTGGCAGCCGGCTCCTTCTCGCGTCGCGCGCGGGTATTGCTCGTAGTCGGCGTCCGGGACGTCGCGCCGTGTTCTCGGCGCGGGGGAGGGCTTTCCGCGCGGGCGTCGGCTTCGTGTCGCTGCGCGGCTGCGTCAATCAATTGCTGGATGCGCCGGGTCATGTGGGGGAGGTCTTCAGCCTCCAAGCCGTCCAACTCGTCTACAGCCGCCTGGGCGGCACGCAAGTTCTCGAGCGGAGTGGCATAGACCGGGCGGTCGACTCCTAGCGTGTCGGCGATGACGGCGCCGCGTTTCTTGACAAGGCCGGCCTGGCTTGGCCCGCCCGGGGCTGGCGTGCCGAAGGCGGCGCGGTCAGCTTCGCGCTGATAGGCCTCAGTGAGGCGTCTTACGGAAGCCAGCCTCCGGCCCTCTGCGAGGAGGGCGAGGCGACGTGCCTCCAGTGCTTCGTCGTCGGCATTAGCCGGGAGGGGAGCGGACAAGTCGTGGGCCGCCGCGTGCGAGGCGTCGCGGGCGCTCTCGTCGGCCGGGCCGCCGTGGCCGACAACCATCACTTCGGTGGTGACAGCATCGCAGCCGTCGGCTCGAGGAAGCGGGTCGTTGTAGATCGTGACGTTGGTGGGGAAGGTGTCGTAGGAGGCCGTGTCGGAGTCGACAGGCATCGGGTCGGTGGAGCCAACCGACTCTAGGTCCGCAGCGGGCTCGCTGGAGACATGGAACTGGCCGAGAAGGTTGGCGAGGTGGTCGGTGCCCGCATCGGAGGCGAGCTCGTCGAACTTTAAACGCGTCTTAACCGACCGTCAGCTTCTCCCTCTTTGGTCAAGGACCGAAAAGTGTTATGTACCCCATCGGTCGAGAATATCGACGGTGTTTCCAATAACCAGGCAATCGGGCCATAAGGCTGTAACAGATAAAGCGCGCTCAGGGAACTTATGCTATATTACCGTGAAGTGTAAGAAGCATCTTCAAAGAAAATAGTACCCCACCGATACCTTTCTTCGGTGCTCATTGTTATTATGAGACTTGTGCAATAGATTTTTTGTACTCATGAGTTCCGTTGTGTGCCGACCATCATTGAATAACTATAAGAGCGCTAGCTTTCGGCTTCACCCAGTCTGAGGTCCGGCTCGGGTGACCCGATCATGACAATTGCAGAGGTGCTCCCTTTACTCCCTAGCCGAACAATCAGGAACGTAGGGGTAAACACAGGAGCGAGGCAACCCAGCTTGCAAATCGCTTAAGTCAATGTGGTGCATATTGTGGCATAATACACGAACAAGGAACAAAGTCGTACAAGTATAATCATATGCAACAGGAAAAGCTTCATGAAGGAAGCCCCCAAGTAAACGGGGTATTTGAATTTATGTGTCACAAAGAAAGTTTGGACAAGGAAATTTTTTACAAGCAACTTTTTTCCAAAAAAGTATAATGCTTGGTCGAACCGAACACAAGTTAGAAATTAAAGCTTTGAGCATGAAAGCGACTTAGCTGGTTAATGTGTTCGGTATTGATGACGCGGTCCGAGCTTGATGCGGGACAAGGTTCCATCCCCCAAGCTGGTCCTAAGGTGGCGGAGCGGAGAGCTTGACACGCCGAAGTGGTGACATAACACGGTCAATGCAGACCGGTAGAGTGACGCCGAAGTCTCCGGATCATTTTCATGTGCACAAAAAATAGTGCAAACCGGAGATAATAGTAATAATGATAATTAAAAAAATCGTTGCATAATAAATAATTTATGCAAAGTGAGTAATAAAAGAAATATGGCCTGGCGCCGAAGTCAATGTCGATGCAGGGCGTCGGCGTGATGCGGTAAAGGCGTGGCAAAGCCTGAATTCGCAGGTCGGTCCGAGCTCCGAGTGCGGCGTTCGCCGGACTATGTACGGAAACTGACCGAACCACCATGCGACTGTCGTTAATGCGGCCACCATTTGATAGACCTGTGTACATATGACGGACAAACCAGAGTAATAGTTCCTTGGGAAAAATTGAACCCAAACAAGCAAAAAATACTAGGATTAATAGCACCTGGTTTATTTGTTGTAGCAACCCGAAGGAAGGTGATTCCCAAAATTGGGACTCGATCCGTACACCCGTTACCGGAGTAGGTTGATGAAGAGATGATGAAGCCCCCGGTCCAGCCGAGATGTCGAAGTAGGTCGGCGTGATGGACACCGGCTCGGAGGAGCAATAGTGCGGCCCTGCCGATGCCGGTCGTGACGTGGTCAATGCCGGCTTGATGAAGTGACCGTGCGGCGATGCCGGCATGCCCGCTCCGTGTAATCCATGGGGCAGCGATGTTGGTGATGGTTTATCCTTCGCGATGCCGAACTCTTGTTCGGCTTGCCGAGATGGTAATCCGATGAAGTTGAGCTCGGCTCAACAAAGCGACGACGTGTTTAGCGCAGGTCGGTAGCCTTGGAGCAATATTGCCGGACTGGTTTGACATCAGCATGATGTTGAAGATCATGTTCAAAAGATCTTAAAGTTAGTGGGATGTGTTCGGGAACGAAACACAATACCCCATACAAAACTTCCTTCAAAAGGGATGTCCGAAATCATGTTCATAAAAAAGATGAACTCGGGTCGGATTCGTTTTCGCGCAGAAAACAGATCCGAAAAGTGATGCACCAATCGGAAGGTTCCCGGAGTTTGGACGGTCGGATCGAGCCGAAATTTTAAGAGGTGGTAGATATAGGAATTCCGCAGCCGATCAACGGTTGGATCTTCCAAAGGACATCCGAGCTAGAAGCTGGACACCACGCCCTAAACTCATCCAAATTCCCGTCCAGATTTGACAGGGCTCCGGTATATCGTGGATTGCCAGAGATTCCTCCATTGGAACTCGACGAAATTTTCCAGGGTTGTTGTAGACTCAATTCCGCACAATTCCACCAAAGCGATCGTCAAAGCGATACTCGAGGAGGTGGTGGTGACAGATACGAGTTCGCTGTCCAGAAAAACAGCATGGTCGCTTGAGGGCAATGTTGACGTTGAGCCCCCGAGCTCCATAGATGATTCCTCCGTGATCTTGATAGAGATCGGAGTTGATGTTTGATGAAGGCCCTCATCCGGACATGGTGATCCGAACATGGGGCGCAATTCTTGGTCGAACCAAGGTGACCAGTCGAACTGGTGACAAAGACGCCGAAGTCGCAGTTGATCTGCAGGCGAGCCATCGATCCTTTTGTCGATCACACAGCGGAACTCTCAATGAAAGCACCAATGTCGGTGTCAAAACCGGCGGATCTCGGGTAGGGGGTCCCGAACTGTGCGTCTAGGATCGATGGTAACAGGAGACAGGGGACACGAAGTTTTACCCAGGTTCGGGCCCTCTTGATGGAAGTAAAACCCTACGTCCTGCTTGATTAATATTGATGATATGGGTAGTACAAGAGTTGATCTACCACGAGATCGTAGAGGCTAAAACCCTAGAAGCTAGCCTATGGTATGATTGTATGTATATATTGTATCTCTATCGACTAGCCTGGCCTCGGTTTATATAATGCACCGGAGGCCTAGGATAACAAGAGTCCTAGCCGAATACGCCGGTGGGGAGGAGTCCTTGTCTTGATCGCCAAGTCTTGTGAAATATTCCTTGTATGCGGCAGCTGTCCGAACTGGCCCATGAGTATACGGCCATAGGGGTCCTCGGCCCAATCTAATAGATCGGGAGATGACGTGGTGAGTACCCCCTAGTCCAGGACACCGTCACATAGGAACATGTATAAGTCATAAAGAAAGCAATAACAGTAAACTAAAACAATCAAGTGCTAAGCTAACAGAATGGGTCAAGTCAATCACATCATTCTCCTAATGATGTGATACCGTTTATCAAATGACAACTCATGTCTACGGTTAGGAAACATAACCATCTTTGATCAACGAGCTAGTCAAGTAGAGGCATGCTAGTGTCACTCTGTTTGTCTATGTATTTACACATGTATTATGTTTTCGATTAATACAATTCTAGCATGAATAATAAACATTTATCATGAAATAAGGAAATAAATAATAACTTTATTATTGCCTCTAGGGCATATTTCCTTAATCGTGCACCTTACATGTGTCTCATGCTTGTGTTGATAATCCGTGCATATCATGTAGAAATTCCTTGACTAAATCTCATGATGATATGCTTGCTATATCTTGTTGCCATGATAAAAATGCATGTATTTCCTGGAGTTGTTGTACTAACAATGTAGAGGAAACTCCAACACTCCATGGAACAAGATGTGGTCTTGAATGGTGCTTCAAGGGATCCTACATCATCATCTATTGCATTTTGCCTTATGGCGAAGGCTTCAAAGGTATCTTCCACTTTGAATCCCAATATATCTTGTGATGATATTGATGATGGCAAGACTGATGATGATGTCGATTATGATGAAGAGAATGATGATGTTTCCTCCTTAAAAATTAAGGGGGGAATGATTTTTAAAGCTCTTCTTAAGAATAAAATTGCTCGTTCCAACTTCATGTAAATCATGTCTGTTGCTATTGAGGGCAAGAAATATATTGATGAGTTGGAATATCGTCTTGAGGAGCATGAGGTCACCATTTATAAAATGGAAGGTCATGAGCGTGATTACGCTAATGAGATTGCGGACCTCTCTCAAGCTCTTGAACTTAAACAAACCACCAAGGAATCTCTTGAGGAGACTTTTGCTCTAGAATTATCTAGAGTGAAGGAATCTCATGATAGAGATCTTGAGGAGGCCAATGTTTTTGAAACTAAAAATGCTAAGTTTGAAGTTGCTAATGCTAGACTCCTTGAGGAGTTTGAGCACCTCGAAAATGGCTCAAGGGTCATCAAGGGTGAGCTCATCAAACTCACCGAGTCTCATGATCAACTTGAAGCTTCTTATTTAAAAGAGCTTGCCAAGTTGTCCTCTCCTATTGTTGTTAATGATGATGCTTGTGCTACAAACTCTATTACTTGTGAAGCATCCATTTTGAAGGAGAACGTTGAGCTACGGGCTCAACTTGAGTTGCTATCTAGCAATTATGGAAAATTAGAAGAAAGCCATGAAAAGCTCTCAAACTCTCATGATGATCTTCTAGTATCCCATAATGTGCTAAATATAGCACACGAGGCCATGATTGCTAAGGTAACATCTAGTGGGCCTCATGTGGACACTAGCACTACTTTTAGTCAAAATGCTATATTGCTTGTGCTAGTCCTCGCGATTCATCCATGCATAACATTGATACATCTTGTGATGAATTGCTTTCCTTGCCTTGTTGCTCTAACAATGAAGCTTATACTTCCTCTAGTGCTTGTGTTGAGACTAACTATGTAGAGGAAATCAAAGAGCTCAAGGCCCAAGTCACTTCTTTGACGAAAGATTTGGAGAAGTGTCATGAAGGGAAGGCCATACTCAACAATATCTTGAGTGTACAAAAATCCCCCAATGACAAAGGTGGACTTGGATTCAACTCCGATAAGAAGAAGAAGTCTAATAGCAACAAGAAGAAGGGCCAAAACAAGTCAAGAATTCGGCCAAGATCATTTGCTTAAAGTGCAAAATTGAAGGGCATCATGTTAAATCTTGCCCTTTGAAGAAGAAGGCCATTAGTGACAAGCAACAAGGGAAGCGGCCACAAGTTCACTCTCATTCTCAACCTCAAGTTGAAGAAAGGCCTATTCCCAAGAAAACTCAAGCTAATGCTTCTCAAGTTGAGAAATCAAGTGAGAAGAAAGTAAAGAGTAGTCGTTGCTACCTATGTCATGAAAAAGGCCATGTCGCTTCTTCATGCACAAATGGTACCTTATCCAACCCTATTCTAATTGATGATATCTATTCTCTTGGGAAGGATAAGGTTGGCAATGTGTTTGCCAAATTTGTTGGTGCTCAAAGTGGTGTCAAGAAAAGAACCATTTGGGTAGCCAAGCCTATTGTGACTAACCTCTTAGGACCCAACTTGGTTGGGGACCAACTAGCTCATACTTGATCAATAGGTGTTCTTGGAGGTCATTGGAGACTTGGCTACATTATGAAGAATTAAGGGGACTTCATCATTCTTATTGTCTCAAGCCAAGTCATTCGGATTATCAAGTTTCTATCTTATATTCAATGTTCCTCCTTGCGGTAACTCGTGCTTAAAGTGTTTACATTGATAGTTACTTGCCCCTTTGCATGTTTGGTTTCGTTCCTTGCATGTGTTTGCATATGTTGTGCTTCCAACTTTATTATCTTGAGCAATCAAGTATGTGTGTGTTGGTTTGCACATCATGTACGTGTGTGTCATGCGTTGAGTCTTTTGCATCTTGTTTATTTCTTAGTTGGCTCTTGTGAGAGATTAATGGAATATCCCATTATGGGGGAGTGATGTGCTTTGTGCACCTCACAATCCTATAAATGTGTGTACATGAGTAATACCATCTAGTATTGATATTTCAAGATTATCTAGTCGCTATGTGGTATGTATTCTCATGAGAAATTCAAATTCTAAATAGTCCATTAATTATATCTTGTTGGATCCTTTTATTTGCCTCTTGTTTATCCTTAATTGGTATCACATTATGGGGGAGTAATATGCTATGTGTATATTACTAGCCTAGAAAATGTGTACATTTGAGATATTGTCACCTAGAGTTGATATTGTAAATTATCTTGTTCCTAGGTGGCATGTTAGCTCTACAAGTTACAATTTGCTTTTTATTTGGTGTGAAGAAGATGTCGGATATCCTTGCTATCTACCACCGGGAATTATTTCCATTTACTTCTTGTCTTTTGACAATTGGTACTCACTTGTGTGGTAGAATTTATTGATCATCTTTACATTGGCTTTTGCTTTTATTTGCCTTTTCTCTTGCCAAGGAATGTATCAACTTTATCTTCCATACCACTTGTGGATCTTGTTTATTTCTTGATCTTGTCTAGTGTTTTCTAGATATAGTGAAAGTGGTGATCCCACCTTGTGCATTTTGTATTCAAATGCAAATTCTCTATAATGCACTAGTCTTGGGGGAGCTATCCTATTTTCTATAGAACACTCATCTTGCGATCCTTATCAAGTGTGTGTTGGTGGAAGGCAAGTCATTTTCGTTTTGGTACTTTGTGCCATCATGAAACTTTGTAGAGAGTTTGGTTTGTTTGGAACCATCCTCTCTTTTGGGATTTTGATATCTTTTATTTGAGTGTATCAATGGATATCTCATTCCTTGATGTATCTTTTATGGATATCCTCCAAGTGATGTTTTATTCATTTGGTATCTTTTCTTCATTTGGTTTTTCTTTGTCATTTGGTATCGGTTCTTGAAGGTCTTGAGCATGCATATTTACTTCATGTAGTCTCTGTGGTATGCCTTCTTTATTTGACCCAATATACAGGGAAACTCCACCAAGTCTCAAATTGCATGAGATGTGCATGAAATTCATTTCCTTCTGTTTATGCACATATTTATGTGGAGTTTGTCCTATGTATATTGGTGTTTCTAACTCTCTGGTCCCGATGAGTTTGGGTACCATTTTGTTTGTGTTTTTGTTCTAGGAACAATTGGAGATGCATTGGATGCTCGGCTCACTCACAAGGAAGGTGGTGTCAACATGTGCTTATTGGAGTCAAGCTAGGATGCTCAATGAACTACTATCTACTACCTTCAATTGGTTTCTTCTACATCCTTCCAATGATATTTCGGTAACAAGTATCTATTCATGCATTATTTTCTTGCATTCAACCTTGTGTAGGTTGCATCTTGGCATGCTATTCATCCATCTTGTGATACTTGTTTCCTTTCTCAAAGCATCTCAACGGCGATCTCATGTTGCTAGTTGTGATGTCTTTGATGGTTGTATGGTAGGAATTCATTTATATACAATAAGACCATATCTAGCCATGTGCTATGCTTCCAAGCAAATATCTTATTGGTATATGTATGACTTCCTTTTGGATATCTTGTTCCTCGTGTTGTAACTATTTCGGGCGTACATCCTTCTTTGTAGATATATATCATCATGATTTCGTCTACCTAGAATCTTATACACTTGAGAGAAGTTGCATATCTAGTTGATATCCTTTCTTTCATGTTCACCTTGTCTTTCTTATGTTATTTCTTTGGTGGCTCCGTGAAAGCTTTTTCCTTGAGTGTGTGTCTTCTATCGTTGCATCTTGATGCACTCTTGTGTGGTGAAGATTATTTTCCTCATGCTTATCTTTACGAGGCTTTTGCCATCTTAATTGGTATCCCTCGTCTTGATGAGGTTTTCATCTTCTATCTTCACCACGGGTTGTCACAAGCATAGGTTCTTTATATGCTTATTAGTAAGCTTGTGAACCCATTTGCTAGTTGTGTGTGGGAATGATAGGCCTTGCATCGTGTGCCTCATTCTTTCAAGACTTTATTGATGCTTAATGCTCATCCGTACATCAGTCTTCTCAAGTGCATTGCCTTGACTCACACACATCATTTTGGTTGAGCCCATTCTTAAGTTGCCTCTTTTACTTGTTGCTCAACCATGTGTTTGTTGCAAGTACTAGGCTTTGTTTCCTATATGCTCACTTGCACTTGTTGTAAGTTTCTGTTGATTTTGGGGGAGCTATGATCCTATTTTGTGCACTTTGTATCCAAATACAAATATTCTTATGCGTGCACAAATCATGGGGAGCTTATCTAGTTTCTTTAGAACACTCCTTTGCTCATATCATAATATCATTTATTCATGTGGCTCGTAGGATCTTTGGTGTAGTTGATTCAATTGATATACTTTTATTGCTTGCTTTAATTGGTATCTTTTGATTGCTTGATTGCTTGTGTCTCTCTTTGTTATGTCCTTGTGGCATATCATTCTTTAGCAATCTTTGTGCCTCAATATAGTTTGTGTTCCTCCAAGTGTTTACCTTTGGATATGTGTATGGCATTCCACTATCTTGTTGAGAAATACACAATTTATGGAGGAACACTTTTATATTGGCCTTCTAAGCTTTTCGCCCATTTTGGCAATCCATGCCAATGGGGAAGAAGTTTCAGAGAGTTTTGTGGAGAAGGTTTTCAGAGTCTTCGTTTCAGAGAGTTTTGTGGAGAAGGTTTTTAGAGTCTTCTCCTTGCTTTGGTTTTGTTCCTGAGCATTTGCATCTCATTCTCCTGCATCATTGGTTGTCGCATTGCATGGTGATGCATAATTCCTTATATAAACTCTCTTGAAAGTGATTGTCATCAATTACCAAAATGGGGGAGATTGAAAGGACATGCAGTGCCCCCACGTGTGGTTTTGGTAATTGATGACATTCTCTATGGACTAATGGTTGCATTGAGTTATATTTGAAAGATTTGTCCATAGACATTTCTTGAAGTACATGTGTTGGTTTCAAGGAGTTTATGAGTTGACCAAGGTGGTATTAAGGAATTATCGAAAGATTGGTCATAGAGTTGGAAAGAGTCAAGGTTGATCAAGACTAAGTACAGAGAGTGATTCAAGTTGATCATCACACAAAGCGTAGAAGATACACCGAGTGGGATCAAGTGATCTCATGGTATGGTAAGCATTGTCCATTGTGCTTTGTGTACTAACCCATGGTCTATGTGAGAGTTATATGTGGGGTTAGGTACGTGTTCATGGGCTTGCGTCAAGAGAAAGATATCACTCAACCAATGGAGAGGATGACATCAAGTGGTGATCGTCATCAAGAATTTCGTGCGCAAGTTCAAGTGGAGCATCACGAAGAGATCAAGTGCTTGATGATTACCGTCCATTGTGGTGTCAATGGACTTGTGAAGATGTGCCGAAGAGTGGCTCACCCATAGTGAAGTATGGGGGAGAAATCATCTAGTCTTCATCGACCCAACGCAATCAAGAAAGGTGGTCCAACTTGAGGGAGTCAAGATCATCATCATCTAGCTCAAGTGGACTTCATGCAAGGCAAAGGTTTGCCCTTGATAGGTTTTATATTTTACTGGTCTCATGGTGATAGTTTGGAGTTCAGGTTATAGGATCGATAGCCGTACTATCAAGGGGGGGCTCTCAAGTGAGTAGCGTGATCGTATCGTTTGTCGAGAGCTCAAACCATTGCATCCTTGCATCATCTTTCTTGATTATTATTTTTATTCGATTTTGAGGTTTTAGAGCTTGTGGTTATCTTCATGACAAGCTCTAGTACATTGAAAACGGATTTCATATGCTTCTTCTATCGCATTTTTGGTGTTGGAGGTTTTACTAGTCTTTTTTGAGGAAGGGTTCTCACCATTTTCTCTTGGGCCTTTTCTAATTTCCTTTTTATTGTTAGTTCTTTCAAGATTGTGTTAGCCCTTGTCGCTAGCTTTCCAACGAACTTGGTTTCGTTGAATTCGGAGTCCGTTTGCAGAAGTTGTGGTAGTTTTGGTGTTCGGGAAAGGCTGCAGTGGTACTACCGCGGACAGGAGCGGATGTAATTTTTTACTACCGTTCCAGAGCGGTACTACGGCGGCTACTACTGCGGTAGTACCGCTCCGGACCAAAAACTCGTCACAAGTCTAGCGGTGGTAGGCACGGATGTATTTTTTAGTACCGCTCGCAAGTAGTAGTACCGCTACCCTTTGAGGTAGTACCGCTACCCCTTGCGGTAGTACCGTGAGGTCGAGCGGTACTACCGTTCTGTGCGGGCTGTGAGCATAACAGTTGGATTTTTTTCCCACCTATAAAAGGGGGTCTTCTTCCCCAATGAACCTCATCTCTTGAGCTTGTGTTCTTCCCCCATTGTTGACCTTCTTCAAGCTTGCTAACTCTCAATCCCTCCATGGATTCTTGCTAGTTTTTGAGGGAAAAGAGAGAGGAGATCTAGGTCCACATTTGCACCAATCACTTTCTCCTCTATGTCAGGGGAACCCCTTGGATCTAGTTCTTGGAGTTCTTGGTGTTCTCCTTCTTGTTCTTCCTCTCATTTTTCCTCCCTAGCATTAGTTGCTTCGGTGGGATTTGAGAGAGAAGGACTTGGGCACTCCGTGTGCCCTTGCCATTGCATTTGATGCATCGGTTTGAGTTCTCCACGGTGATACATGGAAGTTACAAGTTGAGAAGCTTATTACTCTTGGGTGCTTGGTACCCTTGAGCTTGTTCCTTTTGGGTGCTTGGGCGCCCTAGACGGTTGGTGGTGTTCGGAGCTCAATCATTGTGGTGTAAAGCTCCGGGCAAGCGCCGGGGTCTCCAATTAGGTTGTGGAGATCGCCCCGAGCAATTTGGCGGGCTTCGGTGACCGCCCCCAAGGGTTGCCAAAGTGTACGGGTTCGGTGACCGCCCCCAAGGGTTGCCATTTGTACGGGTTCGGTGACCGTCCTCAAGGGTCCCTTAGTGGAATCACGGCATCTTGCATTTTGCGAGGGCGTGGGGATATTACGGTGGCCCTAGTGGCTTCTTGGGGAGCATTGTGCCTCCACACCGCTCCAAACGGAGATTAGCATCCGCAAGGATGTGAACTTCGGGATACATCGTCGTCTCCGTGTGCCTGTTATCTCTTACCTGAGCTCTTTACTTATGCAGTTTACTTTGTGATAGCCATATTGTTTCTTGTCATATATCTTGCTATCACCTAGTAGTTTATCTTGCTTAGCATAAGTTGTTGGTGCACATAGGTCAGCTAGTTGTTGTAGGTTTCGTGCTTGACAAATTAATCGCTAGGTTTATTCCGCATTTGTTCAAGCCTAAACCGTAATTATTTTAAAGCGTCTATTCACACACCCCCCCTCTAGGCGACATCCATGATCTTTCAGGAGGAAAACCGGGGCAAGGAGAGGAGAATCGGGGAGGGGTGGGGCTACCGTAAGGGGAGGGAAGGACGAAAGGGTGGGACGAAGTCTTGACGTAAGATGGGAAACCGACGAAAAAAACCGACGAAACTGAGAGGTGGGAGGGAGGACAAAAAGAACCAGGAGAGGTGGGACGGAAATTAACCGCGAAGACTACCAACTGAGACATTAGGAGTAGAGATTCGTTAATAGACCAATCATCAACACATTCATACATCATAGAGATTAAGAAAAAGTGTTAAATGTGAAGTGCAAAATTATTCACCAAATTGACGCTTCTCATGCTTCGCCCTTTTCATTGGCGGAGCACATGTGTTTCTCATAGGAGTAGCCGGACGTTGCATAGGGCAGCCGCGACCACGACCATTCCCCTCCTTGTAGTCACCGCGACACCTAGGCATTTTCCCTTTTGAAGGTGGTTGAAGACGCAAGGGGGACGACAACAAATCTACTTCACGAGTTATACTTAGGGCCTGGTAACTTCATTTTTTTCTCAATCTAGCCAATGACACATGGGACCTACTTGACATGGTGTAGTAGGATGCGGGATTGCGGGTATGGGTATTGCCTTCCCGTACCCGTTCCCGCCTTACCCGATGGGTACAATTTTTTCCCATTTAGAAACCCATAGGTATTTTTATTTTTCATACCCTTACCCCAATAGGGTTTTTACCCGCCGGGTTCACGGATAGCAGGTACCCATTGCCATGTTGAAGCACATTCTAGGACCCACATTGTAGGATCACAAGCGGCTTGACATCAGATGCCCGACAAAGTGTCCAAACTAGAAAGGTGCTAATTGTCCCCTACACCCATGCGTTCGTTTTAAACATCCAATCTAAGCCTCTCATTTTTTTGCGGGAGTTCCAATCTAAGCCTCTCATTTTTTTTGCGGGAGTTCCAATCTAAGCCTCTGAGGCCAAGCTAACTGTACCCTACGAATCGATAAAAGTTTTGAATTTGTTGAGTTAGACCGAGGCACTTCATCTTGTTGGATCCTATTTAGCGCTTAAGGCGCCGGTTTTAGGCCATTTCGGGGGGGTTTTCACTGGTTCAAATTTCACACAGTTTTCCTGTGCGCTTTTTCTTTCTGTTTTTTTTTGTTTGTATTTTTCTTTTTTTTCTTTTGCATTTTTTTATTTTACCATTTTTTAATTTTCAGGAAATTTCATTTGAATTTGTGAAAGAACATTAAATTTGAAAACAAAATCCAAATCCGCAAACTTTTTTCCAAATTTACAAACATTTTTCAAACTCGCAAAGTTTTAAAAAATCAGGAATAATGTTTAAATTCACAAAAAAACTGTCAAACTCATGAACATTTCTAAAATTCATGATATTTTAAAAATTCAAATTCAAATTTTCAAATTTGAAACATTTGTTTTACAAACTCGTGAACTTTTTGCAAATTTATGAACTTTTTAAAATTCGAAATCATGAACAATTTCAAATACTTTAACTTTGTTGAACTCTTGAATTATTTTAAAAAAATCAAATTAGTTTTTAACACGTTATTTTTAAAAATTCATAAACTTTCAAAATTTTGAATCAGTGACAATTTCCAAAATTGTTAACATTTTCCAAATTGATGATATTTTTCAAATTTGTCATTTTTTTCCAAACTATCAAATGGGCCTGTGTGTTGCGACGGGGGAAAACAACGGTCACCGTGCAAACCCGAGACAATTTTTAGTCCTACTCGACTTCATATGTTTAAGCTAACCTTATTTTGAACCTGGTGGATCATATATTTATGTAAGATAGTTCCTTTACAAGTAAAAAAAAAGAAACCAACAGTCAAATATTGGGTTGTTATATGTTTCTCAAACGACAATATATACGATGTTTGCTGCTTCTCTCCATAGTACCATTTTTTAGGCTCCACAAACTATTAATAATTATGTTAGCCAATAAATCATGGGAAGTAGATGCAGCATAGCATAACATACCACATGATTTTGTAAACACACCACTGAATATATCGAGTAGGGCTACTTAATAAAAAAATCTCCAAATACGTACATGTTTATTATGACCACTCTGATGCTATTTCCTATAGTCTTCGAATGATTTTAAAAAAGTATTCCTTGATGTCAGAGATGAATAATTTAAACATATAGTATTTTTTCCAAAAATTAAATTATTATTGCAATTTGACACAAAGTAAGGAAATGGCACATATGTTTGCCCTAAAAAATGAGAACATGTTCATATAGTTGATACAACCACAACTTGAAGGCTGCAGAGCGAGGCGGCAAAACCTGTAAGATGCAGCCATGTGAAGCACGATAGAACTGGAGAAGTGCAGCGCTGGACGCAGCGGCATCTGCACGCAGGCCATCGACGGCGTGCCCCCCTTCGCGACTTGTATCAGGACAGTATAGGATGCTTTATTTAGGAAGATGGTCAATCGGTCATGCACAGGACTAACAATTGATGTTGTGATATCGATCATGCTTCCAAGCATGAAGAAGAAAACTACTCCCTCCGTCGTAAATATAAATTTCTTTAAAGATTTCAGTGCGGACTACATAGGAAACAAAATGAGTGAATCTACACTTTAAAATAGTCTGTATACATCCGTATGTAATCCATATTAAAATCTGGAGAAAAGTATACTTTTCGTCTTTTAACTTTTGGCAGAGTTTAAATTTGGTCCTTGAATTTCAAAACCACACAACTTGCATCCTGAACTTTTCAAACCGGACAAATTTCGTCCCTCATCCCAGCCAAAGCGGTATTCATGTTAAGTCAACATGGTTTTGACCAAGTGCAGTCCAGTTGGCAATTTCTCTCTCTCCTACTCAGATCATCTTCCTACCTAAGGCTAGCATTTCGTCGACCAGTTGGTGTGCGCTGCTCGTTCGTGCTGCCGCCTGCGCTCCTGGGCCACTAGCTGCTTTGCAACCGCATCCTGCTACCCCGTTTGCTCCTAGGCCTCTGCTATCACCGTCGATTCCTGCCAAAGGATGCCCAGATGAACCGAGCATCGCCAAGTGAGTGCATCTCTGCTCCGGCAGGTCACCGCCATGCGCCCTGTGTCCAGCGACGAAGACCCGCTGGAGATGTCTTCGGCCGAGCCCCTCCCGCGGACAGCGTGCGCCGGCCGTGGGCTCCCGCGCGACCTCGGCACCACCTCTACACCAACCACACAGGTGCCTTCCCGTGGTGCCCCGCACTCGCCATGGATGCGTTTGGGCAGTCCGGCTTGGGGGGCGACGCATACCTCCTGCTTCTTCTCAATGCTTAACCTTGAAGCTCCGATGACAGCAACAGCGGGGCACTCTATAACAACGCGCCCCTCTGCTGGGCAGCCCGCTGTCCGCACTCGTCCACAGACTGAGCTCCATCATCGGTGCCACTCTCCTGGTCATCGTGACCGACGGTGGCGGCTGGAGAAGGAGCTACGGTCTGCGGTCCAGCGGCTTCGTTGCTGCTGCGCTTGGCTTCTTGTGGCTGTCGGCGTGCTCTGGACAGGGTGGCGAGAGCGAGAGGAGAGGAGAGGAAGCGAGACCGAGGTGAGGGCATGAGCTCGGCGTCAGCGCCACGGGTAGCGCAGCAGGGAACACGCGCTGGAGCGGCCTTGCGGACGTCGCCAAGGACCAGAGCCACCTCGGCGGAGGCCTCCATGCCCACGTCCTTCTCTTGCTACTGAACGCGCGCCAACAGTTCAGCGAAATGCCTACCTAAGATGGAATGAGAAGGAAGAAGAAAGTTCGCTAGTGAATGCTACGTGGACACAGACCCGGTCAAAACCACAACCACGTCATTGTGAAACCGCTTCCAGGTACAAGAGTTAAAGGATGAAAAGTATACTTTTCTCTAAAATCTGTAAAAAGACTCATATTTAGAAACGGAGGCAGTAGAACTCACAATTTTGTACACAAGAGACGAGCGAGAAACGTTCTCACACAAGAGTAAAAATCGCTATACAACAGTCCGGCAAGCTATGTCAATCACAGAGGCAGGGGGTGTGCATGCAACACCTACAAAGAGCAGACAAACCAGGGGAAACTTTTCACCGAGGATATAGCTGACCTACACCCTCGACAGACCAACCAGGGCTTCCACAAAACTAGTAGTACGAGGCAGCAGAAACGGGAGTAAGAACGACACTGACAAAAACAAGTTACAACACTGCGTTTCCAAGCTGCCTAGAGCTGAACGCAACAGGCATTGTGATTGACAACGATCAAAAACCCTAGGACGTGCGAGCCATAGCCAACTAGCCCTACTGGAACCTGGACGGCGTAGTGGCAGCGGTGCTGCTGTTGCCATCGTAGCAGCTGCTATGGCCTGATTCTGTCACCGGCTTCCTTGATTTCTCCAGGGGACTGCCTTGGCACGGCCGCAGAGTCCGACGGTCCTGCGAGCAGAGACGGTCAAAGAATTGTGATTTTGAGGGAGGATAAATATAATTTCAGAGTTACCAAGTCCTGGTTTCTGAAACTTTGGATGAGATGCAGAATGACGGTACGATAGCAGAAACATATATACTTCCTCCGTCTCATAATATAAAGAGCATTAAACGTTTTTATATTATGGGATAGAGGGAGTACTACATTACATATGTCATACTATGTGTTCAGTGTGCTTATGCTGAAGCTGCCAAAACAGCATCGGATCAAGCCACCAAAGACTAGTTCAGGGGGGCAGTATAATTTCAATCTGATAAAAATAACCATGGCGACATGGTGATCTCGAGGTCATAAAGAGTTCTTTTTCGAGATGACAGACAGAGTAATCAACATCCCCAACGGCAGTTCAGAGAGCACAGTCAGGTAGTAACATGGTGATGACTTAACTAATCTCGAGGAATCTGCAATGAAGGCTTGGTCCAAGGTCAGACACTCAACTAGTAATCAGAGCCAGCACCCTGCTATTCTAACCCCCGATGCACCTGCCCTGTCCGTTTCTCCGGACTCCTCAGATGCAGAGGTGTCCACTTTAAAAATCATCAGGCATTTACACACCGATCGGTATAAACTGGCACACATTTTTTACGACGACAGCCCGGCAATCGCGTGGATTCGGGCATAAGACGTGGAATTGACTTGGTTTTCCAGAAAATTTACGTTGGTACGAGCAAACGAGCGATGAGATTGACTTGATGATAAAGAGGTAGAAGAAGCGGGGAGGCTCACCTCTCGGTAGGGGAAGTCGTCGACCTCGAGCATGTGGATGGCGTGCCCCATCTTGGGCCGCTTCTGCGAGTCGGGATCCACGCACCTCAGCGCCACCAGGAGCGCCTTCTTCAGGGCCTTGGACGACGGCTTCTCCGGCAGCTTCGGGTCCAGGACGGCCTCGTAGTCCCTGTTGCTCACCATCTTCTTCAGCCACTCCACCAGATTCACCTGAAGAGTGAAGAGAGATGCACCCACAGGACACAAGCCATGGTTGAGCTGATTCTGCATTCTGCATGACAGACCAAAACAGACACATTCCGAGCTAGCCTGCCTACCTCCGTGGGAGGCCTGGCGTAGTCGACCGGGCATCGGCCGGAGATGATCTCCATGATGAGCACCCCGAAGCTGTACACGTCGCTCCTCTCGTTCAGCATGCCGGTGCTCGCGTACTCCGGCGCCACGTAGCTGCCAAAAAGAGCAGAGGAGCACAATTCAAATTCAGACACAACTCACATTTTTGGCAATGTATTACACCGATGGATGCATTTAAGGTGCCAAAAATGAAGGAAATATGGAGGTACTACCCAAATGTTCCCATGACCCTGGTAGTGACGTAGTTGCTGTCGGAGCCAAGGAGCTTGGCGAGGCCGAAGTCGGAGACCTTGGAGCTCCACCGCTTGTCCAGCAGTATGTTGCTCGACTTGATGTCCCTGTGCACCACCTTGGGCTCCAGCCCCTCGTGCAGGTACGTGATCCTGAAACCAAACCAGATCAAGATCGCCATTAACCGACCGATCAACGCCGCCGGACCCGGCCGATCAAAGACGGCGATGATAGATGAGTTCACCCACCCTTTGGCCGTGCCCAGCACGATGTCCATCCGGGCGTCCCAGGAGAGCGGGCTGACGGGCCCGACGTCGCCGTGGAGCCACTGCTCCAGGTTGCCATTGTCGACGTACTCGTACACCAGGATCCTGAGGCCACAAGCAAGTGGCGAGTGTCAAGTGTCAAGTGCTGCGTGGTAGGTGAGATTGAGAGGAGCACGTAGCTAGGCACAAAGACGGTGTCGATCCATCATCAACCGATGCGTACCGGTGCGCTCCCTCGACGCAGTAGCCCAGCAGCCGGACGAGGTTCTTGTGGCGGACGCGGCCGATCGCCTCCACCTCCACCGTGAACTCCCTCTCCGCCTGCCCCCTGCGCCGGCCAGCGACATGCGCCAAGAAACACAAAGGCAAACATGTCACGGAGCTAGCCACGCACATGCGCTCTGGTCTGCTCTGTTGGCACGCACGCACCTGTTGTTGAGGAGGTTCTTGACGGCGACCTGGCGGCCGTCGGCGAAGACGCCGAGGTAGACGATGCCGTAGCCGCCCTCGCCGACGACGCGGTCGGGGGCGAAGCCGGCGGTGGCCTCGTCCAGCTCGCGGAGCGTGTACCAGTGGCCCCACCCGAGGTGCGACACCTCGGGCCCGGGGCCCGCCCCCACGGACGACGCCGACGCCGGGTCGGACTGCACGGACCCGGCCTCCGCGTCCGCGCACGCCGCCACCATGCGCCGGTCCTTGCCGGCCTCGATGTGCACGCGCTGCGACCCGTGCGCCACGCTGCCGCACAGCGAGTCGCCGCCGTCCTTGCCGCCGCCGTCCTTGAGGTACGCGGCGCCCATCTCGAGGTAGTGGCGGAGGGAGCCCACGTGGACGGCCACCTCCTGGATCTCCTTGGACACCGGCGGGATGGTCGCGGGCGACAGCGGCGCCGGCGCCGCCTTCCCCTTGGGTCGGCGCCGCCGCGCGGCCACCGCGAGGTGGACGGAGACGAGCGCGAGGAGGAGCAGGAAGGCGGCGCCGACGGCGAGGCCGACGAGCACCCACAGGCGCAGCCCCAGCACCGGCGTCCTGCGCGACAGCTCGTTGGTCAGCAGCGGCGGCGGCGACGCCACTGCGCGCGCGCTCCGTTCACGCCCGGCCATCTCCGCTCACGCCCGCGCTACACCCCGTCCCCTGCCAAGCTACACCCTCCTATGGCAGCCACCTCCACTAGCAGCAATGCCGGCGCTGCCGCTGCCGGTGCGACGCAGCATATAGCGGGAGGCCGCGAGCACCGAGTGTGAGCGAGTGAGACTGAGAGCACGACGAGCGGGGGCGAGAGTGTAGGTAGCTCGGGTCGGGGTCGGGGTCGGGGTGGACCGTGGGCGGTTTCGGTGGGCCCGGGGGGGCGCTGGGCACGGAAGGTTGTCCGTTTCTGCGCGACGGGGCCCGCTGGCAGCTGAAGCGTCGGTTAATCTGACACGGAGCTTGGTGCGGTGGTGTAACAAAAGGTCGCAAGTCAGAGGCGAAGGGATCTGGGAGTAAATAAAGTCGTGATCAACGCCTGCGATCCGGCTGCTGCGTACAGTAGCCTCTGTCTTGTCTGTACTCCTACGTCTCCTCGGCGTTATTATCTCTCTGTGGGGTGTGTACTCGACGGACACATGCGTTTCACCGTCGGTGTCCCCGGCTCGATCCGGACCGTCGGTTGAGGAGATCGGGTGGGTGGCAAGGGGCTTGGGGGCGTCGTGCCGCCCCGAGTACAAATTACAAAACCAGAAGCAGGGCAGTTGTTGAGGGGAATCTCTGGAGGCCCTGCTTGGCTGCATGCCTAGCTTAGGGAAAGTGTTCACTGCTTGCTTGGGTAGGGAGAAAAATGCCTCTGGTGTTTCCCATTAGCAAATGGTTTCATTTCACTGCGGTAGCACCAAAAGTTTCACCTGTTCACCTCCTCCTTTTCTCTTCCTTCAAAAAAGGAACTGGCCGTGACAGCAGCATCGCAGAAATTTAGCATCTTTCTAAGCTAGGAGTACTCTGCTTGTCGTTCGTCCTCTTCTGCTCCACTCTCATCTCTGCATTTCCCCTCCGGGAGGGTGTAATTAAGTCCAGTGCTGATAATCTACAGTAAGTATTCCGCTGCCGACCAATTGAATGTGTTTTCCCGTCCAATACGGTAAACAAAGCAAAAGTCAAATAGAGGCATTAAGACAAGAGGACAAGCTACAGTTGTCGCACAGAGTTGACGCCCCCAGTTCAAAATGGCAGTTCGTGGCACTCCCACGGTCCCTCTTCCTGAGAAGTACTACAGAGTCATCTATTTTGGAACGAAAGAAGTAAAACATATCGCCAAGCATCGGCTGTGTTTACATACAATTTGCTACGTATTTAATCCACCAATAGGGAACGTGTGTGTGTGCGCACGTGACGGTGCAATGCACCGAGTAATAGCAATGGAGAACAGTTGGTGCCCTTTGTCCCATAGCCTTTTTTCTATACATACATGGAATAACCCTTTTTCCCACGCTGCAAATCATTGAGAGGCCAAAGAATAGGGAAAAAAGTACAGACGCCCTCCATTTTCTACTCATCTTATCCCCTTTTCGCCCTCGCAAAAGGGAAGAGCCCCGACCATCCATCCATGCGCCAGCCAGCAAAGCGCGACGCCGCGGCTACCGACACTTCTGCCAAGGCCAAGTGAGATGAGTCACTCTGGAGGCCCGCCCGAGGTGCCCGGCTTCTTTCTGGCGTGCCATATATGCGTGACCCCTCAACCGAACCCCTCACGCATCAGCCTACTCCTGGCCTGAATGGAGGTCGCGTATGTGCTGACAAGATTCACAAGAGTTTGCAGACGACGGAGATGGGAGGCTGGCCAGCAACGAGCGGCGGCATTTGCGCAGAGCGGTCGGTTTCCAGCCTAGGCTGCGTGGGCCGGTCGACTCGATCGACGCGTCTCTTCTCGGAGGCATCCGGCGTTGTTCCGGGCACAGATAAACTGAAATGCGTGTCGCCCCCTTCCCTACCCGGCCCAACCCAACGTGGACTGCAAAAAATGTTGTTGGCTACGTAGGCATGCAGTTAGCTGAGCTTGCAGAATGAATATGTATGCATGTATCACGATTCACGATCCCTGCATGCATTTATCACCAACGTACTAGTAGGACCTTTGATCAACTGATTGATTAGATTACGGTTTTCCGTCCTTTTCGCGGCTGCAATGCAAAAGCTACGCGCGCAATCGAACCGCGACGCGCGTGCAGTCGCTGTTACTAACATGCAGGCGCGATAGATCTACGAGACGAGCGGCAGTGGCAGGAGGAGCACCAAAGATGCCGAGTAATTATGAGCAGAGGACTCACTGGACCGATCGTCTCTAGCGTCTACTTTAGTGCAACTGTGCAAGCATGCAAGCAACATGGAGCACTGCGCAGTTGGCACTTGGAAGCAGCAGCAGCCGGGCCAAAAGCGGGGAGCTGGCATGATAGGCTAGCTAGGGCTCAGCAATCGATCGATCGGCCCCCGGTTGCTTCAGGACTGCCAGTACTGCACTCCACTGGTACTCCATTGCCACTTGTCTACAGTGCAACACAGCCTAGCTGATCTGCCCTGAAGATGCCGCTCGTTTGCCATCTCTGGAAATCCGCAACCGATTAAAGATTGTTCCGTTTGCAGCTCAGGGTTTCTCCGGAGGAGTTTTGGTGATCTGCTAGCCCCAGCAGCATACTAGATTAGATCCACTGCATGAACATGTGGTACGGCCATCCAGCCAGGTACATTGCTTGGCATGAACGGCAGATGTCAACTGTTTCTTCTCTCCATCATCAAGCCGATGATGATCCGGGCCTCATGACCTACAGCAGGCAGGCAGGCAGGCCTTCAATCCGTGCCCCACTGCGCTGCAGCCGCTTAATTTGCTCATGGATTTAGTTATGACGGTCCGACCCGCGGTGGTGCCGCCACTTACCGGCGATCCCGCTCGCTCTTACGTTAACGGCGAGGCACCAAGGCGCAAGTGGAGTATCGGCCGAAGCTTCTTTCTGCTCGTCGATTTGTACGTACGCTGCCAATTTATCGGGCTGCTCCCCTCCCCCGGACCCCCCCACGGGGTAGGTGGCGTGGGTGTATGCTCCGATTTGCTTCGCTTTCTTGGCCAGGCCACGGTCGACCGATCGCGGCTGCGTACGTCCGATGGAATTGATGCTGCGGATACGGGTCGCTCTCACGCCGCCCTGTCCCTCTGTTCTCTTCTCCCCTGCCCTTTCCTGCCGAGCAATCTTTCTCTCGATAGAGGCCTGCGCGGCGCACTGTGCGTGCGTGACAACGGCATTATTGGTCTGCTAACCGGATCCACCCGTCGCGGCGCGCTGGATGGATCGAAGGTACTTGGCCGCGCTAATCAACTCGCTGTCTTCAGAGAGCGTGATGAGACGATGAACAGTGGCGCGGAGGAATGCCCCTGGTTGCTTCCGGCGCTGTCCAACGTTGGAAACGCCGGCGAGTAGGTGTACGCACATGTCCGGCCGCGTCTCTGCAGCGAGTTAAAACCGGCGAGGAAATGTAGGTGGTCTGTCGGGGGGCGTTGGCACTTGGCGCCGGCATTGATGGTGGTGGCATTGACCGCGGGCGTGGGGGTGATCGCCGTCCTTGTCGTCGCCGTGGCCGTCTTCAATTCATCTCATCATTCCTTCCATTCTCCGCGGGCTGCGCGGCCGGGCTGGGCGCAATGGCTCGTGTGGAGGCGGGATCACGGCGAGGGGCGGAACCGGCCGGCCGGCGCACGAGGCTGCCTGCGCTGCGCGCTGGCTCCCACTTTGTCGATGTCAAATAGCTGCACAATGATTAGAACACTCACTCACTGGTGTGGTGGCAGCCAAGTGCGATGGCAGCGCTCGCGCGGCGGAGCACCGGCGAGCGACAATAGTTGTTGGGCCGGACTGGAAAAAGACAAAGCCCAGATTGTTGGGATTGGGTTGGGCTGGCGCATTTTGGAGATTAGTACTGGGCTTGCTGTCCTGGGTGCTGCCGTGGCTTTCCGAGTCTGGTCGCACCGTCGTGCGTGCGTCTCCCGGCGAACTTGACGAGGGCTCTGACCCCAACGACGGCCGACGCATATCCCTCCCGTTTCAAGCCGCCTCACTCCTGTCACTGGGTGAATCGCGGACGGCTTCATCGGACTTGATCGGGGTGGGCTAGGGTTTCTTCATGGCCGTCGCCCGTGGTAGTTTCTATCTTCAGACCAGATGGTTGCTAGATAAAAACAGGATCATCAAGAAGCCAAACAGAGATCGGGACTTATTTCCTGTTGCTTAATTCGCTAATTCGTTGCTTTATTTATAAAGCGGGGCGAAAGCCTTTTTTGGTTAATTCGCTAATTCGACCGGTCAAATGGGCACAAATGACCCCGATGTGAAACCAAGGCTGCGAGCCTGGAGCAACGTACGATTGAAGGCGAAGAATGCCGTCGCAGACTTGCAAACGATGAAGCTGGATGGGGCTTCACGGTGTTCATTTTCCTTTTCCATTTGTGTGGGAAGGCGTGATTGTTCTGCTGTGCTAGAATTGTATCAGGGTATTCTGGTGCATTTTGTTGAATATTGCAGTGTTCAATGTTTGCCCCACTTAAAAATTATAGATACTCTATTGCTGAACGTTTGAGCTATTTTTTTTGTCTGATGCATTGTTGCCGAGGTTAGGAGCGTACACATTGCCACAGTCCAAAAAATCCCACTCCCCTTAATAATACTCAGAACTTTTATTGGTTGGAGTCACTTGGAGCTGCTCTGGGCAGGTCACTCAAGAGCAGTGGACCTGACAAAAGCACCATAGTATTATCCAGATGCTGAAATTCAGTCAAATGTTCAGAAAAGAATCACTTCATCTGTTGGTTTTTGCCGGCTATTCTTGTTTGGGCTCGTTCTTCTGCATTACCACCAAGAGCCAGCTACAAAACGGAATGAGTTGCTGATTGGTGAAGGAATAGTTTCTGAAGCACTGATACGCACCTCTGTGTTTCCGGTGTGATTTATGCAGGTCATATGGAGATCGGGATACTCTGGTTGCTCTGCTGCTGAATGTTGGTGCAGTTAGTTGAGTAATTTTTACTCAGCAGGTACTGGAACAGGTTGTTCCTTCATGCTTTTACTTGCACCACTACCACTAATGCAGTAACCAGTGATTTCAGAGACGGTCCATTTGCAGTTTGTTTTGTTCACTACACTGCCCTGTTTCATTCAAAAAATAATAATATGAACAATGCAGACATTTGAGTCCATTCGGCATTGTGGTTGCCTACGATAATCTCGTTTGGGTGAAACATATTTATTGACATTTGAAAGTTTGCCTACGAGTTTCTTTCTGGATCAAGTTTCAAAGGAATATGTTATTTGCGTTTCCAAACACATGAGATTAGATTGTGGATATCGTGTTTTATTTAGCTTTGATTGGATTGCCAGAGAAGATAATATATCCAAACTTTTTTACACGGCGGCTTTAAAACTAAGCAAAACATGAGAACTGACATCAAAAGGATGGTCTCGGAAAAAATAACTGAAGGAATGAATTTTCAGTTTTGTAATGAATCAAGGCATAATTTACCTGGAATTGTACTACATATTCTAGTACTATATGCGAACGTAGCCCAAGAGCTTGGCATCCTTTGGAACTGAAAGCAGGCCTTGACAACTGGATGATTGACATCCACTATTGCCTGTCGCTGTCATAGCAGGTTCCCCTATGCCTCAGTTTTCAGTCTTGAACTGAAAACACATGTCTGTACTCCTACATCCCATATGACTACAAAATAGTCCTTCAAAAACTGTACCCACCAATACCCTGAAAAGACTGTATCAGTCAGTTACCAAGTAGAAATTGGTATAGAATTCTTCAAAGAAAGGTTCAGTATGGATTTCTGGAACATTAGCCTTCAGAGGTGTGTTAAGTTGAAGCTTTTACGAGTCTAGCGTATTTCATATGAACTTGGCAGCAGAGATGATTGTTCCCAAACCTTTATTCCAATTTTCAGAAAGGTGGAAGCAGAACTCATTTTCAGTTCAGGTCTACTCTTTACGTTCATGTAGTGGGTGGCTTCAGAATTCTAGGTGCCTTGAGAAGGTTCCATCTAACCTTCAGTGCTGATATTTGTTAGGGCAAATATGAAGTGATTACAATTTAGTGTTGCAGTTGGCATGTGCAGTTATTTGAAGTGTTTGCAGCACTGAACCAAGCGATTACTTCAGCATCTATGGAGTCTTGGATGGGTTTAAACTTGAAAGACCTTGCAGTTTCTTAGTCTGATAGATTGCAGCTTTACATGTACGATGCGAGCGCTGATCGAAATGAACAGAAGTCCTTATAGTATCTCAAGCTGTTGAAGTTGGATTCCTTTTTGATGAATGAAAATGGAAAAGAAAACGAACTGATGCAATATGTTACCGTATTGCCTCGTTACACTTGATTAATTAACCAGCAGATGTTAGCTTTTTGCACCGGCATGTTGCATCTGAAAAATTTATGCAAATACTTTGAAATAGTTGTTTTCGACTTTTAGTGTAGCACTGAAATCTCAACTCTGACCTGTAGATTTACTGCATGTCATAGATTCTGCAAGCTGGGCACACACTCGAACCCTGTACCACCAGTCTGTCACATGATTGACAAGAGCATGTGTCCTGCCTACTGAAATTTGCATTTCTCTTTTACTTTGCCGGTGTCGTTGGTCTCAAAAGAGGGAAAAGGAGAAAGAAACCCACAAGTTAAAAGGGTTTGTTCCAGGTATTCTTCAGGTGCCCCGCGCCTTTGGTTAAGATCATACTTTCTGCCTTGTAAAGTTGTTTGATGGTACCAACAAATACTTTCTTCAAATTTGGCATACCAATCTGCTATTTCCTTTGGTCCCTTGGGCGATCCACCCCCATAATCCTGCGCCGGTGTCGATTCCGGACCACGGAAGCAAAGCAGTTTGTCATTTGATGCTGTCCAGCCCATCCTCCAGCTAATAACTCCTGCCGTTCTTGTAATCTAAGCTGCAGGAGGACAGTGCTGTGAGTGCAGAGAAAGAAGCAGAGCATATGGGTAACTGGGTAGGAAACAAAAGAGAACACCTAGGACGAACTGGCGTGCCCAGCTGAACACCGCACTGAGTTTTAGCGGTCTGCTCCCATTTGAAACTCTGAATGCGTCCGAACCAAATGCACAAGTTTCCTTTGATCACTATGCACTGCAACAAAAACATGTGGGTCTTGTGGACTGTAGCAACTGATCATTTTATTAGCAAAGCAGCTGCCCAGGTTCCATCTCAGTGCCCAGTGGTGTTTCCACCGAAAGTTTGCTGGTCCTTCCACTGCTTCCGGCACCTGAAAAGAAGCCTTTTCTTTTCCCCATATAGGATTCCAAAGCCTCCAGGTTTTCTCTACTGTCATTTTACTACCCCTCTGTATGAAGACCCGTAATCTCTACAAACAGTACAAGATGTTTTTTTATTTTTCGAAAAGGACACGATGTTTTTTATACAAATGGAGTATCAGAAAACGCACTGTATTTTGATGTAGAGGGAGTACTTTTTGTAGAGATTACGGATTTCCTCTGCGTTTTCTGCACGTTCCAAATCGGTGCATGATGCCACAATGCTAATCTTTGGTTTTGTTTTCATGCTCGTAGTCGTAGTTGCTTATTCTAGATCAGGTGTTAAAATATGTTTATGTGAGGGACAGACAGGTCAGGTCAGGTCGGTCAAAAAGAATATATGGCCACCCGCAAAAAAAAAAAGAATATATGGGCATCATTCGCTCCCCAAACAAGATATTATATCCTGCGTGTGCGTGAATGATCGATCGACGAACACGCACACGTGCAGCTTAATAATAATCCGGCTCGTGAGCAAAATCATGCTGCCAGCCTGATGGAGGAAAGCGTCGCGCCCTAGGCGGGTAGGCTCTTCTGGTGTCTGTACTCGTGGCCCCATCCTGCGGCCCCACCTCGATGCTCCCGGTCCCAGCGCCAGCGGACAGCGGGAGGCGCCTGCTCAGCTGGCTGGGCCCGGTCCACGGCGCAACCGGAGTCCAGAAACGTAGCTGGACGGTTGACCCTCCGTGGACCCCCGGACCGACCTGGCACCGTCCGTTTCTGCTGGTCTAGACTCTGGACCCGGTGCAGGAGCCGCTCGCTGCCCGTGCTGCCCTGCCTGCCGTTTTGGTGCTGGCATGGTGGGGCCGCTAGGGATGGTTTCTTTGCACATGAGCCCCTCACACCAACTTGGGGTTCAGAGTGCATTGTGATGTTGTTTTTTATATGGGTGGAAAATATTTGTGCATTGATAGATGGCCTGAGTTTTGTCACACTCCTCTTTCTAGATGGTGGCAAGCAATGGACAAAAGTGCGGTGAAAAATAAATGGCTTCCGCAACTTGGTAAAGTTTGACAAAAGGGTCCCACACGCCAGTTGGCTTCACACGGGCCCCATGCGAGGGTGCGGTCATGTGGCTGCATGAGGCGAACTGGCGGCTGTGAGCTCGGCGTGCCCTAGTACAAACCGGTGAATGTGTGTGCCCATATATTTCCCCTTGATAAAAAGCTCAAGTGTATAATCAATGATGCGTGGAACAACCTGTGAATAGAGTGCATCTTGACACAATTATGGTGGTGAATCATACAATAGACATCCATATATGTGACGGTTTTTGGTAAATATGGTGTCCTATTTCACTAAGCATGTTTACTATTTTCAAATGTAGATCATACTATGTCGACAGTAACAAAAGAAGAAAACTAATTAACCCATGAGAATGCCTTAGAGAAACCGCTTACCCCTCTTTTCTAGAAGTCTTGTAATATGGCCCACGCGTGCAACAAAACATGCATTGTAAACAATTATATTATGTTGGAAAGTACTCCCCCTGCCCCAACATAAGTGTCTCAAGCTTAGTACAACTTTGTACTGCAGTTAATACAAAGTTGAGACACTTATTTTGAGACGGAGGGAGTAATAAATTATGTGAGACACAATACTGATATATACATGCATGATTTTTTTGGTAAGAATTAGTGTCACATTAAATAAAAGGATCCCTCCAAATCCACTCAAAGCTTTTGAGTGAGCGAAATTAAAAGGTTCTGATTTGCACGATTAAAAGAGGGAAGGATCTTAAAATAGCAGCATTTCAATGATATGCTAGTCCTTTAGGAAACTATGAAATTGAAAACTACTCCCTCCGTTTCTAAATATGGAGCAAGTCTTTCTAGAGATTCCAAGTGGCTACATACGGAGCAAAATGAGTGAATCCAATCATACGGAACAAATTAAACAATTGTCACAAAAAAGGAACAAATTAAACAACATATGAGATGCACACACTAAATCCAATCATATTATTTTCTTGTAAAATTCCCAAGAAATTCTCAAGTTTTTCTTGTTGTTGTCCCACGCACTCATGAGGCTGTCGTTTCGGTGAAGCCCGGGGGGCCATCTGCAAAAGGAGCGCCCTCCCCTCCCTCGTCTTCAGTTCCGTTCCGTCTGCCAGCTCGTGTCGCCCAATTTTCTACTCTGCTCCCCCAAATTCTATTCTGAGAAAGGAAAAAGGCGGCCGTTTTACACCTCACCAGCCACCCCCACGCACAAAGGCGACGCAAGCAAGCAGCTTTCCTCGCCTCATCTCCCTCTCCCAGTTCCTCGCTCGCGCACCAACTCTTTCAAAATCCCCCCTTTCTCGCGTGCCTGCGTCGATTCCGTCCGTCGTGCTCGCCGCCGGCTCGGGGCGCGCCTGGATGAGGCGGCCCCGCTGACCGGAGCCGAATCCGCCGCGCGCCGCCGCCCATGGCGCAGCCGCAGCCGCAGCCGCAGCAGCGGGTCTACCAAGCTTGGAAAGGGAATAATGTAAAGATCCTGCCCGTCCCCCTCGCTCCGGCCTCTGCTTCCGGCCCGTGAACTGGGAGTCTTGGTCTGATGATTTCTGCCCGTTTCTTTCTCGGGGAATTCCACTCCTCGCTTTTTATTTCGGCGGTTTTATTTAGTGCCTGTATGTGTTTTACTGTCCCTGACACTTCCGGGCAGCGTGAACAGTAGAGAGCTTAGTGTGATTTGATTCGCCGCCGTGCGCTGAAGATGTGAAATTTTCTTGCAATGCGCGGGCGTGACGTGGTTGGTTGGCTGTCTGCAGAGGTTCTTCCTCGGAGGGAGATTGATATTCGGACCCGATGCCAAGTCACTGCTCGTCTCGGTTGCGCTCATCGTGGTGCCGGTTCTCGTCTTCTGCGCCTTCATCGCGCCGCACCTTCTCCACCGGTTCTCCGGCTACAACGCAGGATACGCGATTCCTGCGGTGGCAGTCGGGTTCACGATCTACGTGAGTTCATTGCAGCGATTCCTGCAGGCAGTCATCAGTTAATCAGCGAGCATTTGGGGCACCCATCTAAGCATGGCATGTTGGCCTTTGTTTTGTACACTGTAGGTGCTTCTGTTGCTGCTGATCACCTCGGCTCAGGATCCTGGTATTGTGCCTCGCGCATCGCATCCACCGGAGGAAGACTTTGCGTATGGCAATCCGTTGGCCGGGGAAACACCGGGCAGGCTGCAGTTTCCCCGTATAAAGGAGGTGATGGTTAATGGGATGCTTGTGAAGATAAAGTATTGCGACACCTGCATGATTTACCGGCCTCCTCGGTGCTCTCACTGTTCGATATGCAACAACTGTGTGGAGCGATTCGATCATCATTGCCCCTGGGTTGGACAATGCATTGGTCAGGTACACCATCTTCCTCACACTGAACTCTGTACTTAAAGAAACTCAAAAAGATCTTGAACCATTTACTTCCAGATGGATATGCCTTGAGCCAGAGGGAGGGAGATATTATTTCATATGGGCTTAATCAGATAGGGTACTGGGATTGGGCTATCGACAAACCCATTTGATAAAGTGAACACAACATGACATGATTAGCATGATTCATGGTGCCTAGTTACTCTAGAGCACTATATTCTGATTAATTGAGGCAAAGATGTATTGTTCTCCTCTGTTGAAGTGTGTGCCCTCCTTAGAATTGCCGTGCCTTATCAGTTGTGTGGAATTGCTTTGCTAATGTGATTTTGCTCAACTTGCCCGGTATCTTTTCTTACCTGTTCTTAATTAGTTAAGCATGAAACCATTCTTCATCACCGTAATTGATACCACTTGAGGGACACGTTTCTGTTTGAACTTTTATAAGGCACAATGTAAATCCATAATTTGTACTTTAGTTCGGTCGCCTGATTAGGTTCATATTTGTGGGATGACCATTTTTCCATAACAGATAAGCAAATGTACCAGGTTACAGTCTAAGTACAATTTATCTTAGGATATTCCCTAATTTTCCTTTAAAAAGGTTACAAACTACTCCCTCTGTAAACTAATATAAGTACACTTTATATTAGTTTACAGAGGGAGTACCATAGAAACCAGTTAAAGAATCAGCTGGCCTGCAAGTAGATAAAGCAACTGAAAAGCCACAAAAGTAGTAAATCTCGCTACAATCATGGAGGATTACACTGATGGTAGTGTCCTCTATCTTCCACTGTCCGCACTACATTTTAGAAGCCACGCATTTGGGTGTTGTATAGGTCATGCACATGCAAGGAAGTATTGCTTTGCTAGGTGAAAAATGCATATGAAACTAAGAGATACTCAGAACCTTGTTTTTGTTGTAAATGTTACGAAATTTTGATTCAGTTTGTATATTACCACTTTTGTCTCCTGATATTTTATTCTTTCACTTTTACATTGTGCAGCGCAATTACCGATACTTTTTCCTATTTGTTTCGTCCTCGACTCTTCTTTGCATTTATGTCTTTGCCATGTCGGCACTACACATCAAGTTTCTCATGGACGGAGACTATCCTACAGTATGGAAGGCTTTCAAACACTCTCCAGCTTGCTTGGTGCTTATGATATATTGTTTCATTGCTCTATGGTTTGTTGGCGGGCTCACTGGATTCCATTCGTATCTCATTAGCACTAACCAGGTTAGTTTGCTAACACGAAATTACTCTTTGTTAGTAATTTGCTTTCAACCATGAATGCAACATTTTTTTGCTTGTTTACCAGTACTCCTTAAATAATTTCTTTTCATTTATATATATTTGTTTTCAACCATGAGTACATTGAATCTGTTATATATTAAAAATACATGATGGTCTAACCAGAAAAGATAGACAGGCTGGAAAATCTCACGAAAAAGCAAATCTCTAGCAGTTAATTTAGTGGATCTTCTTTTAATCAACGAAGTATAACCATTAGATCTTTGTAACTGCACCTAAATCCAATGACTGGGTGACCCATATTATGACAGATGTACCAACTCAAACACAACATGTTTTGATATATTACATAACCTTCATATTTTGTATCTTCCGTATTTATCTCTCCAGTCATCCGATATGCACGCTTGCACATATCATAATATGTTTTCTTTAGTCTTAGCAAAATTAATTCCTTCCCCTTTAGCTGTTCCTATGCATATGCACCTACACATAATCCGACACGTTTTGTTTTTAATAGTCACACAATCACACGCTATTTATCGCTTTATTAGGGTGCACGACTCAAAGACAACCTCATCAATTCCTACCTAAGTATGACCAAAGTGAACATGAACATCCAGGAAATAAAGGCACAAGCCTGATTCATGTGTGCCTTGACTAATCCAACCAACTTGCACATCATATATTCGTATGTAAAACTTCTAAGAAATCCATATGCCTCATCCACGTACGTACGATGAGACCTTTATTCTGTGTACAGTATGAAGTATAAGAAGAGATCATGGCCAAAGTCCAAACTCCAACTACATGCAGAGGATCTGCACATGATGTAGCCTGTGCAAGTGCAGTTGCAGTCACCATTGATGTGGCGCCTAAATCTATCTGCCACAGTTGAATTTCTCCTCCATTGCAAATTTGCTATGATGATAATCATGCATGGCCCTAATTGTGTGAATTCTAACTCTTCAGCCAATTCCAGTATGGCAATTGTAAATATCAAGTTTGTTAGCAAGAGGAAAAATGAAATTAGGTTGGTTGGTCTAGAAACTTGATGCATAATTACGATTTTCATAATATTAGTTATAACACGCAATTTACATCAAATCAAGCAAGTGAAACGGGAAGAATATAAGTGTCTCCCATCACATTTAGTTTGACCTACGATGAATTTTAAAGTTTGGTTGGCGCAAGCGGCAGAGGAAAAGATTTGCTTGCGTACCCGGAAACGTGAAACAGGAGAGCATTCGGGAAAGTGTCTGTCCGCAAAGAGACTAAGGGATTTTTTTATTTATAGCGCTTAATACGAGGTGAGAAAATTGCATGCCAAGCAGTCCTATAGTAGCAAAAATAATCACAAATCGCATATAGAGGAGGCAATTTAATTGGACGAGCAGGTGTTCTCCATCATGCGTAATTGGTCATGTGATGAACTTTAAAGATTGGTTGGCACAAGTGGTGGTGGAAAGTTTGGTCGGCACATGCAAAGACGTGAAATGGTGGAGCATTCTAGGAAAAACGGTCTCTGTCAGCCAAGAGAAGGGGAGGATATTCTATTTAAAAAATATGTAGCTCTATACTAGATGAAAGGAATATTGCACGCTAAGCACCATATAAGAAAAAGTAAGTTTCAGAAACGCCAAGTACAAAATGTACTGGCAGAGAAAGACAAACCACAACATGTACACAAATTAAAACCGTGGGCAGCCATGGTTTGTGCCATCGATTTGATGACTGAAGATCGATGCAACAAAAATCGAAGGGTATGCGACTATCACTAAAGGAAAAATATACTTTTTGTCACAAAAGCTTGGCATCAATCCTAGGATGTCATTCCTGATGAGCAGAGGATACACCCACCTCCACTTATCACTCAAAAGACATTTGGTTGTCCAGTGATAGCAAATTAGCTATGCATACACAATAGAAAAGTGTACTATGATATCTTTATCTAGTTGACATTTTTCTCGGAGTTGAAGCAACACACTTTTACATGGCTACATAAAACAATATGGATAGCTCGATTCATTTACAGCCTAACACGGATTGTATATTTAGATCTCAGTCAGTAATACGGAAAATTGTGCAATTCAACTATGTTAGCTGTTAGAGTTTTTTTTTTCCGGGGAAGATAAGAGTTTATCTACCAAGTCCTATGAATTATGCAAAATAGCTACCAATTCATCTGCCTATCTGTTTGTGTACAGTTGATCGAGAACTGATAAAGTCAAAACTTGCAATGCTAGTGCAATATCAGGAAAGAATTTAAAAATGCTGTAGCATGGTTGTTCCTAGCAAGTGTATCTACTATCTAGTGAGAAAAATCAATTATTATCATCAGGCCACACTTTAGTCTTTACCAGCAGGTCTGGATGAAGCTGTATGGTGGAAAGGAACAAAATTACAGTTGTGTGTCCTCAACTACTAGTAGATTGACCTAATGTCGTATGCTCAAGGCCTCTTCTGCACGTAGAACTTGTTGAAGTTACAGTGCATGACTCTGATATGATGTTTTGCTTTTCCAGACGACATACGAGAATTTTCGGTACAGAGCAGACAGCAGGCCCAACGTCTATGACCGAGGATGTCTGAATAACTTCCTAGAAGTCCTGTGCAGCAAGGGGAAGCCTTCTAAGCACAGGTTCCGAGCCTATGTTCAAGAGGAGGTACGCGCTCCAGTAGTTAACTTCGGTAGGCAGATGGAGGAGGAACCGGCTGGCGGCCCTCGCGCAAAGGTAGAAGACGATCTTGAGATTGGCAGCGATCTCCTGAAGATCTCTCGGCGGCGCAACTATGAGGACGTTGACGTCGAAATGGGGAACCAGGACGACGGTGAGACGGAAGGCACCGGCGGCCCCAAACTGGCGGCGGGTTCGGGGTCGCAGATTCCTGCGGTCGGGAGCGAGGTGCGGGTGCGGCACTCGAGCTGGGACCGGAGAAGTGGGAACTGGGACATGTCGTCGGACATGATTGGAAGGAGCGCATCGGATGTGCTTGGAAGAAGCGCTTCCCTCACCGAGGCTGGGCCGCGGTCTCAAAGATAACTCACTAGTAGCTGAAAATGTGTGAATTCTTCTGAACTTTGTGTTGGCGGGCTGGGTTCTGCGATTGTTTACTGACGGTGACACACCGGGAGAAGGGAGAGGAACGATGACCGTGACCCGTTTTGACTTTTGACTGCCATGTTTTGGTATCTTGGATCGTGTTTTATGTATGGACAGTTGTTGTGGTCGAAGGGCTTAGTGGTAATGTCGGTCTTTTTTGCGCCGGTGTTGTCGTCTGACAGTGTTCGATGCCATTCTTTGTGTAAATTACTGATGCGGGATACTCATCCACCTGTAATTCCTCACCGGCTCTTCCTTGGAAATGTCTCTAGTTTAGCTTGCATCTCAACTTAATAAGTTCTTGTCGCGCCTTTCCCGTTCCATTCTTCTGATGAACAAGGAGATATCAAATTTAGTTTGCGTGTTGACATCATCTATTTGTTTGCAAGCAGACGTAAAACTCTTTGTGTTCTTCCGGAATTGACCGTTCGAACTTCGAAGGTTAACAGTTGCTTTGTTTTGAGTGGAACTGCATTGAGCATCTTTTTTGTTGGTTTCTTGGGTTCTCTGACTGCTGCAAAGGGCGGACTTGAACCGGAGGACCGGAGCACGGTGAAGCCGGCCTGATAGTGACAAACCAGAAGACATCAGGATCCCAGGTCCATTTTTCGGACCAGAGACCGGGAAGAGGAAGATGCTTTTGGCTTTTGCAGCTTCAAACTTAAGAGCTTTGCGTGCAACTCATAAGACATGGGAAAGTCAGTCCTACTAATCATTTGTACTACTACATAGACATCGAAAATGACTGCCACGATCCCAGATATTTTTTTATCCAAGTCTACTCGACCAGGGGTCGTCGGATGGTAAGTCTACTGCTTTGTTTGATCGTGGACCAAAACTGGCGATCCGTTTGCGGCAGTTCTGACTGAACCTGACCGGTGTCTGTGCGCTGGTACGCTCCAAGAGCCTACTGAAATTGAATGGCTGCGCGACCACCTTTATACTGTTTGGTCAATGAAAATGAAATGCTTGCGCCTATCCGTTTGTGTTTGTTCTTTTGCATCGCTTCCCTTCAATTCCTTCTTCTTTGCCTTGCCGTGTCAGCTCAATGAAGTGGTCCATATGCTGATTCAGCAAGCCAAGCGTTGAGTTGTTTTTTTTCAAAAAGGTGGTTATCTCCCCTTTGCATCAGAGTTATGCATACGGCCATCTTATTAATAAACAAAAGGTCCAACAGAATCTCCAGTCTAAAAAAAAATGAAAAAATCCTCACAAAGAGCAATAACACATAAAAATAGGATAGCCACAACCGGCAGGCAAAAATAGACAGGAAACTAAACACCTATCCTATTGCATGACCGCCATTCAAACCGGTTGAAAATAGTCCGTGCTACCCTCTCTCACCGGATAGACCCAGTAACCATACGCTCCCTGGCATCCGTCGGAGTGAGTAGCGACTACATACGGAGCAGTGCAGTGGCCCGAAAAATAACCTGCAAGAAATGAGTATGTGTTGTTCTTTAAAAACCAAATCATTCCTGCAGTTTCATATTGCCCATAATAAAGCATATACTCCTGCTCGAATATATCTCGCCGTTTCTGACTCTATTGCATCTAGCCACGTCACAAATAACGTGTGGATGATATTCGGAGGAGTAATGTTAAATGCTATGTGGACAAACCGCCATAATTTTTTTTTGCCATTGGACAGTAAAAAAAAAGGTGTTTGATAGATTCATCATGATCGCAGAAGCTATATCTTCTAGATCCTGTTGAGTTGGTATTCAAAGTTTTTTGAATAACCTTGTTGTCTGGAACTCTCCAATCTCCAGTCGACATGGTGTAGGTAAAGAACAAAAAAAGTTGATAATTAGTGGCACTGAAGTTCGTCGTGTATTAGAGCATTCACATTCCAACGTCCATAATTAGACACTAAAATGAACATATGAGTTTTCTTTTTCCATTCATCTCTCTTAGTGTTTTTTACCCGCATCTTAACATCGCCGTAGATGCTAAGGTGTCTTTTTCTTTTTGAAAAAAAGATCCAAAACTATCACAAAATTCACCAGAAGTACACCCTAAACATAAAAGAAATCATCGAGATCTTTGAACCACTGAACAATCACTACCGTCGTCAAAACGAGTTGTCGACGCGCCACTCCCCTACTCAAGCCAGTTTGACCTTGTCGATGATAACCGGAAAGTCTTTATGCACGTGTCCCTAAGGACCACCGCCCTGGAGCCATAGTCATCGTTGTTGTACTCTTGATTCAATCCGAAGCGCTTGACGACATGCCGTCGTCACGAACACATGACGAGAACTTTGCCGTCCCAAGGATCGAAATCCGAAAGACCAGCTTGAAAATGAGACGCCGCCATCCGTCTGAACGCCGCCCCTTCGAGGAAAAAAAATCCTAATTTAAACTGCCAGCGGAAGGCAAGGCACCGAGATTTTCCTCCTTACCACCGTTCATTGAAGCGGCAGGCAAAGGGGAGGAGAATCCACGGCTTGCTAGTGAAGCCGGGAGAGGAGAGTTCTGCTGCCGCTGCCATTTTCGTAAGAGCAGAGATGCTGAAACATTATCCCTTTGAGCATCTGCATCCCTATGTGCGAAGCGGACTCTAGAAGTGATAGTAATCACCTAGCACCGGTGCTAAGGGGCGTGATAATAGATTTAAACAGTTTAGCTCGCTGTTAAGCTAAATAAAACATACTTTTTTGATTGTCACAGCCCTTAGCACCTATTGATGGTGCAATGTATATGGCTAAAAAAGTTAAAGAGAGATAAATGAAGAGAGAAAACTGATTTATGCACTTTAAAATCTACTCCTTCCGTTTGAAAAAACTTGTTCCAAATTTATTTCTCAAATAGATGTATCTAGTACTAACTTGATGCTAGATACAACCATTTAAAAAACAAATTTTTTCGAACAGAGGGAGTGATTTATAGGCGCTATCCAATTAGCGTCTCATTACCATTTAGAGACTTTTATATGCTACTCCCTCCGACTGTTGTAAGATGTTCCAACTTTATTTTTTCGGAATAGAGGTATGAGTTATGATGCATTTTATGTGTTTACTCATTTCAGTCCATATACATATTAAAATATTCAAAATATTTGCGATACTGGACGAAGGGGGTATTTTTAGGACGAGATTTGTCTGCTTTCTGTGTGTGCGCCCATCCATGCTTCTGCATATGTGGCTTGATTTGGTTGGGACAAAATAAGAGGGGAAGATGATTACTTCACCATTATGGTTAACTGACGTTACAGGCCCCCACCTACCCTCGGAATCTTTTATGCGGTTCTGCTACTCCTCATACCAGCCGTAATAATCGCCCGTGCTGGGAAGGTCCCCCAACCACATTCTGAAGTGGGTTTTCAGCCGTCTTCACGCGCTTTCGTCAACCTACTGACCCCCTGTGGCGGTGATCATTCCATGAAAGCCACTGTACTGTACCTGCTTCAGTGAAGGCGACCTCACTTGCTCCGTCCACTGCTGACCACTCCCAGTTCGTGCAGCCAAGGTTAATTAACACTGTAGAAGAGATGGGCACTTGCTGTTCGTTGCCGTTGCATAGATATAGATCACATGGTTGGGGAAATATCATTCGATCCGACATTTGGCCATGTGCCATTGTGCCCACATGTTGTTTGCACTGGCCATGGCAAATTTGCAATCTGTAGTTCTGTACTATACTTCCTTTCCTTTGTGATGGTACTGGACTAGCATGAGAGAGAAGAGAGAAAACAAAAATGCTTCTTGAAAACGGGGTTGACAGTGGTGCCATCTCCATCTGAACGGAAGACTCTTTTGTCCTGTTGAAGCTACAGATTTGTTTTCTTTGTTTGGCAATATCGCATATGCATGCATCGGATAGAGGGGATGCGCCTATCCGTACGCATACGCATGGCCCCTGAGCTCCATGTCGGATGCGGTTTGATCAACACGTTGACGTTGAATGCGTACTGGCTATGTGCAAATGGCGGCGGGCCAGTCAAACTTGGCCTTTCTATTTTTACGGGGTGAAGGAGATTCTCATTATTCACGGTGGCATCTCAACCAAAGCCAGGTTCAATGAAATCTAACCCCGAATACAACCATTGCGGTTGAGGGGCTGCTACAGCCGTAAGCGGCAAGTTTATGGCTAATCTTATTCAGCGAAACGACAACAAAAAGTAAAAGAAATCTCCTTATCCTCAGTTGAGGCCAAGCTCTTAATCTCCTGGATCACAAAGCATGAACTGATCTATCATCAGAATTTGTTGTGATCAGCCCTCGACACTATCTAGTTCTATCAAAAATGAAAGCTTCGTCCAGTGGAGGGCTAGCTCCAGCCCCTCCCTGCACGCCGCGAGCTTGACGCCCAACGCGTTACCACATGTATGGAGTTCACGACAAGTACGAAAGATGACGTTTCCCTGAATGCCCCGGAGGATCATCCCACCTCCTGCCATACCTATAGCCGGTATAAAGCTTCCGTCCGTGTTCAATTTGGTCCAGCCTGTACCAGGGGCGACCCAACTCAGCTCCTCTTTAGCTAGGAGCCTAGGACGCTAGTTGTGTGAGCCGGTGGCGCAGTATCCATCACCATTTTCCCCTTAACAACATCACCATTGGGGTGCTGCTTGAGACGCAATAAAGAGCTGATATATCCATGTAGGAATCGTCGAGAGGACTCAGTTGGAGGTGGCCTTTTAGACCGGTAAACATCGTCGATGATAAACAACCCTTCCCATTTAGATAGAAGCTTACTTAGCTACAAAATATCTGAAATGGGACTTCTACAAGAGAGCTTTACACCTGTTTTGAATTCACATTTTTGAATTCTCCTATCATGCCATGTTTTAAACTTTTCTTTAAACATATTTGCATTCTCGTAAGCTTCCTTCCTCCATTCATCTAAAGCACCCGTATCAAGCATCCTTTTTTCAACACCAAGTTTAAATCATAATTAAGTTGCTTAACAATCCAATATGCTTTATTTTCTAACTCAAGAGGTGAATGGCAAGGTTTACCATGGGCCATCTTATATGCTGACATTCCCATATGATTCTTGTAAGCAGTACTATAAGCGCACAATGCATCATTCAGTTTATTGGACCAATCTTTCCTCAATCTGTTGATAGTTTTTTGCAAAATTAATTTAATATCTCTATTAGTTAATCACTTGTCTAGTAAACTGAGGATGATAAGGTGACGTTACTCTATCATATTGTTTTTTTTACGTGAGGACGCCTTACTCCTTTGCCTCTCCTCCAAGTGAATATGGCGGTTAGGGTTTTTGCCTCCCGTCGGCGGCGCCGCCGATCTGCCTCGTCTCCTGTGGCCTTAGGGCCATGGGTGTGCGGTGTATCCCGACCCTTACTGGTGGGAGGGCTCCGTTTCTTTTGCATGTTGCATTGAGTTTTGATAGGGTTTGTGTCCTGCTCAGAAAAATGAGACGACGGCGACTCCCTGAAAATGAAACAAGGTTCACCCCGCCCCTGTCCAACAGATCTCGCCAGATTCGGTCGGTGGTTCTCTTTGGTGGATCCGGTCTTCGTTTGTCTACGTCAGTGTTTTTTCAGGCTGGATCCTTTTGATCTACACCTCTCTTCATAGGCGATTGTTGTTGTCGTGGTGCGTTGGTCCTATGGGGCCTTAGTACGACAACTTTCCAACTGTCTGCTGCAAGAAGTTTTGTCCGGTTACGACGAGGGAGGGGTGATGACGGTGGCACGCCTTCGCCTCGTTCTAGTACTTGTAGTCATCGCTAGATGGTCTACGAGTCTGGATGTAATTTTTATTAATTCTGGCATTCGTTGTATTACCATGATTTATAATGAATAGATTGAAAGTTTACTCGTAAAAAAAAGATGGTGGTGTTTTATAAAAAAATAGGTAGAATTTTGGAACCCAAACCTTCAAACCCATAGTTTTACGCTGTTTTCACTGTTTTCTTGCAAAAAAAAGATGGTGGTGTTTTTAAAAAAACAGGTACTAGAATTTTGGAACCCAACCCTTAAAACCCATAGTTTTTTTAGAATGAAGGCTCAAGTCGAGCCCGGCTTTGAATTAACAAAGCCATCAACCGGCCAGGATTACTGATTACATCAACCACCCACTTATAAAGACAGAACAAAGAAACAGATAAAAGGATACAGAGTGCTGTGCAAGCAGCTAATAGGCTTCCTACCATCTACAAGCAAAGATGAAGAAATTAAGGAACAAGACCGGCTTGAAGACAATGAAGCCCTCCACCGAGTGTAATCCATCCCGTCGAGACACCATGAAAGAACTTGCGGTGCCCCCATGTTTGGTTTTGGTAATTGATGACAATCTCTATGAACTAATGGTTGCCTTGAGTTATATTTGAAGGTTTTGTCCATAGGCTTTTCTTGGAGTACATGTGTTGGTTTCAAGGAGAGTTTGTGCCGACCAAGGTGCTATTCAAGGAATTACCTAAAGATTGGTCTTGTGAGAGGTTGATCAAGACTAAGTTAAAGAGTGAATCAAGTTGATCAACCCACAAAGCATAGAAGATGTACCGAGAGGGGTCAAGTGATCCCATGGTATGGTAAGCATTGTCAATTACGCTTTGTGTACTAACCCATGGTCTCCGTGAGGGTTCTTTGTGGGGTTAGGTTGCGGTGTGCAAGTTCAAGTGGAGCACCACAAAGAGATCAAATGCTTGAAGCTTGCTGTCCTTTGTGGTGACAATGGACCTGTGAAGATGTGCGGAAGAGTAGCTCACCCATAGTAGAGTATGGGGGAGCAATCAACTAGTCTTCATCGAGCCAACACAATCAAGAAAGGTGGTCCAACTTGAGGGAGTCAAGATCGTCATCATCTAGCTCAAGTGGACCATGTGCAAGGCAAAGGTTTGCCCTTGATAGGTTTTCTATTTTACCGGTCTCATGTTGGTAGTTGGGAGACCGGGTTATAGGATCGATTGCCATACTATCAAGGGGGGCTCTCGATGAGTAGCTTGATTGTATCGTTCGTTGAGAGCTCAAACCATTGCATCCTTGCATCATATTTCTTGGTTCTTGTTTGGTTCTCTTTGTGAGTCTTAGAGCTTACGTCATCTTGTTGACAAGCTTGAGTTCATCGAAAACAGAGTTCGCTTGCATCTTCTATGATGTTTTCGATGTTGGAGGTTTTGCCGGTTCTTCTTGGTTGGAGGTTTCACTCCTCTTTTTGTTAGGCATACCTCCCCTGCCTCTTCTTACTATAACCAGTCGCTGTTTTGATGCTACCCGTTGTCTTGTTTCCAACAAGCTTGAGTTTGCTCAATTCAGAGCTCATATGCAGAAGTTATGGCAGTTCTTGTTTTCTTGAGTGTGGTTTTTGTCAGGGTCCCAGCGGTAGTACTATGGTACCCAGCGGTAGTACCGCTGAGGGGTCTCAAGCGGCAGTACCGCTCCCAGCGGTAGTACCGGCGGTGACTCCGCACCAGTACTACCGCTGGCTTACCAGGTCCCTACCGCGTCGATTCGAGGGGTCTTTTTCTGTGTCGGATTGTGCGGTACCTCGTTGTGGCAGTAGTGCGGCAGTACCGCTCCTTAGCGGCAGTACCGCCCTTCCTCCGCGGTAGTACCGCCCGGTTCCCTCTTTCCCTTTCCCTTTCGTTCTGCGCGGCAGTACCGCCGAAGGGAGCGGTAGTACCGCTTAACCCAGCGGTAGTACCGCTGTCTCCTGCGGTACTACCGCCCCAAGGTTCATGTTTTGTTGCTCCTTTTCCCTGTTTCTTCCGCCTAAGCGATAGTACCGCTCATGGAGCGGTAGTACCGCTCGTGTGCGGGCTGAGCACATAACGGTTGGATTTTCCCCCTCCTATAAAAGGGGGTCTTCTTCTCCAATGAATCTTATCCTTTTAGCTCGTGTTCTTCCCCCATTGTTGACCTTCTTCGAGCTTGCAAACTCTCGATCCCTCCGTGGATTCTTGCTAGTTTTTGAGGGAAAAGAGAGAGGAGATCTAGATCCACATTTCCACCAATCACTTTCTTCTCTATGTGAGGGGAACCCCTTGGATCTAGATCTCGGAGTTCTTGGTGTTCTCCTTCTTGTTCTTCCTCTCATTTTCCTCCCTAGCATTAGTTGCTTCGGTGGGATTTGAGAGAGAAGGACTTGGGCACTCCGTGTGCCCTTGCCATTGCATTTGGTGCATCGGTTTGAGTTCTCCACGGTGCTACGTGGAAGTGAAGTTTGAGAAGCTTATTACTCTTGGGTGTTTGGACACCCTAGAGCTTGTTCCTCTTGGGTGCCTTGGCGCCCTAGACGGTTGGTGTTGTTCGGAGCTCAATCATTGTGGTGTAAAGCTTCGGGCAAGTGTCGGGGTCTCCAATTAGGTTGTGGAGATCGCCCCGAGCAATTTGACGGGTACCGGTGACCGCCCCCAAGGGTTACCAAAGTGTACGGGTTCGGTGACCGCCCCCAAGGGTTGCCATTTATACGGGTTCGGTGACCGCCCTCAAGGGTCCCTTAGTGGAATCACGGCATCTTGCATTGTGCGAGAGCGTGAGGAGATTACGGTGGCCCTAGTGGCTTCTTGGGGAGCATTGTGCCTCCACACCGCTCCAAACGGAGATTAGCATCCGCAAGGGTGTGAACTTCGGGATACATCGTCGTCTCCGCGTGCCTCGGTTATCTCTTACCTGAGCCCCTTCACTTATGCACTTTACTTTGTGATAGCCATATTGTTTCTTGTCATATATCTTGCTATCACATAGTTGCTTATTTTGCTTAGCATAAGTTGTTTGTGCACATATGTGAGCCTAGTTGTTCTAGGTTTTGTGCTTGACAAATTAACCGCTAGGTTTATTCCGCATTTGTTAAAGCCTAAACCGTAATTATTTTAAAAACGCCTATTCACCCCCCCCTCTAGGCGACATCGAGGATTTTTCAATTGGTATCAGAGCCTCGTTTCTCTTTATAGGGCTTTACCGCCTAGAGAGTAAGGATGTCGACTAGGGGATTAGGATTCTCTGACACTCTTAGTTTCGATGGCACAAATTTTGATGTTTGGGTAATTCGCATGCTTAATCTCTTTAGGGTCATGGACCCAAATTTAGAGCGAATTGTAGATATGGGTTTTTCTCCTCCGAAGGATCCTCAAAGATTATATTTAGAGGATGAGAAAAACTCTTATCTCAATGCTCAAGCTTCTAATGTGCTTTTCGATGCTTTGAGCAATGTAGTTATATTTCAACTCACGCCGTTCCGGGATGCTCATGATTTGTGGACAAAGCTTCAAGATAAATATGGCATGTCCAAGTTTTGTGGGGATGATTGTTCCCCCTCCACATCCGGCTGTATAGTCTTCTCAACTTCTTCTACTTCACCTACATGTGGATTGCCACAAGGTAATGTTATGGTGAGTAGTGTTGGTCATTGCAATGATGATAGTGTGCTTATCGTTGATGACTCTTCATCACTATCTTGTTGCAATGCTCCATCTTTGTACTTTAGCACTTCGAGCACTCCAAATGTCTCACATGCTTGTGTTGATAATTCTTGCATATCATGTAGAAATTGCTTGACTAAATCTCATGATGATATGCTTGCTATGCCTTGTTGCCATGATAAAAATGTATCTATTTCCTCGAGTTGTTGTGCTAACAATGTAGAGGAAACCAAACACTCCATGGAACAAGATGTGGTTTTAAATGGTGCTTCAAGGGATCCTACATCATCATCTATTGCTTTTTGCCTTATGGCTAAGGCTTCAAAGGTATCTCCTACTTTGAAACCCAATATGTCTCTTGATGATGATGTTGATGCTAATGATGATGAGGATAATGATGAAGAGAATGATAATGTTGCCTCCTTAAAAATTAAGGGGGAAATAGTTTTTAAAGCTCTTCATAAAAATAAAACTGCTCGTTCCAACTTCATGGAAATCATGTCCATTGCCATTGAGGGCAAGAAGTATATTGATGAGTTGGAATCTCGTCTTGAGGAGCATGTGGTCACCATTGATAAAATGGAAGGTTATGAGCGTGATTACACAAATGAAATTGCGGACCTCTCTCAAGCTCTTGAACTTGAACAAACCACCAAGGAATCTCTTGAGGAGACTTTTGCTCTAGAATTATCTAGAGTGAGGGAATCTCGTGATAGAGCTCTTGAGGTGGCCAATGATTTTGAAACTAAAAATGAGGAGCTTGAAGTTGCGCATGCTAAACTCCTTGAGGACTTTGAGCACCTCGAAAATGGCTCAAGGGTCATTAAGAGTGAGCTCATCAAACTCACCGAGTCTCATGCTCAACTTAAAGCTTCATATTCTAAAGATCTTGCCAAGTTGTCTTCTTCTCTTGTTGCTAATGATAATGCTTGTGCTACTAACTCTATCTCTTGTGAAGCATCCATATTGAAGGAGAATGTTGAGCTAAGGGCTCAACTTGAGTTGCTATCTAGCAATTATGGAATGTTGGAAGAAAATCATGTAAAGCTCACAAGCTCTCATGATGATCTTCTATTATCCCATAATGTGCTAAAATTAGCTCATGAGGCCATGCTTGCTAAGGTAACATCTAGTGAGCCTCATGTGGATACTAGCACTACTTCTAGTCAAAATGCTATATTGCCAGGTGCTAGTCCTTGTAATTCATCTACTCACAATGTTGGTAATCTTGTGATGAATTGCTTTTCTTGCCTTGTTGCTCTAACGATGAAGCTTATACTTCCTCTAGTACTTGTGTTGAGACTAACCATGTAGAGGAAATCAAAGAGCTCAAGGCCCAAGTCACTTCTTTGAAGAAAGACTTGGAAAAGAGTCATGAAGGGAAATCCACACTCAACAATATCTTGAGTGTGCAAAAATCCCCCAATGACAAAGGTGGACTTGGATTCAACTCCAATAAGAAGAAGTCCAAGATGATCAAGAAGAAGGGCCAAGAACAAGTCAAGAATTCGGCCAAGATTATTTGCTTCAAGTGCAAAGTAGAAGGGCATCATGTTAGATCTTGCCCATTGAAGAAGAAGCCCATTAGTGACAAGCAACAAGGGAAGCGACCACAAGTTCACTCTCATTCTCAACCTCAAGTTGAAGAAAGGCCTCTTCCCAAGAAGACTCAAGCTAATGCTTCTCAAGTTGAGAAATCAAGTGAGAAGAAAGTGAAGAGTAGACGTTGCTACCTATGTCGTGAGAAAGGTCACCTCGCTTCTTCATGCACTAGTGGTAACTTATCCAACCCAATTATTATTTATGATGTCTATTCTCTTGGGAAGGATAAGGTTGGCAATGTGTTCGCCAAATTTGTTGGTGCTCAAAGTGGTGTCAAGAAAAGAACCATTTGGGTAGCCAAGCCTATTGTGACTAACCTCTTAGGACCCAACTTGGTTGGGGACCATATCTCATACTTGATCAATAGGTGTTGTTGGAGGTCACTTGGAGACTTGGCTACATTATGAAGAATTAAGGGGACTTCATCATTCTTATTGTCTCAAGCCAAGTCATTCGGATTATCAAGTTTCTATCTTATATCCAATGTTCCTCCTTGCGGTAACTCGTGCTTAAATTGTGTACATTGATAGTTACTTGCCCCTTTGCATGTTTGGTTTCGTTCCTTGCATGTGTTTGTATATGTTGTGCTTCCAACTTGATTATCTTGAGCAGTCAAGTACGTGTGTGTTGGTTTGCACATCATGTACGTGTGTGTCGTGCGTAGAGCCTTTATGCTTCTTATTCATATCTTAGTTGGCTCTTGTGAGAGATTAATGGAATATCCCATTATGGGGGAGTGATGTGCTTTGTGCACTTCACAATCCTATAAAGGTGGGTACATGGGGAATACCACTTAGTATTGATATTGCAAGCTTATCTAGTCGCTATGTGGTATGTCTTCTCATGAGAAATTCAAATTCTAAATAGTCCATTAATTATCTCTTGTTGGATCCTTTTATTTGCCTCTTGTTCTTCCTTAATTGGTATCACATTATGGGGGAGTAATATGCTATGTGTATATTACTAGCCTAGAAAATGTGTACATTTGAGATATTGTCACCTAGAGTTGATATTGTAAACTATCTTGTTCCTAGGTGGCATGTTAGCTCTACAAGTTGCATTTTTCTTTTTGTTTGGTGTGAAGATGATGTCGGATATCCTTGTTATCTACCACCGGGAATTATTTCCGTTTACTTCTTGTCTTTTGACAATTGGTACTCACTTTTGTGGTAGAATCTATTGATCATCTTTACATTGGACTTTGCTTTTTATTTGCCCTTTCTCTTGCCAAGGATTGTATCAACTCCCTTTTGTCTTCCATTCCACTTGTGGATCTTGTTAATTTCTTGACCTTGTCTAGTGTTTTTTAGATATAGTGAAAGTGATGATCCCACCTCGTGCATTTTGTATTCAAATGCAATTTCTCTTTAATGCACTAGTATTGGGGGAGCTATCCTATTCTCTATAAAACACTCATCTTGTGATCCTTATCAAGTGTGTGTTTGTGGAAGGCAAGACGTTTCTTTTTGGTGCTTTATGCCATCATGAAACTTTGTAGAGGGCTTGGTTTGTTTGGAACCATTCTCTCTTTTGGGAGTTTGACATCTTTCTTTTTGAGTGTATCAATGGATATCTCATTCCTTGATATATCTTTTTTGGATATCCTCCAAGTGATGATTTATTCATTTGGTATCTTTTCTTCACTTGGTATTTCTTTGTCTTTTGGTCTCGGTTCTTCAAAGTCTTGAGCATGCACATTTACTTCTTGTAGTTTCTTTGGCATGTTTTCTTTCTTTGACCCAATATATAGGGGGAACTCCACCAAGTCTCAAATTGGATGAGATGTGCATGAAATTCATTTTCATATCTATATGCACATATTTATGTGGAGTTTGTCCTATGTGTTGTTGGTTCTCTAACTCTTTGGTCCCAATGAGTTTGGGTACCATTTTGTTTGTGTTGTTGTTCTAGGAACAAGTGGAGATGCATTGGATGCTCGGCTCACTCACAAGGAAGGAGTTGTCACCATGTGCTTATTGGAGTCAAGCTAGGATGATCAATGAACTACTTTGTACCTTCAATTGGTATCTACTACATCCTTCCAATGTTATCTCGGTAACAAGTATCTTCATATACTTCATGCACACATTTCTTGCATCAACCTTGTGTAGGTTGTATCATGGCATGTTATCCATTCTTTCTTGTGATACTTGTTTCCTTTCTCAAAGCATCCCAACAATGATCTCATGTTGCTAGTTGCGATGTCTTTGATGGTTGTGTAGTAGGAATTCATTTATATACAATAAGACCTTATCTGGCTATGTGCTATGCTTTCAAGCAAATATCTTATCGGTATATTTATGATTTCCTTGTGGATATCTTGTTCCTCGTGTTGCAACTATTTCGGGTGTACATCCTTCTTTGTAGATATATATATCATCATGAGTTCGTCTACCTAGAATCTTATACACTTGAGAAAAGTTGCATATCTAGTTGATATCCTTTCTTTCACATCCACCTTGTCTTTCTTATGTTATTTATTTGGTGGCTCCGTGAAAGCTTTTGCCTTGAGTGCGTGTCTTATCTCGTTGCATCTTGATGCACTCTTGTGTGGTGAAGATTACTTTCCTCATGCTTATCTTTACGAGGCTTTTGCCATCTTAATTGGTATCCCTCGTCTTGATGAGGCTTTCATCTTCTATCTTCACCACGGGTTGTCACAAGCATAGGTTCTTTATATGCTTATTAGTAAGCTTGTGAACCCATTTGCTAGTTGTGTGTGGGAATGATAGGCCTTGCACCGTGTGCCTCATTCTTTCAAGACTTTATTAATGCTTAATGCTCATTCGTACATTAGTCTTCTCAAGTGCATTGCCTTGACTCACACACATCATTTTGGTTGAGCCCATTCTTAAGTTTCCTCTTTTACTTGTTGCTCAACCATGTGTTTGTTGCAAGTACTAGGCTTAGTTTCCTATATGCTCACTTGCACTTGTTGTAAGTTTCTATTGATTTTGGGGGAGCTATGATCCTACTCTGTTCACTTTGTATCCAAACACAAATATTCTTATGTGTGCACAAATCATGGGGAGCTTCTCTAGTTTCTTTAGAGCACTTCTTTGCTCTTATCATAATATCTTTTATTCTTGTGTCTCGAAGGATCTTTGGTCGAGTTGGTTCAATTGGAATCTTTTGATAGCTTGCTTCAATTGGTATCTTTTGATTGCTTGATTGCTTGTGCCTCTCTTTGTTATGTCTTTGTGGCATATCTTTCTTTTGCAATCTTTGGGCCTCAATATAGTTTGTCTTCCTCCAAGTATTTACCGTTGGATATGTGTATTGCATTCCACTCTCTTGTTGAGAAATACACAACTTATGGAGGAACTCAATCTATATTGGCCTTCTAAGATTTTCGCCCATTTTGGCAATCGATGCCAATGGGGGAGAAGTTTCAGAGAGTTTTGTGGAGTTTTCAGAGAGTTTTGTGGAGAAGTCTTTATAGTTTTCTCCTTGCTTTGGTTTTGTTCCTAAGCATTTGCATCTCATACGCATGCATTATTGGTTGTTGCATTGCATGGTGATGCATAATTCCTTGTTTTAAACTCTCTTGAAAGTGATTGTCATCAATTACCAAAATGGGGGAGATTGAAAGAACTTGCGATACCCCCATGTTTGGTTTTGGTAATTGATGACAATCTCTATGGACTAATGGTTGCCTTGAGTTATATTTGAAGGTTTTGTCCATAGGCTTTTCTTGGAGTACATGTGTTGGTTTCAAGGAGAGTTTGTGTCGACCAAGGTGCTATTCAAGTAATTACCTAAAGGTTGGTCTTGTGAGAGGTTGATCAAGACTAAGTTAAAGAGTGAATCAAGTTGATCAACCCACAAAGCGTAGAAGATGTACCGAGAGGGGTCAAGTGATCCCATGGTATGGTAAGCATTGTCAATTACGCTTTGTGTACTAACCCATGGTCTTCGTGAGGGTTCTTTGTGGGGTTAGGTTGCGGTGTGCAAGTTCAAGTGGAGCACCACGAAGAGATCAAATGCTTGAAGCTTGCTGTCTTTGTGGTGACAATGGACCTGTGAAGATGTGCGGAAGAGTAGCTCACCCATAGTAGAGTATGGGGGAGCAATCAACTAGTCTTCATCGAGCCAACACAATCAAGAAAGGTGGTCCAACTTGAGGGAGTCAAGATCGTCATCATCTAGCTCAAGTGGACCATGTGCAAGGCAAAGGTTTTCCCTTGATAGGTTTTCTATTTTACCCCTCCTATAAAAGGGGGTCTTCTTCTCCAATGAATCTTATCCTTTTAGCTCGTGTTCTTCCCCCATTGTTGACCTTCTTCGAGCTTGCAAACTCTCGATCCCTCCATGGATTCTTGCTAGTTTTTGAGGGAAAAGAGAGAGGAGATCTAGATCCACATTTCCACCAATCACTTTCTTCTCTATGTGAGGGGAACCCCTTGGATCTAGATCTTGGAGTTCTTGGTGTTCTCCTTCTTGTTCTTCCTCTCATTTTCCTCCCTAGCATTAGTTGCTTCGGTGGGATTTGAGAGAGAAGGACTTGGGCACTCCGTGTGCCCTTGCCATTGCATTTGGTGCATCAGTTTGAGTTCTCCACGGTGCTACGTGGAAGTGAAGTTTGAGAAGCTTATTACTCTTGGGTGTTTGGACACCCTAGAGCTTGTTCCTCTTGGGTGCCTTGGCGCCCTAGACGGTTGGTGTTGTTCGGAGCTCAATCATTGTGGTGTAAAGTTTCGGGCAAGCGTCGGGGTCTCCAATTAGGTTGTGGAGATCACCCCGAGCAATTTGACGGGTACCGGTGACCGCCCAAAGGGTTACCAAAGTGTACGGGTTCGGTGACCGCCCCCAAGGGTTGCCATTTGTACGGGTTCGATGACCGCCCTCAAGGGTCCCTTAGTGGAATCACGGCATTTTGCATTGTGCGAGAGCGTGAGGAGATTACGGTGGCCCTAGTTGTTGGGGAACGTAGTAATTTCAAAAAAATTCCTACGCACACACAAGATCATGGTGATGCACAGCAACGAGAGGGGAGAGTGTTGTCTACGTACCCTCGTAGACCGTTCGCGGAAGCGTTATATCAACGCGGTTGATGTAGTCGTACGTCTTCACGTCCGACCGATCCAAGTACCAAAGCACGGCACCTCCGAGTTCTGCACACGTTCGGCTCGGTGACGTCCTCGCCTTCTCGATCCAGCAAGAGGTGCGAAGTAGTAGATGAGTTCCGGCAGCACGACGGCGTGGTGACGGTGTTGGTGAAGAACAATCTCCGCAGGGCTTCGCCTAAGCACTACGAAGACTATGACAGAGGATAAACTAGAGGAGACGGGGTTGCCGGCACACGGCTTGGTGTTTCTTGATGTGTCTTTGGTGCTAGCCCTGCCCCTCTATTTATATCTTGAGCCCTGGGGTCGAAACTTGGAGTAAAAGTCTCCACAAAGTCGGTTTCACCCGATAGGCAAGAGTCCTTCTCGGACTCCAGGGCCAGACGCCAGGGATCCCGGCGTCTGGACCCAGACGCCGGGGACCCTGGCGTCTGGCCCCTGGACTCCGCAAAACTTCCTTTTTCGCTTTCCAAAAACCTTGTGGGCTTTCCCCTTTGGCCCAAATAAAGTGTTCTCGTACCCAAACATTTCGGGAAACATCCGGAACCCCTTCCGGTGATTTCCGGAACCCTTCCGGTGACCAAACACTATTATCATATATATCAAACTTTATCTCCGGACCATTCCGGAGTTCCTCGTCATGTCCGTGATCTCATCTCGGACTCCGAACAACATTCAGTCACCAACATACATAACTCACATAGTACTATATCGTCAACGAACGTTAAGCGTGCGGACCCTATGGGTTCGAGAACTATGTAGACATGACCGAGACACCTCTCTGGTCAATAACCAATAGCGGGACCTGGATGCCCATATTGGCTCCTACATATTCTACGAAGATCTTTATCGGTCAGACCGCATAACAACATACGTTGTTCCCTTTGTCATCGGTATGTTACTTGCCCGAGATTCGATCGTCGGTATCCAATACCTAGTTCAATCTCGTTACCGGCAAGTCTCTTTACTCGTTCCGTAATACATCATCTCACAACTAACACATTAGTTGTAATGCTTGCAAGGCTTATGTGATGTGCATTACCGAGAGGGCCCAGCGATACCTCTCCGACAATCGGAGTGACAAATCCTAATCTCGAAATACGCCAACCCAACATCTACCTTTGGACACACCTGTAATGCTCCTTTATAATCACCCAATTACGTTGTGACGTTTGGTAGCACCCAAAGTGTTCCTCCGGCAAACGGGAGTTGCATAATCTCATAGTCATAGGAACATGTATAAGTCATGAAGAAAGCAATAGAAACATACTAAATGATCGGGTGCTAAGCTAATGGAATGGGTCATGTCAATCAGATCATTCAACTAATGATGTGATCTCATTAATCAAATAACAACTCTTTGTCCATGGTTAGGAAACATAACCATCTTTGATTAACGAGCTAGTCAAGTAGAGGCATACTAGTGACACTCTGTTTGTCTATGTATTCACACATGTATTATGTTTCCGGTTAATACAATTCTAGCATGAATAATAAACATTTATCATGATATAAGGAAATAAATAATAACTTTATTATTGCCTCTAGGGCATATTTCCTTCAGTCTTCCACTTGCACTAGAGTCAATAATCTAGATCACATCACCATGTGATTAACATCGATAGTTCACATCATCATGTGATTAACACCCATAGTTCACATCGCCATGTGACCAACACCCAAAGGGTTTACTAGAGTCAATAATCTAGTTCACATCGTTTATGTGATTAACACCCAAAGAGTACTAAGGTGTGATCATGTTTTGCTTGTGAGATAATATTAGTCAACGGGTCTGTCACATACAGATCCGTAAGTATTTTGCGAATTCTATGTCTACAATGCTCTGCATGGAGCTACTCTAGCTAATTGCTCCCACTTTCAATATGTATCTAGATTGAGACTTAGAGTCATCCAGATCTGTGTCAAAACTTGCATCGACGTAACTTTTTACGACGAACCTTTTTGTCATGTCCATAATCGAGAAACATATCCTTATTTCACTAAGGATAATTCTGACCGCTGTCCAGTGATCTACTCCTAGATCACTATCGTACTCCCTTGCTTAATCAGTGCAGGGTATACAATAGATCTGGTATACAGCATGACATACTTTATAGAACCTATGGCCAAGGCATAGGGAATGACTTTCATTCTCTTTCTATCTTCTGCCGAGGTCGGGCTTTGAGTCTTACTCAACTTTAGACCTTGTAATACAGGCAAGAACTCTTTCTTTGACTACTCCATTTTGAACTACTTCAAAATCTTGTCAAGGTATGTACTCATTGAAAAAACTTATCAAGCGTCTTGATCTATCTTTATAGATCTTGGAGCTCAATATGTAAGCAGCTTCACCGAAGTCTTTCTTTGAAAAACTCCTTTCAAACACTCCTTTATGCTTTACAGAATAATTATACCTTATTTCCGATCAACAATATGTCATTCACATATACTTATCAGAAATGTTGTAGTGCTCCCACTCACTTTCTTGCAAATACAGGCTTCACCGCAAGTCTGTATAAAACTATATGCTTTGATCAACTTATCAAAGCGTATATTCCAACTCCGAGATGCTTGCACCAGTCCATAGATGGATTGCTGGAGCTTGCATATTTTGTTAACACCTTTAGGATCGACAAAACCTTCCGGTTGCATCATATACAACTCTTCTTCCAGAAATCCATTCAGGAATGCAGTTTTGACATCCATCTGCCAAATTTCATAATCATAAAATGCGGCAATTGCTAACATGATTCGGACAGACTTAAGCATCGCTACGGGTGAGAAGGTCTCATCGTAGTCAACCCCTTGAACTTGTCGAAAACCTTTTGCGACAAGTCGAGCTTTGTAGACAGTAATATTACCATCAGCGTCAGTCTTCTTCTTGAAGATCTATTCATTTTCTATGGCTTGCCGATCATCGGGCAAATCCATCAAAGTCCATACTTTGTTCTTATACATGGATCATATCTCAGATTTCATGGCCTCAAACCATTTCGCGGAATCTGGGCTCATCATCGCTTCCTCATAGTTCGCAAGTTCGTCATGGTCTAGTAACATGACTTCCAGAACAGGATTACCGTACCACTCTGGTGCGGATCTCACTCTGGTTAACCTACGAGATTCGGTAGTAACTTGATCTGAAGTTACATGATCATTATCAGTAGCTTCCTCACTAATTGGTGTAGTAGTCACAGGAACAGATTTCTGTGATGAACTACTTTCCAATAAGGGAGAAGGTACAATTACCTTATCAAGTTCTACTTTCCTCCCACTCACTTCTTTCGAGAGAAACTCCTTCTCTAGAAAGGATCCATTATTAGCAACGAATATTTTGCCTTCGGATCTGTGATAGAAGGTGTACCCAACAGTTTCTTTTGGGTATCCTATGAAGACGCACTTCTCCGATTTGGGTTTGAGCTTATCAGGTTGAAACTTTTTCACATAAGCATTGCAACCTCAAACTTTAAGAAATGACAGCTTAGGTTTCTTGCCAAACCATAGTTCATACGGTGTCGTCTCAACGGATTTAGATGGTGCCCTATTTAACGTGAATGCAGCTGTCTCTAATGCATAACCCCAAAACGATAGTGGTAGATCGGTAAGAGACATCATAGATCGCACCATATCTAATAAAGTACGGTTATGACGTCCGGACACACCATTACATTGTGGTGTTCCAGGTGGCGTGAGTAGTGAAACTATTTCACATTGTTTTTAACTGAAGGCCAAACTCGTAACTCAAATATTCTACTTCTGCGATCATATCGTAGAAACCTTATTTTCTTGTCACGATGATTTTTCACTTCACTCTGGAATTCTTTGAACTTTTCAAATGTTTCAGACTTATGTTTCATCAAGTAGATATACTCATATCTGCTCAAATCATCTGTGAAGATCAGAAAATAATGATACCTGTCGCGAGCCTCAATATTCATCGGACCACATACATCAGTATGTATGATTTCCAACAAATCTGTTGCTCGCTCCATTGTTCCGAAGAACGGAGTTTTAGTCATCTTGCCCATGAGGCATGGTTCGCAAGCATCAACTGATTCATAATCAAGTGATTCCAAAAGCCCATCAGCATGGAGTTTCTTCATGCGCTTTACACCAATATGACCTAAACGGCAGTGCTACAAATAAGTTGCACTATCATTATTAACTTTGCATCTTTTGGTTTCAATATTATGATTATATGTATCACTACGATCGAGATTCAACGAACTATTTTCATTGGGTGTGTAACCATATAAGGTTTTATTCATGTAAATAGAACAACAATTTATTCTTTTACTTAAATGAATAACCGTATTACAATAAACATGATCAAATCATATTCATGCTCAACGCAAACACCAAATAACACTTATTTAGGTTCAACACTAATCCCGAAATTATAGGGAGTGTGCCATGATGATCATATCAATCTTGGAACCACTTCCAACACACATCGTCACTTCACCCTTAACTAGTCTCTGTTTATTCTGCAACTCTCGTTTCGAGTTACTAATCTTAGTAACTGAACTAGTATCAAATACTGAGGGTTTGCTATAAACACTAGTAAAGTACACATCAATAACATGTATATCAAATATACTTATGTTCACTTTGCCATCCTTCTTATCCGCCAATCACTTGGGGTAGTTCTGCTTCCAGTGACCAGTCCCTTTGCAGTAGAAGCATTTAGTCTCAGGCTTAGGACCAGACTTGGGCTTCTTCACTTGAGCAGCAACTTGCTTGCTGTTCTTCTTGAAGTTACCCTTCTTCCTTCTGCCCTTTTCTTGAAACTAGTGATCTTGTCAACCATCAACACTTGATGTTTTTCTTGATTTCTACCTTCGTTGATTTCAGCATCACGAAGAGCTTGGGAGTTGTTTCCGTTATCCCTTGCATATTATAGTTCATCACGAAGTTCTACTAACTTGGTGATGGTGACTAGAGAATTCTGTCAATCACTATCTTATCTGGAAGATTAACTCCCACTTGATTCAAGCGATTGTAGTACCCAGACAATCTGAGCACATGCTCACTAGTTGAGCGATTCTCCTCCATCTTTTAGCTATAGAACTTGCTGGAGACTTCATATCTCTAAACTCGGGTATTTGCTTGAAATATTAAGTTCAACTCCTGGAACATCTCATATGGTCCATGAAGTTCAAAACGTCTTTGAAGTCCCGATTCTAAGCCGTTAAGCATGGTGCACTTAAACTATCAAGTAGTCATCATATTGAGCTAGCCAAACGTTCATAACGTCTGCATCTGCTCCTGCAATAGGTCTGTCACCTAGCGGTGCATCAAGGACATAATTCTTCTGTGCAGCAATGAGGATAAACCTCAGATCACGGATCCAATCCGCATCATTGCTACTAACATCTTTCAACACAATTTTCTCTAGGAACATATCAAAATAAACATATGAAATCAACAACGCGAGCTATTGATCTACAACATAGATATGCTAATACTACCAGGACTAAGTTCATGATAAATTAAAGTTCAATTAATCATATTACTTAAGAACTCCCACTTAGATAGACATCCCTCTAATCTTCTAAGTGATCACGTGATCCAAATCAACTAAACCATAACCGATCATCACGTGAGATGGAGTAGTTTTCAATGGAGAACATCGTTATGTTGATCATATCTACTATATGATTCACGCTCGACCTTTCGGTCTCCGTGTTCCGAGGCCATATCTGCATATGCCAGGCTCGTCAAGTTTAACCTGAGTATTCTGCGTGTGCAAAAACTGGCATGCACCCGTTGTAGATGGACGTAGAGCTTATCACACCCGATCATCACGTGGTGTCTGGGCACGACGAACTTTGGCAACGGTGCATACTTAGGGAGAACACTTCTTGATAATTTAGTGAGAGATCATCTTATAATGCTACCGTCAATCAAAGCAAGATAAGATGCATAAAAGATAAACATCACATGCAATCAATATAAGTGATATGATATGGCCATCATCATCTTGTGCCTGTGATCTCCATCTCCGAAGCACCGTCATGATCACCATCGTCACCGGCGCGACACCTTGATCTCCATCGTAGCATCGTTGTCGTCTCGCCAATCTTATGCTTCCACGACTATCGCTACCGCTTAGTGATAAAGTAAAGCATTACATCACGATTGCATTGTATACAATAAAGCGACAACCATATGGCTCCTGCCAGTTGCCGATAAGTCAGTTACAAAACATGGTCATCTCATACAATAAAATTTAGCATCATGTCTTGACCATATCACATCACAACATGCCCTGCAAAAACAAGTTAGACGTCCTCTACTTTGTTGTTGCAAGTTTTACGTGGCTGCTACGGGCTTAAGTAAGAACCAATCTCACCTACGCATCAAAACCACAACGATAGTTTGTCAATTTGACTCCGTTTTAACCTTCGCAAGGACCGGGCGTAGTCACACTTGGTTCAACTAAAATTGGAGAGACTGTCGCCCGCAAGCCACCTATGTGCAAAGCACGTCGGGAGAACCGGTCTCGCGTAAGCGTACGCGTAATGTTGGTCCGGGTCGTCTCGTCCAACAATACCGCCGAACCAAAGTATGACATGCTGGTAGGCAGTATGACTTATATCGCCCACAACTCACTTGTGTTCTACTCGTGCAAATAACATCAAACCATAAAACCTAGGCTCGGATGCCACTGTTGGGGAACGTAGTAATTTCAAAAAAATTCCTACGCACACGCAAGATCATGGTGATGCACAGCAACGAGAGGGGAGAGTGTTGTCTACGTACCCTCGTAGACCGTTCGCGGAAGCGTTATATCAACGCGGTTGATGTAGTCGTACGTCTTCACGTCCGACCGATCCAAGTACCGAAAGCACGGCACCTCCGAGTTCTGCACACGTTTGGATCGGTGACGTCCTCGCCTTCTTGATCCAGCAAGAGGGGCGAAGTAGTAGATGAGTTCCGGCAGCACGACGGCGTGCTGACGGTGTTGGTGAAGAACAATCTCCGCAGGGCTTCGCCTAAGCACTACGAAGACTATGACAGAGGATAAACTGGAGGAGACGGGGTTGCCGGCACACGGCTTGGTGTTTCTTGATGTGTCTTTGGTGCTAGTCCTGCCCCTCTATTTATATCTTGAGCCCTGGGGTTGAAACTTGGAGTAAAAGTCTCCACAAAGTCGGTTTCACCCGATAGGCAAGAGTCCTTCTCGGACTCCAGGGCCAGACGCCAGGGATCCCGGCGTCTGGACCCAGACGCCAGGGACCCTGGCGTCTGGCCCCTGGACTCCGCAAAACTTTCTTTTGCGCTTTCCAAAAACCTTGTGGGCTTTCCCCTTTGGCCCAAATAAAGTGTTCTCGTACCCAAACATTTCGGGAAACATCCGGAACCCCTTCCGGTGATTTTTGGAACCCTTTCGGTGACCAAACACTATTATCATATATATCAGACTTTATCTCCGGACCATTCCGGAGTTCCTCGTCATGTCCGTGATCTCATCTCGGACTCCGAACAACATTCAGTCACCAACATACATAACTCACATAGTACTATATCGTCAACGAACGTTAAGCGTGCGGACCCTACGGGTTCGAGAACTATGTAGACATGACCGAGACACCTCTCTGGTCAATAACCAATAGCGGGACCTGGATGCCCATATTGGCTCCTACATATTCTACGAAGATCTTTATCGGTCAGACCGCATAACAACATACGTTGTTCCCTTTGTCATCGGTATGTTACTTGCCCGAGATTCGATCGTCGGTATCCAATACCTAGTTCAATCTCGTTACCGGCAAGTCTCTTTACTCGTTCCGTAATACATCATCTGACAACTAACACATTAGTTGTAATGCTTGCAAGGCTTATGTGATGTGCATTACCGAGAGGGCCCAGAGATACCTCTCCGACAATCGGAGTGACAAATCCTAATCTCGAAATACGCCAACCCAACATCTACCTTTGGAGACACCTGTAATGCTCCTTTATAATCACCCAGTTACGTTGTGACATTTGGTAGCACCCAAAGTGTTCCTCCGGCAAACGGGAGTTGCATAATCTCATAGTCATAGGAACATGTATAAGTCATGAAGAAAGCAATAGCAACATACTAAACGATCGGGTGCTAAGCTAATGGAATGGGTCATGTCAATCAGATCATTCAACTAATGATGTGATCTCGTTAATCAAATAACAACTCTTTGTCCATGGTTAGGAAACATAACCATCTTTGATTAACGAGCTAGTCAAGTAGAGGCATACTAGTGACACTCTGTTTGTCTATGTATTCACACATGTATTATGTTTTCGGTTAATACAATTCTAGCATGAATAATAAACATTTATCATGATATAAGGAAATAAATAATAACTTTATTATTGCCTCCAGGGCATATTTCCTTCACTAGTGGCTTCTTGGGGAGCATTGTGCCTCCACACCGCTCCAAACGGAGATTAGCATCCGCAAGGGTGTGAACTTCGGGATACATCGTCGTCTCCGCGTGCCTCGGTTATCTCTTACCCGAGCCCCTTCACTTATGCACTTTACTTTGTGATAGCCATATTGTTTCTTGTCATATATCTTGCTATCACATAGTTGCTTATCTTGCTTAGCATAAGTTGTTGGTGCACATATGTGAGCCTAGTTGTTTTAGGTTTTGTGCTTGACAAATTAACCGCTAGGTTTATTCCGCATTTGTTAAAGCCTAAACCGTAATTATTTTAAAAACGCCTATTCACCCCCCCCCCTCTAGGCGACATCGACGATCTTTCACACCAGCAAGCCTTGCGGAGATCCAACTAGCATGTAAGGGCAACGCTGACAGCTCCATAGACTCCGACCGAACCGTTGACAACGTCCTACATCTCCGAAGGGGCTCCCTAGCCCCTCACCTGGCACGAGGCGCCGATCCGTCGGACGATGCAAACGCTCTCCCAAGAGCAAAGATGTACAACCGACGCCATTGTCACCCAGAAAACCTGACCAGGGCACCACCAACTCGCGTCGCCGAGCTCCACAAAGGCAAACATGGCACTGGGGGGAGGGGGGGACCAACACTCAAGGAGAAGCAAAATGCACAATGAGGCTGCTAATGACAGAGCAACAATGGTGGGAAGCCACTGAAGTTGGAGAAGAACCTCCAAGACACCACCAACTCCAACCATGTCGCCGCGGGACGCCCACTGTCGGTGTCAAAACTGGCGGATCTCGGGTAGGGGGTCCCGAACTGTGCGTCTAGGCCGGATGGTAACAGGAGGCAAGGGACACGAAGTTTTACCCAGGTTCGGGCCCTCTCGATGGAGGTAAAACCCTACGTCCTGCTTGATTAATATTGATGATATGGGTAGTACAAGAGTGGATCTACCATGAGATCAGAGAGGCTAAACCCTAGAAGCTAGCATATGGTATGATTGTTGTTGTGTATGTCGTCCTACGGACTAAAAACCCTCCAGTTTATATAGACACCGGATAGGGTTAGGGTTACATAGAGTCGGTTATAATGGTAGGAGATCTGCATATCCGTATCACCAAGCTTGCCTTCCACACCAAGGAAACTCCCTCTCGGACACGGGACGAAGTCTTCAATCTTATATCTTCATAGTACAGGAGTCCGGCTGAAGGTATAGTCCGGCCATTCGGACACCTCCTAATCCAGGACTCCCTCACCCACCAACCAGACCGAACTTGCCACCACCCATAGTTTTACACTATTTACTCTGTTTCTTTATTTTTATTTTTTTTGAAACGAGGCAAAAGATTTGCCATTTCATTAAATAAGAGAGAGTTGTAACAAGATCCGAGGACCACAGCCAAACAATGGCCGAACAAAGGCGAAGATAAAGCAACTACTCGTGATGTAAAATTACACCCAGCACTTTGGCACCTGCCAGCGTCCACAAAGTCGCCTCATCCATTATTTTTTCCACAATAATCATCATAGGCGCGGAGACATTCCGAAAGACCCTAGCGTTCCTCTCCTTCCAAAGTTCCCAAGAGATAAGCATGAGTAGCGAGGCCATCCCTTTCACATTTGGCGAGCGCGCAAGCGCAATCTCGGACCACCAATGTCTGACACTTCGCATAGCCACCCAGTCCGCCGTGACAATATTGCTCAGCCCGATCTTCGCCTTTACCGCATTCCAAACCGCAACTGAAAACCGGCATTGGAAAAGGAGGTGCGCTGCAGACTCCTGAACTTGGCTGCAAAGAGGACACAAACCGCAATTTGGCCACCCTCTTCGTTGTAGCCTGTCTGCCGTCCATACTCTGTTGTGAATGATTAACCAAGCGAAGTACTTGCATTTCGGAGTTTCCCAGACTTCCCAAACGGTCTTTAGGAGTGGTGTTGAGGTGCGTCCCTCGAACTGTAGCGAGTAGGCTGAAGAAGTGGAGTACGTTCCGCTCTCCGTAAGCTTCCATGTGATCATATCTTGCGTGTCATGATCCAGGATTATCCCATCCAACTTCTCCCAGAGGGTGACAAAGTCATGTATATGTCCTGCGGTAATTCCATTTGTCATGTCAATCTGTGATATCCACAGATCATCAGTGAGTGCCTTCCTCACAGAGGAGCCTTTCTTTTTTGAGATCTCATATATTTTCGGGGCAATGTCCATCGGCCTTAGGCCATCAAGCCAGGGGGACGTCCAGAAGCAGGCCTTGGCTCCATTGCCAACCACGACCTTCGTAGCAGCCGCAAAAAGGTCCCTATCGGCCTCGTTGCAAGGAGTGCCCAGTCCAAACCACGGCTTTGGCGGCTGTGCCCACGCGTTCCAAAGCCACCTCAAGCGGAGAGCAGCGGCGAACTTGTCCAAATTTAGAATGCCCAGGCCGCCCAAAGCTTTGGGGCTGCAGACTCGCTCCCAATTGATTTTACACTTGGCCCCGGTGACTTTGTCACAACCTGCCCAGAGAAATGCACGTCGCAAGGCATCAATATGCTTCATCACCTCGGCCGGCAAGACCAGCGAAGTAATGCTGTAGATAGCGATGGCAGTGAGGACCGCTTTGACCAGAACAGCCCTCCTAGGGGCGGCCATGACGTGGCCAATCCAAGGGGTAAGCCTGCGCGCAACTTTGTCTTCCAGAGGCAGGAAGTGTACAGCCTTGAGCCTCTTGACCGAGAGTGGCAGCCCCAAGTACATCATGGGGAAGGTCGTGAGTTTGGCAGGGAAGAGTTGTAGAATGTCAGGAAGATTAAGGCCGACACACCGAATTGGGGCGACGAGACTTTTGGTGCAGTTGGTGACCAGGCCCGTGACCTCACCAAAGGCGTCTAAGATGGAGGCAAAGCAGGAGACGTCCTCCTTGATGGGCTTCACAAAAATGGCTGCATCATCAGCATATAGGGATGCACGAAGAGTTGCGGTATTCCTCCGGATCGGATGCAATTGGCCTTGCATTGTAGCCTTGTTGAGGATGTGGTGCAGGGGGTCGATGGCGAGCACAAAAAGTAGCGGGGAGAACGGGTCTCCTTGCCGTAACCCCTTCCCGTGTCTAATGGGATCTCCAACCGTGCCATTGAGCAACACTCTCGAGGTAGCTGAAGTGAGAAGCGCCGAGACCCAGCCTCTAAAGCGCGCAGGGAAGCCAAGATGTTGAAGAAGGTCCATTAAGTAGTCCCATCTCACGGAGTCGAAGGCCTTCTTGATGTCAAGCTTAAAAAGCAACATAGGGGTCTTGTTACGGTGTAGTCTGCGGGCGAGGTTGCGGACATAAGTGAAGTTGTCATGAATGCTTCGCTTCTTGATAAATGCACTTTGAGCTGGAGACACAAGATCATTCATGTGGACGGAGAGGCGTGTCGCCATCATCTTAGCCAAGAGCTTAGCCACAACATGAATTAGACTAATCGGTCGGAAGTCGGAAATATCCTCCGCGCCATCCTTCTTGGGGATTAGAGCGATGTTGGCTGAGTTTAGCCAATGTAAGTTGGTGGCATGGAGATTCGAGAAGTGGTTGATGGCAGCCATGACGTCGACCTTGATAACCTCCCAGCACGCCTTGAAGAACGCACCCGTGAACCCATCCGGCCCTGGCGCCTTATCGCCTGGCGAGTCGAAGATTGCCTTCCTAGCCTCCTCCATGGTGAACGGGGCCCCAATGTCACTGAGATCGCAGTCTGGAGTGGGGATACAACTCCAATTAAAATCCTTAAGCCTCCTTCGCCCCTTCTTGATGACGGAAGAGAAGTGGCGGTGAATAATATCCTTCTTGTGGTTGTGGTCAGTCACCCACCCCGCATTGTGTCTAAGGCGGTGAATAAAATTTTTTCTTTGCCGGCGGTTGATTCGAAGGTGAAAGAACTTAGTGTTTGCGTCCCCCTCTTTAATGTTCGTTATTCTAGAGGTCTGTCGTTTCTGAGCCTTTTCAAGCACAGCCAGGCCAACCACCCTCCTCTTTAGTCTCTTCCGAAGATCGATCTCCTCCGGGCTCAGAGACCTAGACTCTTGCGCAATATCAAGGCGGAGGATGACCTCCAGGGCCATGTGAAATTGGACTTTCAAGTTGGAGAAGAGGGATTTGCTCCAAGCCTTTAGTCTGATGCTAGTTTTCTTGAGTTTGTGGTGTAGGGTGTGGTACGGCTCGATATGGTTGTGGCCTTCATTCCACGCACCTTGAACAGTTGCCAAAAAACCTGGCATCTTGATCCAGAAATTCTTGAAGCGGAAACATTTGGAGCGCTTGTGGCCGGTCGCGGATGCAAGCAGAAGGGGGCAGTGGTCAGAAAGGGAGGATGATAAAGCATGTAGGATGTGTGAGCCAAATTCCAAGTCCCAATCTTTATTGCAGAAAAAACTATCTAACTTGCTCAAGGTGGGCTCATTCTGCCCATTACTCCAAGTGAATCTCCTATTCTGGAGATGAATCTCTTTAAGCTCACAGGAGTTGAGAGCATCTCGAAATCTGACAATGCGACTCCGATCTACATTTGCACGGTTTTTATCTCGCGCCCGATAGATTTGGTTGAAGTCTCCCGTGATCAGCCACATGGTACCCTGGGGTGGCTTTTCGGCGACAAGTTCGGCGAAGAAGGCATCCTTGAGGTTACTTCTAGTCGGTCCATATACCGTGGTTAGCTTGAAGGAAACAGGAGTCGGGCTCTGGGGGTACACAGTAACTGTGGCTGAGAGGGTGAACGCTTGAAAGTGGACATTGGACAAATGGACCACCTCATCATCCCAAAGCAGAAGGATGCCACCACGCGTGCCCACAGCCGGGCGCTGGGCGAAACTCTTAAGTCTGTGGCCACCAATGTGGGCTGCAGTGTAATCATCAACTGATTCCATTTTGAATTCCTGGAGGCAAACGATGTGGCAAGGCGTAGAGGCAATGGTCTCATGAACGGTAGTGCGACGGTCAGGGCAGTTTAGGCCCCGAACATTCCAGTTTAGGATCGTGAGATTGAGGTTGCGGTCTGTCATCTGTCACTCTGTTTCTTTAGGCCGGGTCAGTTTTCCAGTTTGGGTGATTGAGTAGGCTCTAGAAAATCATGTGTCCATGCTCTAATATGAATAGCATCTACAGAGTCTCCGTTCAAATTTTCATGAAGAGGCCGCTCGAATAGAAGGCCTTTTGACCTTTGACCGGTGGCGTGCGTGGCAGACCACACCACACTGTGCGACGAAACGTGGTGCATGCCTTTGTCAGAGGCAGCGCACGCTTGCTTGCTTGCTTGGAGGATAAGACCGTGCAGTAGCATCGTCAAAAAAGGAATGTAAATGAAGCTTTTGATTTTTCAAGTTTATTTGTCGGTGCTAAAATTCCACCGAGCTGCAAGTCTGAACCTGGCTTCAAAAGTTTCAACTCCCAATCCCAATGATAAACACCAGCAAGACACCCCGCTTGTCTCCCCCCTTTCCATAAGGTCCATCTGTTCATTTTCAGGGCCAATTGTTTTTATCGGATTAGGACTTCAGTCTCCAAGTTTGTCCAAAATATTGCATACAGTGTGAAACCTAAGTTCGTTCTGTGAAACAGGGAAAGGCAAGTTAGGTACATACGTACTGTTAATAAGATAACCAGTGGTTTTCTAACGATCACGTTTTTCCTTTTTCATCATGGCTGGGCTGGGAGCAAATGTCTGCTGGAGGCGTCCCAACTCCGCACCGTCTTTTCAAGACAAAATCTTTGCGTTTTTCTCCACGGTCTGGAGTCCTTTAGCATGGTTCGTGTAGATGAGCTTATTTTAGAGCCCTCCGTGCAGAACTGCAGATCGATTGATCGTTGCAAACCAGGAAAGAAACTGAAACCGTTTGGCAGAATGCGGCGGCTTCGCTTCGCTTCCCATGCAGGCCTCTGCCTCGAGCAAACAAACTTGACTTCTCAATGCCCCATGCATGTCCAACTTTGCACGCCTGTCTCCAAGACTAGATACGTGCTGTCGACATGTTTAGGCGCCTCTCAGGGCCCACCAGAAATACGACGTATACTTGTTTGACAGTGAACTAATACTGCCTCTCTGTTCCTTAATAGACATGATAAGGTATATAGAGCATGTAGGGACACGGCTGTTCTGATCCCGAGCTCATGTGAGCTCGTGAACTGTAAAAAAGTGAAAATTTTCAAAAAAGGGCCAAATATTAACACATGTTCTCATCGCTTGCAAAGCTTCATCGCCAGATAACATTCGTGGAAAACATGGCAAAAGAACAATCGATGCTCAAAAATGTTATTTTCAAAAGCATTTTGGAGTATTGATTTTTTTTTTTGCCATGCCTTACACGAATGTCATTTCATGATAAAACTTTGCAAGCAATGAAAATATTTGCCATGTTCAACATGAAAAAAAATTGGATTTTGAAAGGAAAAACAATATTTTTTTTTGATTTTAATGTTCACATGAGCTCAGGATCAGAACAACACTTTCGGAGACATAGTCAATTTTCAAAATTTTGCCCGCTTATATAAAAGGAATAATATAAATTCCTCATGGTAAATATCACAACATCATGGATAATCTCGTGTTTAGATCAGACGGACCTAGCTATGAGCCGGTGACTTAAATATTTTTTTTGTTAGACAATTGTGAAATAGCAAAACAATGTGTTTACTAAGGACTTACTAGTCATCTATAATAGCTCCCTAATTTTAGAACCCTCTCATTCAATTGAGATGTTACATTTGAATTTGGTTCACGATTTTGACCGGGCCAACGATTTCTAAAAGATCTTCCTCATTCAGTTAGGATAATCATTTTCTATTTGATTCACAATTTTGACTAGGTCAATGATTTCTCAAGTTAATCGACGGCAACCAGGCTATAAAAACACATCAGCACTGTGCAGCCTCTCACCACTTAAAAAATACCAGTCCTCATACACCATTTTTTCCATGAATCATCTAATTCACTACATTCCCTAATTCTTTAGCCTTCCCATTCAAGTGAGATGTTGAATTTTGAATTTGGTTCATGATTTTGACCGGGTCAACGATTTCTCAAGGATCTGTCTCATTCAGTTAGGGTAATCGTTTTCTATTTTATCCACAATTTTGACTAGGTCAACAATTTCTCAAATTAATCGACAACAACCAGGCTATAAAAACACATCAGCACCCGTGCACCTTCTCACCAATTAAAAAACACCGGTCCTCATACACCTATTTTTCCCTGAACCATCTAATTCACTATGCTTCCTAATTTATTAGCCATCCCATTCAAGTGAGATGTTCCACTTTGAATTTGGTTCACGATGTTGACCGGGTCAACTATTTCTCAATGAGCTCTCTCATTCAGTTGATGTATTCAATTTTGAAATTGATTCACTATTTTGATTGGGTCAATGATTTCTCAAATTAATCAGCAACAACCAAGCTGTAAAAACACATCAGACATACGCACCCTCTCACCGTCTAAAAAATAAGTGTCAACATGTGACACTATAGCTCTCCGCAAAAAAAAAACATGTGACATTGTAGCACCAATGTAGTACATGCGTCTCACATAAATAATTGTTGGGTAGAAGATAACACAATCACACCGGCAAGAAAACCCTCTAAAACACCGCATTATATAAAAAAGAAAACACACTTCATCATCTTCCCCACATGTCAAACCAATTTTATCTTTGTGAAATTTCAACAACTCGACGGCGCAGTGATGCACGCCTAACCCTTCTAGAATTTTTTTACGCTTGATCAGAAATAGATGACGTGATTGCTGCAAGCGGGGCCATTTGATAGATTGATAGTTAAACCATGTAGTGAATCGAGTGGGTTTGTGACCTAGATGTCCTAGCCTCCTCATTCGCCCTGCAGAAAAAAAATATAAGCCTATGGTTAATCCGGGTTTGCATGTCTACATGCCCAATGACGCACCCAGAGGGATGTGCAAGGAGCGCCATTAGAGGATGGCCTCAACTCACACATCACCACACCCATAACTAAAAGAAGGATCCTCGACGACAAATAAATTTTGAAGGATGGATGGGTGTGTGTGCAAAGGATAGTTGTGATAGCTTGGCTTATTAGGGATGATAGACTACTCATATCAATAAGGAATTCCTTCTTTTCCGGGAGCCCATTCAGACAGAACTTCAAAGTTAAGCGTGCTCAGCTTGAAGTAGTTTCAGGATGGGTGACCGACCGGAAAGTTGCTCCCGGGTGCGCACGAGTGAGGACAAAGTGCGCAGAAAAGACTAGTATTGATATGTGAGGCCAGTCTAGATACCGCCAAGAGTAACGACCACCGGTGGGTGTGTTCGGGGCGTTACAAGTTGGTATCAGAGCCGACCCTCGCGGTTACACGGATGTTTGCGGACAGGTGCGTGGTCATGTTGTTCATGACATTTGTGACCCGTCGTGGCACACGGCATGGCACATGTACCGGACTGGAAGCACAGACGTATGTGCCAAGAGGGAACGTTCTTGTGGCCCGACGAGGACGTCGGTTCCTCTAAGTAGGGGTGTATGTGGGTGACCGACCGAAAAGTTGCTCCCGGATGCGCACGAGTGAGGACAAAATGTGCAGAAAAGACTAGTATTGATATGTGGGGCCAGTCTAGATCCCGCCAGGAGTAACGACCACCGGTGGGTGTGTCCAGGGCGTTACAATAGTAATCCCAAGAAAAAACATGGATCATAGATTTGAGACATGGAAATTTCATAAGATAGGAATCTGCTTGCCGGTTTCATGTGGGATGAAAATAATGATGTTGCTTGTGTCTTGCAAAAGCTTTACTTTTATAATTTTTTTCCCCAATTTTCTTATACATTTTGATCTCAGTTTCTCTTGCTACTACTAGGAGCCTATGTGTTGCTATGAAATAATGATGAATGCAGTTGAATGGTTACTTGGAATGTATGAAGATATTCAAAAGAGTTGCAGCCTCAGTTGGATTGAAGACCTTTGTCCCCGCAAGAAAAAGGACCGGAGACCATGTAACAAACTCTAAATAATATGAATGCCCTGGTATTTCATTGAAAAAACATGATAGCATTAGAGCATGAGCAATGTGCTCATATTCAGGTGCTAGGCTAAGCTAGGAGCGGTACTAGTAGATTAGCCATTATAAGAGGGTGGCCAAGTTTTCTTTTGAGAGTGGTAATACACATTGAAGTTTTGTACTAGTTTAGACACGGTATGAGATGTCTATCCTTGGCACCCGCATCGGTGCTACACATACTCATGCTGTCAGAACAACTCTAGCAGAATCGTAAAAAAGACAGCCTCTATGACCATTCGGAATGCACTTCAAAAATTTATTGATGATGCTGAGAAACCTGGCAAACTCAAAGTCTTCATATTTATTGTCTTCATAAACATGGGACCCACTTATCAATGGGTCATCCATTCTTTCTCAACCTCTCTAAAGTTCCCTTCACGCCACACTTTTTTATTTGAAACGGTCACGCCACATGTAGTTTACACATTACTGTCTTATGGAGCGCCCTCCAAAGGCAGCCCTGAGACGCCATATATGGTGACTGAAAGGTCAGATATGAAGGGCACTTCATAAATTTTAGCTATTTGAAGGCATTCGACGGCTCTGATTGAGTGTTTTTTTACCCAAATTGCCATAATAGTTGTAAAAAAAACATGTAGTCTTCGGATGTTTTGATTGGATATTTTGATCAAGTAGATATAGCGACTCCGTTAGAGTTGCTCTTAAATTTTTCAAATTAGCATTGCCATGTACTAAAGATGAAGATTAAAAACATATTGCCCGATGCAGATCCAATGGTTGGTATAGTTCAGATGAACGGTCGGAATTCAAACCATTATATGAGTAAATGGAAAATCCCCGCAAAAAAAATGGAGAATATAAAAAGATGGAGACGCTATCTCCGAAAGTAGCAGTCAACATTCTGCGTTGGGCAGGAAGAGAAAGCTTAAAAATAATCTACATTTGCAGACAAATAGGAGTACCATAATATGCTTTGTATACTATGATGCGATCTGACACGAGTCCCTGAGTGACATGGATGTCTGGTGTTAGGCTGTTAGGTCAACCTCATTGTCGGATCCATGGGATCGGATCTGGAATCAGGAATGCATGCACGCGCCTTTGGCAACTCGCCATTTTATATTCCTAAAACGAAAATGTGCTATGCAACAGTGTGTGTTTGACCAGCCCACCGCCGACCACCGCTGCAGTAGATGCAGATGGGAGAAATTAGCTGGTGCAGTTAAGAAGTGATTAGTGGCAGCACGGACAATAGACCAGTATTTCCATATTGTTACGGTAAGACAGCGACTGTGTGACTGTGTTATTAGCCAAAACAGAAAAGACAGCGACTGCTTTGAGCTGCTAATAATTATATTTACCAGAGCTTGACGTGGATCGGCAGTCCATTCATAGTAGTCTCTCGCAGAGCATTCCGGTTCCAGGCGGCGCGTGCCGAATTATTTACCAGAACATTCCAGGCGGCGACGGTGCGACTGTGTTAGTCGCACCAAAAAGGAAGAAAAAAAGACAGCGAGTGCGTTGAGCTACTCATTATTTACCGGAGCTCGACGTCGATCATTCATTCGGAGGTCCATTCATAGTCTCTCGCAGAACATTCCAGGCGGCGCGTGCCAGTTAAAACACGAGTACGCGCACGTGCCGGATCGGCCAGGAAAGAGTAGAACGAACGAACGACGTGGAAAAACGGTGGAACAACACGTCGGCTCGAGGAGAGGAGACCCGAATCTGGACGTGGCCGGAGAGCTTGGGCTGGCAAATGTCGAACTTACTTCCATCTCGCGGCGGCCGAGGAGAAGATTTGTCCGTGCCACACGAAGGAGGAGGAGGAGGAGATGGAACTTCACCTCGCCGGGGCGAGCTTGACCCATGGCCATGGGCGTGGAAACCTCGGGTGCATGCACGCGCGCACGCACGCCTGGGCCAGGACCACGTCACTCCGATGGGTGTGGTGTAGGGTAGGGCGTCCCGTCTAGCAAGTGGCCAGCCGTAGGCCACGCGCCCGCCCTCATGTATGCATGTATGTAGTCATATGTCTTTTTTTTAGCATCAGACACAAGCGCTCATATACATGCGCATACACTCACCCTTATGAACATGCACACGCACACCCTACTCCTATGAGCACCTTCGAGAAACCAAGCCGGTATATCATCTTGAACCCTGATGGGTTGGGGATACCACTGTCCACCTAACCATCTCAATCACATGTCTTTTTTTTGCATGGTGTGTATGTAGTCAGGTCTATCGAAATCCGTAGCCCTAATACCGTATACCTACTGTACTATTACAATGTTTTGAGCATCTTACTGCACTGTCTCGTTTGAATCCGCATGCATGATGACCGGTTTGACTTGCTGCACAGTACAGATAGTCAGGCCGACAAAAAATCATACTGATGCGTACACGCATGCGGCTGGAACAATGCGTCCATGAACATCCATCGGTCTCCGATCGCCAAGTCTGCCCAACGTACGCCGGCTGCTAAAATAATGCACGTTTGCTCTCTCTCTCTCGCCAGATCTCATCACCGGCCGTCTGATGGGTCGTCGATCGTTGCCCACTTGCTCTGAAGGGACAGTACGTGGTCAGCGCGAGACTCGGTCCAAATCTGAACCACGCCTTTTTTTTGGCGGCTCTTCTGCCCGCTTAGCTCAGCTACAGCTCCGTAGCTCGCCCTAGCTCACCGTGGCCACCGCGCGTACCTCCCGCTCGAACGAGCCGCATTACATCTTCTTCTTGGCCTCGTCTACTCGAGTGCTCATCCTCAATCTCATGCCTGTGTGCCTGTATATATAGCGGCCAGTCCACCTCGTGAAGTCGAACTCGAACTGGCCAGCTAGTGAATCCAAGCTGAGAGTACTTTGAACTCGAACTGGTTAGCTAGCTAGGGAGCCACTCGAACGATCGCGAGCAGCGGCGGAGGCGGCATTACCGGGCTCGGGAGCGTGGTGCGGGATGGCGGGCCGGGAGCAGGATGGCGACGGCGGGGAGGCGGCGGGAGGCTCGTCGGTGCTGTCCGGGGAGTACCAGGCGCAGGAGATGTCGACGATGGTGTCGGCGCTCGCGAGGGTCGTGTCCGGCGGCGACGGCGGCTGGGCCGACGACGGCTGGGAGGGCCACCCGGCAATGGGGGGCTACGTGCATGCGCAGGGAGGCTGCTATCCCGCCGCGCCGACACCGGATCAGCTCGCAGCAGGTGAGGATCGAGACTCATTGCGGTCGCTCGTTGTTTATTGTGAGAGGAGAATGTTTGCGTTTGCAGTTGCAGGTCGGTGTCACCACGTTCCTACACTAGCACCGCTTTTGCATCCTTTTTCTTTGGTTTATTTGTTTTTTCCGTCAAGTTTGTGTTTGTTATTGTGAGAGATGTTCGGCGTGCATGTGTTAGTCGTGCGGAATCTAAAGCTGGTGCTGGTGGTTAATCAAACTGTTTGTGACGTGCCCCCTAGTACAAGTGTTTTTTCTTTTGTATAGTGTTCTGGTGTGTTCCATGGAATCCCTTTGCTTGCAACGAGAGGAGTGCCACGTCAGTTCCATGATAAAGAAAGAAAAGACAGAGTGGTGCGTCGGAACCACTGCCATGCATGCACTGCACGCAACGACCGTTATTGACCGCAAAAATTGCCTTTTCTTTTGTCTAGTTTTCTTAACATGGTACATATGTAAGCGCTTATATACATGCGTATGCATTCTCGGTCGATTGTGATTTTGTTATGTCTCAATCGATGCTATATTTCTATCATCTTGTACGGAGGTTTATAAAAAGAAAATCTGTTTTTATATACTATATATCATTTGACTGAGCTAAAAAAATATAAATAGAGGAGGAAAAAAATGAGGGAATGCCAAAGTATATGGTTTGTTCAATGCACTCGTGCAACACAACAAATACACCAACCTCCCCAATGTACTCCACTAGCCAGCACATGAGCGGTAGGAAGGCACTCCACGTGCACGCAGCCGGTCGACACAGATGAACGCATCTCCCTACATTATATGAAAACAAAAATAAGTGTACGTACGTATAACCGTATAGTCAGCCGCCATTTCATACAGTCAAATGGTGCGTGCTGGCCTCTCGCGCTTATATAGACCATCATCATCTTCTTCTTGCTCGGCAGGACAGGAGCGGCGGAGCCCGGACGTGCAGCAGAGCGCAGCCATGGGGGAGCAGTACCCGCACACGTACGGCGGCGAGCCGGCGGCCGCCCCGGAGCAGGCGAGCGCGCCGGAGCGGCGGTACCGCGGCGTGAGGCAGCGGCCGTGGGGCAAGTGGGCCGCGGAGATCCGCGACCCGCACAAGGCCGCCCGCGTGTGGCTCGGCACCTTCGAGACCGCCGAGGCCGCCGCGCGCGCCTACGACGAGGCCGCGCTCCGCTTCCGCGGCAGCCGCGCCAAGCTCAACTTCCCCGAGGACGCGCGCCTCACCGCCCCGGCGGCACCCACCACCGCGAGCGCGGCGCCGACGGTGGCCTCCTCGGCGGCCGCCTACCCCGCCGGCGCCGTCTCCGACTACTTGCAGTACCAGATGCTTCTGCGCGCTGGAGGTGGCGGGTTCCCGCCGTACTACGGCGGCGGCGGCGGTTCCTCCTCGGGGTCCTACTCGTTCCCGGAGTCCTCTGTGACGGTGGCATCCGTGCCGTCCTCTGCGTCCTCTGCTTCGGGTTACGGCGGCGCGGCGGCGGAGCACGGCGACGCGGCGCAGTGGGCGTGGCCCGCGGAGACTGCATGGACCTACCCGGCGACCACGGGCTCGTGGTCCGGTTCGAGCCAGTATCCGCCGCCACCTCAATAGTGGTCGTTTCTTGTTTACTTTTCTCCTTCAAGAAAAAGAGTCCCTGTAACACTGGGAAAGCTAGCTCAGACGTGCGCCGATGGTGTGATGCCGTGCCGTTCAACGCTTGAACATGCGCGCGTGCTGGAAGCCAGAGCACGCCACCCCACAGCACTGTAATGTTCATGTTCGTTCTTTCGCTTTGTTGATGTTGAAAATCAAGTTTCATTTTCTTTTTAAATGAAAACGAAGGAAGGTTTGGTTTTAGACCAACATCTCCTCGCGTTTTGTCGCTGCAATGATCTGATAATATCCTGGCATAGACCTCTTTCAAAGGAAAATAAAGAAAGGTTATTCACAGTTGCAGAAAGAAAAAGCCAAGTTGTTGATCGAGTGGTAAAATGGACCAAAATTGGAGACACATATGGCTTGCCTGAAAAAGAAAGCTACTCATGTGAGACATATACGAAATAAACTACTCCTGAAAAAAAACTATTCATGATCATCTTATTTCTCTATTTCCCGATGAATTCTTCCTTCTTCTCCTGTACCATCTCCCAACTGTCCGCCTCGCCTAGCCCGAGCCGGTGCCTCCCATGTGTTGACGTCGCTCCTGGCCATCTATCAAACCTCGAACTCTCCTCCAGCAATGGCGACGTTGCCACATCGACCAGGAGCTACTTCGGGGGCGCTTCTATCCGTTGCTGCACCGCCGTCTAGGCCCCTCGGAGAGCTTCATCCAAAACCAATAGACGGGAAAGAAAGTTTCAAGCAACTGAAGATTAGCAAAACCGACCAAAATTATGTTTTGGCTCTTTATGATGTACATTTAAAAAGTTGTTGAATATATACATTGTTTGTGGTTTTTGGCTCTTTTGTACGAGGCTATGAGCACTATACTCTTAGCTCGGGAATGATTTGAGTGTTGCAAGTCGTAACAGGGTGGAGGAAGCTAAAATGCTAGAATTGTAGTTAGGTGTTTAAGCCATGGGTGTTGCCTCACATCTTTTTTCCTTCAAGCATAATCAACTACACTCTCTGTTCACTGTTATAAGGCGCTGTAGACACTTCAGACAGCGTGCAAAACAGCTCAATTTCAGTTGACTGAAATGACTTAAAAAAATGAATGGAGGGTGTACTTTTACTTGTCATTAAAATGAATAAAAGGGGATGTATCTAGATGTATTTTAGTTCTAGATACATCATTTTTTGTCCATTTTGATGACAAGTATTTTCGGATGAAGAGAGTACTAGCTAATAATCCACATAATCCCATTGAATATCAGGTATACCTTGAGACTAAAACACGAGAGATTTGGCACCCTATGTCTAGCAGGCACCACCGAATCCGTGAAAAGATGGATTGACAACTACTTATTGTGCCATAGTGACTATAGTGATGGCGCATAATATAAACCTCAGAGGTCATATCTTTAAATTCACCATTTTGACTTCATCATCCCCGCGATTGGGCCCTTTGGTCAGTGCACAAGAGTTTGAGCCTTTCTTTTCTTTAAGATCGATAGAAACGAGTTGCTCCGAGAGCTCGTACACCTCTCACGTCACTCAACCAGGTTGTCAATGTCCCCTAAAAAAAAACCACGGTTGTCAATGGCTGAGCGTCCGCTTTGTATCATGTCCCCGTTCATGTCACTTGTTCGCACAACAGCAACGCTAGCCAGTTAAATGAGTGCCACACATGCAAATAAAAGAAGAAGAAGAAGAAAAAAACTATCAACCGCCACAGCACGGCCCAACAAGTGACCACTACTCAACCCAGAAACAAATGAGCCAACAAATTGATATCCAACTAGACGACAGAAAGTAGGCAGTGGGCACTGCGTTTTATTTAGAACTGGCAGTCAGCAGCAGATGCTAATGGGCTGTTGTGGTACGACCCATGAATTGATTTTTTTTCTATGTTCAAATGAATATATTATTTATTTATTTACATAATCATTTAATTATAATAATAAAAAATCAAGTTTTCTTTAAAAGTGTGCACGAATTTTTGACAAAGTTCACGTGGATACCTTTTAAAACAAATGTTCACGTGACTAAAAATATGTTCGTGTAATTTTAGAGATTTTTCATATAAAAAATGTTCTTGTATTTTTCTAAATTTGTTGTAATTAAGAAAAACATCATGTAATTTTACAAAAAAGGTTTTGCACATTTTAGGAAAAATGTGTGTGTAAGTTTTTAAAAGTGTTCACAAATTTTACAAATATTTTTAAATTTTAAAAAGTGTTCATGAGTTAAAAAAATGTGTGTGTATTTTTCAAACATATTTATATAAGTTGGGAAAAATAAGAGAAATGAAAAATGAAGGTGGAAAAAAGAAAAGCAAAACAAAAATATAAATCTGGAAATAAATACAAATTAAAAGAATAAAAGACATTGAAAAATGGGCCTCGAGCATGTAAAGCGCCCATGGACAATCAACGCGTTATTGCCAATATATCCGTTGTATGGCAGTCAGGGCAGTCGTCGTGCTATGAAGCGCAGGAAATGCTTTTAGTAGTTGTATCACGTCTCAACCCATCAAACCTTAAGTATAAGTGTATCTAGCATCAAGCTCGCATCATTGAGATATCGATCCAATCCTAGTACTAGCAATGGGTAAATGGGTTGCCTAGTTTAGCAATCTAAATGTTAACACCTACTAATTTATCTTCAGGGAGGGTGGAGGGGGGGGGGGGGGGGGGGGTAGGAGATTTGGTCTTTGTAGGGGAGCGTTCTATGCAGCAAAAAAAGGCTATTCACTCACGTCAATCTCAGGAATACTATGGAGGCACAAGTGATGATAATCTCACCAGTAATCCACCCAACGAAAGTTGAGGAGGAAGAGTTGATGAAGCTCGCCGATTCTTGCCGCTAGGTTATGCCTCTCGGTTGCGAGAATTTTCTCCAGGATGATCAGCCGATCTAGTGTAGAAGTAGACGACACCTCCAAGGTATCCACGTGTACTGATTTAGAGGCACTTCGTGGATTAACACAAAGAGGTAGTGCGAAAACTAGAGGGAGAGATAGCCTAGCGACGTAACAATCCATAGTGAGTCTAGATCAGAGAAAGAGAGAGGGCACAGGGCAAGGATGGTCGCCCTCCAAGGCCGTTTTGTCTGTCCATGGTACACTCCCACCTCTATGTGTAGGTGGATGGGAAATAGGGATGGTCTACTTGGGGAGGGGATCCTTCCCTGGTTCGGCCGACCTAGAAGAGGAGTCATCCTAGGATCCACCTCTCGGGTGGCTTGCCCCACAAGTCATGTGGCAGGTGACCAACTTGGGTCCATGTGGCACCTTGCCCCTCAAGGAATAGGGGGCGGCTCACTAGTCAGTAGGGACCATTCATAATATTCTTGAAGGTTCGAGAACATTTCGGGGTCTTTCAGAAGCTTTAGCACCTTCCAGGGCATTCCAGGTAAATCTGGGACGTTCCTGGACCTCCTAGAACACTTCCGAGATCATCCGAATTTTTTTTAGAGCCCGTTCTCTCATTCTCTATGACCTTCTAGTCCTACATACCGCTAGTTAGTGAACGTGTGACTTTAATAATATGTGGATATGTTCGGAACACCTTTCGATCGATAATTATTAGCAGGATCTGGGCACCCATAATAATACCCGCATACCAACGGAGATTTTTATCAAGCCAACATCTTTTTATTGTGTATATACAATCGCATACAATTCCCTTTTCTTTTCCGTTTGAGGCATACAATTCCCTTTACTACGCCATATATTACTAAACCAGAGGCCCAAATGGACTGACTGGTAAGCAAACAGGCTCATGAGCACGTCGGCCCAAACGCAAACAGTAGAAACACGGGCCGGTCGACTTGGAAACATCGAACAAACAGTGGGCCCACGGATAAAACCAGGACACCGAGTCAGTCACCGACGACCGACCGCGCGCGCGACGGATTTGACCATGACCCTCGCCGCCGCGCTGCATTGCAACCCGCAGCGTCCGCCGTCCGCTACGCCTCCTCTCCTCCTCCTCCTCCTCCTCCCACAGCTGGGCCCGCGCTATCTCCGGGACCCACGTTCAGTGACAGGTAGACCGTAGACCCCACGTCACCTCCAACCGCACGGGCCCCACGGGTACAACACGGTAGCGGGGGGCAGTTCGGTCACTCCACGACGCGTCCCTCCCTCCCTCCCTTCCCCCGCGGACTCCGCCACCAACCGCCTCCTCCACTTTCCGCTGCAGCTGCTGCCGTCACACTAGCTACCGAAACCGTCGCCGTCGTCCTCCTCCTCCCCTCCCGCCCGCCTCGACCCCTCCGCCGCAATGCCGGAGGAGAAGGAGTACGTCGCCGTGCCCATGGGCCAGGCGCCGGAGCCCGCGGACCCCGAGGACCCCGTCAAGTCGCCGCCGCGCCCCACCTCGCCGGCCACCTCCACCCGCCAGGTAGCGCGGATCGATCTGCCTTAATACCGCCTGTAGTCCCCCCGACGCGGTGGGGCTTAGAGCTGCCGAAACCCTTCTGGTTGCTTGCTCGGATCTGGCCGCGCCTCCCCGTTTGATCGAATCCGAGGCTTCTGCATGCCTTCTGGGGTTGTCACCGAGCTTGACTTTAAGGTTTCCATGGTTGCATTGGAGGTTCGCTTGTTTCGTCATGCGTATTGTGTGCTGTTGGTCAGATGTCTACGCCGTAAACAGTCCGACAAATTGACTGCATCAGTGTCAGTGCGAGTCCTATTGGAGGTAGAGGTACTTGTGTTACTGCGGAGCTCCGGCCAGATGCCTGTGTTCAACAAACCTACTATTCAGGATGCACGGTGCAGGTTTTATAACCCGGCAAAAGTGAATTTAATCAAGTTTAGATGTCGTCATCTTGCATGTGTCTGAATGACCTCCTATAACACTTTGCTTGGTTTGTTCATGAGGTATACGCATTTGCTTTATTCTCATAAATAGCAAATGCATGAGTACTGGCTGCAGGCTATACTTCTGTTGGAGAATATGCAAATGCAACTAACAACAGGAATTTGACAACTGCAATTAGTTCACTGCCCCGTAGTATTAGGTCTTTGGAACCCCAAACCCATGAACTGACACTAAAATTTGACAGCATCCTTCTGGGCGATCATACTACTTAAATATTTTGGTTATCTCTACATATTTTCCATCTTGAAGTGTCGTTTAGTCAACCATCGGTTCTTAGGCACTAGAGCATAAAGATTGTTCGATCAAAGTAGACAACACTTGGACCCAGCATTGTTACTGTACGTTCTTGTTCTGTTCTCTCATTTTACCTGAATGAGCTCTACTTTCTTTGCATGCTATGCTATATCTTTTCAAGATAGTTATTTCATACCTAACCTGCTAATTCAATAGGCATGCTTTGCGGTCCTTCAAAGCTGGGTGTCAAGAAAATTTATGACTGGATGGTATGCTTTGCAGGAACTGATTCATAGAAGTTGCAAGACCTGTAAATTATCCATGCCTAATATTCTCTTTCTTGTTTGCAGTGTAGTTATTTTCCCAATGGCTGTGACATTCTTCATCACTTGGTGGTTTATTCGATTTTTTGATGGATTCTTCAGTCCACTCTATGCAAAGCTTGGAGTCGATGTATTTGGTACTTGTTCCACAAATACTTATGTCTAGCCACTTGCTGGTCATGGTAAAATTGTAGTATCAGACAAACAGTAATACTCCCTCCGTAAAGAAATATAAGAGCGCTTAGATCACAGCGCTCTTATATTTCTTTACAGAGGGAGTACATATTTACTCTATTTGTATGCCATATAGTGGTGCAGACTTAGTTAGCCTACTTTTTTTTTTCTCCGTTGGCTCCTTGCTTGTGTTTGATCTAGATTTAATCTCCAAAAGGATCTATCACATGCAAATTTGAGTTCAGAGAGATGTGCTTGTTTCTGTGGGACTGCTAAGGCTATTTAGTTTATATATACTGCTCTCGTTAGTTGTACGATGGAAAAAATGGTACCGAGCTCCTGATGGTGCCAGTTACTGAGATCCTTTGAAATCATTGAGTACATGAGGAAAAAGCAGCCTCAGGCTATTAAAAACAAACTGTCATTACTCAGTTCTACTGACAAATATTCATGATTTGCTCTATACTGAGTACTACAATTTTTCTTGATTCCAGGCCTTGGGTTTGTGACATCTCTGGTATTCATATTTATTGTTGGAATATTTGTGTCATCATGGGTGGGCTCAACTGTCTTCTGGGTTGGAGAATGGTTTATAAAGAAAATGCCATTTGTAAGGCACATATATTCTGCATCAAAGCAAGTTAGTACTGCTGTTTCACCAGGTAATTTATGATCATCTGAAGTGCTCCAGAATATCTGACAACTATGTTCGTTCTTTCTTAAATTTCTGTCATGTATGATTTTCATTGTTAGTGCATAACTGTTTCTTGAAGAGAAGTGTCAGTGGATGGCGTATATATATACAAACCCATAACTTCTTAGTCGGGTAAAACATTATATAAGTACCAGTACTTCACAAAGAAACACATTTATAGGCCACTAGTTTTTCTTCAAGTTACATGAGCTTATGAAGTTAATAGGATAATCCACATGAAGACCATATGAATGTTGCGACAACAGCGTGTTTGCTGTTTCTATGCACCACATCATTGACAAACTGGTTTGGTTGAAATCTTTATGTTCCAACTTACTTGTAGTTCCTTCTGCCCAACCAGAAAAAAAAATCTTATAATACATTTTATTCATTTGACAGATCAAAATACAGCAGCATTTAAAGAAGTGGCAATAATTAGCCATCCCCGTGCTGGTGAATACGCATTTGGATTCATAACATCGAGCATGATTCTTCAGGTACTTGTTTATGCAAATCGCTTTCTACAGATGGATTGACGGCATCAACCGAATTTGAATGCTTCACTCAAGATAATTTACTCATTTATATGCTTTTGAGAATATTGATTTGATAATTTTCATAAGTTACACAAAGATTCACACCGTACTTGTGTGTGCTCTTTTTCTGTGTTGCCTCATGCATGAAATAGTTCACTTTCAGGAAAGTGTCACCCATTAGTTGTGATTTGTGACATCTAAACCCTTTTAAATCTCAAGAGTGTAAAGATTCACCGAAAATAATCAAGACCAAGCCTAGTGTGGCCTGGCTGGGCTTATCTTAGTAGTCAACTTATCCGGATTAACCTATAATCTCTATATAAGGTGGTTTAAATCAGTCACTCCTCTCTCGTACATAAATTTGTTGTGTAAACCCTGAAAAGGCCGGCTAGAGCTGCTTCAAGTTTATGGGGGGCATTTACACATTAGAGTCACAAGGCCAAATAATAGACTCACTTGGCTCCGTCTCAAAGATGATTTGCTGGTAAGTTGCATAAGGCCAAATAAGAACAAAACTAAGCATGTCCAATCAATCATAGGACGTGTCAAAACCTACGGTACTTCAGGTCTTGAGCTCTAGAAAATGGCGTGAAGAATTATTTATCAAGTTAGATTAAGGACAACTGCTACAAAGAGTCAAGGGGCATTTGTCCTTTCTTGTTTTCTGCTGTTTTGTCCAGGATCAACACTAACAGAAGTGATGAACTATGTGATACCTAATTGTCTATGTCCACATGGTTAGCATGTTATGGTGAGCCAATATACTTTGTTTTTGTTGGATTCTGATGTAATCATCTATCATTACATTGCAGACTGACAAAGGTGATGAAGAACTGTGTAGTGTCTATGTGCCAACCAATCATCTATATATTGGTGATATCTTTTTGGTGAACTCTGCGGAAATTATAAGGCCCAATCTGTCCATTCGAGAAGGGATAGGTTGGTGTTATTTTGACGATCCCCTTTTAAGCTCCTTATCATTTCCACTGTTCTGTTCAAAAGAGAATAATTCAATGCCTTCTATAGCAGCTCCTTTAAATGCTAAACCCTATCAGCACTTGCGAATACTATATGCTGTTCTTGTTATTTTCTTGCTGGCAGTTTATTTGTAACATCTCAATCCAGCATAAGCTTATTTTGAGGGCATGTCTCTTATTGTGGTCATTAAGTTTGATATGATAGTCTTTTTAATAACTCCCTCCGTTCGCAAGTATAAGATGTTTTGGATATTTCAATATGGACTACATACGAACTGAAATCAGTGAACAAACACATTAAAACGTGTCTATATACATCCGATTCAGAAAAAAGTTAGATCATCTTATATTTGTGAACGGAGGGAGTAGCATTCTTGCTATATCACCTGGATTTCTAATCTTATGTTTCTGCTATTATGCTCTCTACAGAAATAATTGTTTCTGGAGGAATGACCATGCCACAGGTGATCACAGCGCTAGGACCTGCCCCTGATAAGAACGAGGGCACCCGTTTAAGCAGAATGATGACTGTCTGAGGCTTACAATATCGCCAGCATATCTCAGGTATAGTCGAAGAACTTCCCCTGTCCTCCAGGCCATGTGGGCTGCGACTGAACCTAGATTTCTGATCACTGGCCTAAGTTCGTGTAGGCATTGACATTTAACCTTTGTAGATGTTTACAGCTACTAAAGGAACGCCAAAGTTGTGGACGATGCTACATCTGATGTACAATTTGTAGATTAGAAGCTGGAACACAAGGACTGTGCGATGGAGTAAAACACCGGTTGTATATTAGGCGGGTTAGAAATTAAAGTGGGGTGCTGATGATAGTCGCGCAGCACACTGTACTGAGATTACTGATAATGGTTTGTGGTTCTGATGTGCTCACAGAATGAGTGCTTAGTTACTCATGTTAGGTCATTAGAGTACAATGTAACTTAAACTGAGACAGGTTAATTTTTTTTAACTTTTGATTGATGCTATCGCATTGTTTCGTCAGAAGGATAAACGTGTTACCCCAACGTGTGGTCTGGGATGAGGGACAAATCCACCAGGCACCTGCCTGGAGTTTCTCGTCGTCCTATCTGTGCGCTTGTTGGTTAAGTGACCTGTGAGCTTTGCCCTACCAAACATGGGCGACAATTTGCTTGGCAAACTTTTGCCCAGTGAATTATGTACCCTCACTTGACAAATTATTTGGTAAAACTTTGAGGAGAGAGCACGGTTTTATTACGAGGCGTTATCAACATGTACAATACTAAGTAAATTAAATATACAAATATTTTGATGAGTCTAATAATACTAATTTCATATGGGAAGAGCTTACCGTCATCCGGCTGATCGCAGCGGCAGAATCTGCCACCTCCCCTGCATGACACACGTCCAGTGAGGGTTCGAATACCGCCATACATGCTTTTGCAACGAAGGCTATGTTTCTGAAACATATGCGGTGTTGCAATGGTCTAGTATGAATCGTGTTTTACAACAAAACATCTGTCGTGGAATTTTTTTGCAACCAGACCTCAGTTGCAAAAATAATTTTGCAACTAAACAGCTGTTGCAAAAAATTTCTGCAACAAGATCGATGTTTCAGAAATAATTCTGCAACAAGGCCCATGTCAGCGGTGAAGACACACTCGCTCGCTAGATACGGCAAATCCGACGGCTCACGACCCGGATGATCTTTTAAAAAGATGAGCCGACGGATGCGTAACATTGCCCATTTCATATTGGTATTTTCTCAATAAACTTGATTAAAGATAGACAGCAGATTATCGTGAATCGAGAGTTGTGATGCCCGACGAGTGCCGGGAGATGATGAATTCTTTCGGGAGGGCAACTATAGCGCATTGTGCTCGGGAGAGCAATGCTGCTGCGAATGCGATCGAGCAAGTTACAGAAGGAAGTATTTCGAGGTGCGCCGTGATAAACCTCCTAATTTCCTTGTTCCTCCTCTTGTAACAGATATGATCGTCGATTGCCAAACTTCAAAAAATGATAATATACTTGATTAAAAATAAGACAACCTTGACATGAAAAGAAGTCACTGATGCATTTGAAGTAGTTTCCGGCCGCTGGTGGAATCCGCCTTCCTGTTGGTTGGGCGCAAATATTAGCAGCTGGGCATCAGAATCTACTTGAACGCGTATTCTGCCAGCCCTGCTTTCACCGAGATGGTCCCAGGGCAACTGGTGCCTGCCACCTGCTTGTGTCGACGAGCCGCTAAACACACAGACGGCAAATTTCGCCCAAAGTTTCATCCACTTGCGTATGCAGGTTCTGTATGAATTATTCATTGCAAGAACACTACTACTTGGTGTCCAGGAGTAAGTATTCTTGCAATGAATAATTTAAACACCAAGAATAATTCAAATGAATTGACTTCTTGGTATTCAAATGGAGTGTTTAATTTATTTAAATACCACAAAGAAGTCAATCCATTTGAATTTTGCCCTTAGCGAACATCGGAACCCTGCAAACTCAAAGTGTCCTTCAATCCCAGTTGCTATACCGCAACCTGCAAGGATCAACCAGAAACACAAACACAGCAATCGCATGATCTGAACTGTTCTCTTTTTCTCTAGATTTCTTTCATTTCATAATTCATACGAGCACAGCACGCACTACAATCCTCTCGTCACCTTAAACCAACAAGGGAGAACTCAGGGACGCTACAGCAAAGACAAAGCAGCAGTCAGGGAGAGAATTCACATCTGAAGGATCATCCAAAGCTTCCTAAAAAGAAAGAGAGGGGGCGCAAAAAGCATGGACCGGGTAGCAGCCAAGCAAAAGCTATATCCCTGGGAGGAGGCGTATCTACAGGCTCTGCATCTGGGAAAATGAGATCCGGATGGTGCTCCCCTCCAGCGGGGTGGCGTGCTTCGACACGAGGGCCTCGGTCGCTTCCTCCTCGCTCTCGAACAGGACGAGGGCCTGCCTCTTGCCGTTCACCTCGAACAGCTTTGTGCCGACGATAGAGCCGTGCTCAGACAGATGGGCGAGGAGCGCTTCCTCGGAGACGTCCTGTGCGAGGGCGGAGACGTGGATCATCTTGGTTGGAGCGCAGCAATGCCGGTAGTTCTTTACCACGTTGGTGTTGAAGCGGTTCAGGCCCGAGTTGATGTAGTCATGCGCGTCAGGGGCAGGGGTTATGGTGGGGTACTTCGAGTAGTTGACGTCCAACTTGTTACCAAATAGCGTGGCCACCTGCAGCCGAAAAATGGGAAGGTGGCATCAAAATGTCAAAGGTAACAATCATTCCAAATGGAACAGATAAACCAGATAGGTTGATATACTAGAGAAAATGCACGCACCTTTAGATAGTTCACAGCTAGCTCGGCCTGTAACCCATCAGCCATTTCTACAAGGGCGAGATCTGGTTTGTTGTGCAGCACCTTGATTCGAACTATGTTTCCATATAAAGAGAAGAGATTGAAAAGCTTATCCTCATTGGTTTTCTGCACAGAGAAAAGTTAACAATGAAGGACGATCGTCCAAGGTATATAACCTCTACATGGAATCTTAAGACAAGCTTGAACACCCTATAGGTTGGTGTCCAACACCATAAAATACTTAAGATTAGGCCACATTTGTTCTAAGACTTCCCTTAATGGTCAGTTTGGTCCTTAAAACAATAAGAAAGACAAGTCCTACTCAACAACCACATTTTCCATGCATACTTTGACATTTGAAAAGGTAGTCAAAATATCAAGATTGTGAAAGGAGCCTTCGAAGATTCAAAACTTACATCAGTGTTCAAATTACTGACTATCAGTGTGCACCGTTCATTGGTACCAGTCACTCCAGGCGGTAAAGTTCCACCAAATGCAGCTGCAATCGTTGCAGCTCTTCCTGTCTGTTATGCACAAACTCAAATACTTTTGTATGAGAACTCACAGGGATATTTGAACAAGATGCAACAAAAAACAACACTGGAGTAACACCATTCAAAGGGAGTCAGACGCCAACCTGTGAATACGGACCTGTACAAGAAAGGAAACTAAATAAGATATTTTTCATTATCAAAAGAATTATTTATTGAAAATCCGATGTAGTAAGCTACCTCCAGGTTGTTGGAAAGGATAGAGACCCCCAGGATCTGGAAAACCTTGCTGCTCCAACCAATTAAAACATACAGTTGTTAGCTTCAGAGCATAAATGATGCATGTAACAAGTGAGATATATAGCAAAATAAAGAGAACCACTCAACCTGGGAGGGCCTTGGACGTTGTTCTGTAGGCAATGATGGATTCGTGAAATCCCTGGACAAGAAAAGAGATTCACCACGGGTGACTTTCATGTTAACTGATGCTACACAGTAACTGGCATGCCCATGACTGCATTAACTATGTTTCTTGTAGAGATGAGAACTGACAAATTGACCTTACCTAGTTCTCTCATTGTTGAAATGGACTTGCAGTTCGCTGAGACTGGATATCCACATAAATAAAGAAAAACAATCAGATACAACAACTGAGAAAAAATAAATTTCAACTAGGATTAGTCAAAGCTCATACTTGGAATATTGGATGTCTAGCTGGCAGCAACCATCATATATGTTCCTTCCCTGGAAAAGTTTTGTTTGTAAGATTAAGATGTATGAGAATCATACGTAGAATCTAGGACACTAATGGAGCCATGAAGTAATTACATGCAAAGCAGCAAGTGCTTCCACAGCCTCATGACGCGATTGATACTGGATGAGGGCCTGAAAGCCTGCACCAATCAAATAAAATGTATTGAATCGTCTATTTCAGATAGTAAAGATAACCAACTGTTTATTCCAGTCGAAGGACGGACAAAAGCACTAGTCTATAGTAACATATGCCACTATAATTCTTTTTTGTTGTTGCTACTGCTACAATTATTAGTACACATGTTTTAAAACCGTGCCGAACCCGTTGCTACAGAATGTCACACCTAATGTAATCAATTGATGTACTGCACACATTGTTCATACAGTTTGACAATACACCTGCTGTTTTCTGCAGAAGTTATAGCCTGTTACGCATATTACAGATACTTGTTAATACATCAACATTATCATTCAGAGGCAAACTGGGGAGTGAATCAGAGCATCCATATGCAGTTTACATATGGGTGTGTGAGAGAGAAAGAGACGTGGAGTCTGACCAGCTGACTTCTGAAATTTGACAATCTTCTCCACATATCCATATGCTTTGAAAACTTGATGCAGAATCTCCACCGTTATAGGATAGAGCACGTGGTGGACAGTAGCTAGAAGGATTCGGTTGGGTTCTGATTCCTGAGGGCCAGCAGACGACCACCAAGACAGAAGAGTGGGAGAAAGAAAAGAATAAATAGAAAGGAAAAGATAGGTTTATCTAGTTGGAAAAATAAGAGGCAGTAGATATAACATGCAATTTAACTCAGCTATCTAAAAGAAATGATGAGAATATACTAAACATAGCTAACCGTCCTTCAAATTTTGATATATGAAGTATTTCCACAATTTATGGTGTAACTGTCACAGTAATTCAACTTTCTATTTTTACATAATCACACTACCATATTTCCTAGTTGTAGGTTCCATCTTAGGATGATAGCACAATCATATCCTAATCTTGTAGCCTTGTAGGCACCTTTACACAAATATAGTCCCACGGCAAAACCATTTCATGCAACTGAGTAATTGACGGAACTAGATAGCGCATCAATGTGTAATCGAGGCAAGCATTATGCACACTAAACAACCACAAACAAGTCAAAGTAGGGTTTAATAACTTAAGAACACATGTCATTATTTTGAAAATCATCCACAACCTGGACTTACAGAATCTAAAAACCCTTTATAAGAAAATTCAAAAAAACCCTTTATAAGTCAATGTTGTACCACCGCGGTATTGCCACAGCTAAATACTCCGTCCGTCCCATAATATAAGAACGTTTTTGACACTATGATAGTATCAAAAACGTTCTTATATTTTGGGACAGAGGGAGTATTAGTTAAGAGTATCATGCAGCTGATTGCTCAACACGAAGCTCTAAAAACACTAAGGATAGAGATTTCATAGTTCACTAATGATACTAAGTTACTAACAACTCCAGATAACTCTGAGAAACTTATAAAACAAATCTTACAAGTCGAGGGTAGACAAGTATATACCTGATCAGAATTCCGGCTATGAGAGCTCTGGTCAGTGGTAAGTTCTTGATGGGATGAAAATTGCATGTAAACATGCCTCCCCCTAAATTGACATAAAAGGGTGCACACGTGTGAGAAAAGTAATGAGAACATACCAAACAAAAATATGAAATTTAATGAGAAACCCAGCTGGCTTTTAGGTAGAAATAAGGTAACAAACAAGGGCAATGCTAAATTTATATTTGTTGACATAAAGAAAGCAGGTCACGAGGCGCAAACCGTATCATTAAGCATGCATTATCCAGAATGAGCGATAACTATGTACTAGTGGAAGCTAAACATTGCAAAAACTAAGTGCAACTGCGTAGCAGCAAGCATGAGTAAATGCTGGGTCTTGTGTGGCATCGAAAAACCAACACAACCAAGAACCGCATCACCTTACGCTAGGTTGGACACCACTGTAGTATTGCAGCGCGCTCACGGAAGAATGAATGTCTTGCATCTGGAGAAGGGCCTGCACCGCAACACTGACAACTTTCAACACCGGGACTGCTTGATTTCTTAACAAAAGAAAAACACCACCGGACAACGGCGAAGAACAGAACCCACCTGATTCTTGCCACGCAGCATGACGAGCTTGGACACCGAGCCGAACGGCTGCAGCAGCTGGAGCAGATCGGCCTGCGGCGAACAACGGTGAGGGGAGGCACACGCCGGGTGCAAAAGGCAGTAAAAGCGCAATCTTTATTCAGGGAAGCCGCTCCCCCGATTATTATTTATTCAGAAACGAAAAACGGATTGCCCCGGACGGAACCGCAGGATCGACGAGGCGAAGGCGCAGGATTTCCGTCCCCTCTCACCTCGGTGATCTCGTGCCCGACGTTCCGGATGTGGATCACCTTGGACGGCTCCGCCATCCTGCCGCGCCGCTGAAACAGGGGAAGCGGCCACTAATAAGTCACCAGGGAATTCCTTACGCCACGCAAGGGCAAACGGCGAGGAGAGGCCGACGGGGGGAGATCCAGGGCCGACGGTCCGGCATGGGCGAGATGCATTACCTTGTTGGAGGGTTTAAGCGGGAGGAGGATCTAGGGTTTTGCCCCGCGGAGGGCGAGGCGGAGGTGGAGGGAGGAAGGGAGGGAGGGGAGAAGAGCCGCCGGAGCGTTCTGTTTTGGATTCGGCAGGAAAGAGAGAGATCGAAACGGCTCCGTAATCGGCGTATCCTGAGGCGAACACGTCATACGAGCCGCATAGAACGTGTGTTTTAGGGCGTGTACAACGCTCCATCGTGGACAGCTGCTCCACAGGCCCACGTAGGTTCGGATGCCAGGTGGAGGCAAAGGCATAGCCTCACGGATGCGGCTTGCCTGCTCCCTCCCCATGCTCCCATCCGTGCACCCACTCCATTCTACGGCTGTCTTTTTTTCTTTTTTTTCTTCTCCCTGATTTTAAGGGGGTGGGACCGGACCTTATTTTGTTTCAATCAAACCATGCCACGTATGCGGGAGCATGAATGGGCGCACGCCGAGGGAGCAGGCAAGTCTCGTCCAGCCTCGCAGATGACAGGTGCATCCTGCAGAAGAAGCGGCTGCTTCGTGGAGGAAAGAAGAAATTAGGGAAAAGCATGAGAGAGAAAAGGTGAAAAAGAACGAGAGAGGGATGTCTCTGTACTGGTTTGCTAGTCATCTAGGGTGAAGATGAAAAGCAAAAACTATTAAAGTATGGAGGGAAGAGAAAGTGGGGGTCCATTTTACTACTGCCCGCATTGAGCAGTGGGCTATCCAAACGGTGATTTTCACTAAATTTATTTAATTTTAGGCATGAGGCACCGGTATGGTGATGCTTCCGTTGCTCATGCCCTTACTAGCTGGATCCGATGCGTTTCTCTGATCATCGACGAGACAGATTACCCGTGTCGTACATGAGTTTATCAAAATTTTCGACACAGCACGCGAACTGAGTGTAGCTCAAACGGTTAGGTCGCTTGTAATGAAACCAGCCCGCCAGAGGTTAAGTCCTAAACTTGTCACCGGTGCTTGCATTTTTCCTACCGTCGACCACAAATGTGTTTGTGGCGCTTTCCGACGATGTTCGTACAGCGAGAGAAAACATTACCGTCAACTACAAATGCATCTGTATCGTGTTCAAAGAAAAAGTGTTGATACAACTTTGGATGACACATCACTAGTTAGAGAGTATGATTCGAGAGTCACCACAGAAAATAAATGTAAAACTCATCTTTTTCTTACACTTGTACATATTTTAATGTTTTCTAATGAATATAGTGATCTCGTCAAGCATGACGCGATCCGACGCCGAGGGAGTATTCATGTGTAAGTGTGAAAGTGGTTAGGATAATTTTTGTCCGAAAGCGTTTTCAAATCCCTTTTTATGGGATACGGTAAGAGATGTTTGACATCGGATAACAATTGGATCCAAATCCGAGTTCGATTGATAAGATAGGGTATTGGACATGATATTACTAATATACTCTCTCTGTTTCTTTATGTAAAGTGTATTATTTTTAGCATGGTGATCAAGGCACATAATTATAAATTAGTTAAGACTAAATTACCCTTGGTAAATTTATTGGTTAGTGGCAAGTAAATCAGTTAGTTCAGGAAAGTAAGAGATACATGCAATTGAGAGAGAGATATTTTTTTTTATTTTTTTACTGCAAAGAGAGATACACACAATCAGAAGAGAGATACTTCTTTTTTTCCAGAGGGCTAAAATAAGAATTATGAGAAATTACAATAAATGCATATTACATTATAAAACTTATCAAAAATCAAATACACCTTATATAAGTGAACGAAGGGAGTACGGCGTATTAGAATAATCTAGTTTTTTAGTAAGATAATCCGATCTTTTAGATTCTGATACCGATTTATGGGTGAAGTTTTAATTAGCAATACGTCAATGTTATCTTTGCTTATGAGACAAGAAATATGCTTGTTAGTGATTTATTTGGCCTATTTTAATATTATCTGATGCTTTATGTCTTTTAAAGTGCATAAGTATTAATAATTGCTCACTGCTTATGTATAATTTTAGTCTAAAACATATATGTTCCTCATATATGAACATGGAAAATGACTTTTTTCTGATCTGGTGTCGTTCCTTTATCGTACCATGCCTGAATCCGCAAAATCCAGTATTAGAATCCACATATTCTGGTATTTAAACCCACATCCATTCTGCTTTTGAATCCGAAAATAAATATACAATGTATAAGGATTATGCGTTCGAAACCTATCCAGTTTCATTCATGTGCATGTTTCGGACCATGCTTCACTTTCTAAAAGGACACTGTTAGAGCTCTCCTTTTGGTGAATTTGAGCTATAGGCCCTCTCCTCCATATGATTATTTATTTATTAGATAGATATTTTACACTCATGTGGTGAACTTAGCTATGTTTTACTATCCTCCTCACTTTTTCCATGTTCGCCAATGCGGCATCTATCGCCCCTTTGTGGCACGATGGTGCACCGCTTTGCTTCTTGCGCCGACGGGACGATGGTGATCGTTGCCCCGTAACCTTAACGTTGCTTACCTCTACCATAGGCACCTTGTGCGGTTCCCGAGATAGCTCTCAAGTTGTGCATCACGTCATTGGTGACGCGACATCACCTTTGTCCTTTCATGGGAGGCAAGGTCTCCCTACACCGTGACGCCACACCTGTCAGCACACAACCCACCCGTTCGTCCGGCTTTGGGGCCATGGTGGTGATCAGTGGTGGTGGTGTCGTATTGTCAGGTCTCCCACGCCACCATTCACAGTCGTAGACCCATTCCCGCAAAGATCTTCTGTGAAAGGCAGTGGCCATGCTAGTGAGCTATTTTCCTTTTTATGGATCCTAGAGTATTATTTCTATGAATTCATGAATGATGCAATTAGTTAGTATTTTTTTACAAATTGTGTAACATATTGATATTAATGTTTTTGTGTGATATGGATATGAATATTGCATGCTATTGATATGAATTTGTATGATATTGACATGTTGTTCCATATTTTCCAACACAAATTCTATCCTTTGGAAGGAAAGCTACCGGATTTCCTTCCTTTTTGGGTAAATAATGTAACAATCTGGTGATTGGGATACACCAGCTTCAAAAAGGACCACAAGTTTGTCCAAAGAAAAGAAAAGAAAAATTAAGTGCAAGTTGGTTAGCAATCTCAAAATTGATGAAAAGAAAGAGACATCAGGTGCAAGTGCAATTGTGTAAGTCGATCATGTCTACATGGGGTGTGGACATGGCTCCGTTTTGGACATCATCGGGTTCTGCCAGCGTTGCTACGGTGTGGGCACGTGCTGGATCTAGGGGTGCAACTGTTAGATAATAACGAGAAATAAATGAGACAGAGAGACACTGATTTTTACATGGAAACCCTTACGGGAGAAAACCACGGACGCACGAAGGCGCAATCACTATGAGGAGGAGTATTACAAGCACGAGACGACAGACCGTCTTAGGTGCGACTACATGGGGTATATATGAGGGCAATACATGAGAGTCTTTGGAGGACAAGTAAACGAGTTATACTCGTACGCGTCGGTACCAACGCAAAGGCCCACACCGTATGTACTACGTCTAGTCCAATATGGTAGAATTTGGATCACAATTTAACAATCTCCACCTTGAGCCAAATTCCCTCCAGTAGTCAAAGAAAGTGAATAACTTCATCCAAATCAGTATAAACACCTTGTGCGTCAAAGTCCATAGGACTAGTGAGAAGTACCAACTAAGCCTGAGCAAAGCTCAAACTTATTGGTAGGAACTGGCTTTGTCATCATATCAGCAGGATTATCATGAGTACTTATCTTGCATACCTTCAAATTGCCTTCAGCAACAACATCTCGAATATAATGAAATCTGACATCAATGTGCTTTGTCCTCTCATGATACATTGGATTATTTGTAAGATATATGGCACTTTAACCGTCAGAAAATATGGTAGGGCAAGATGAATCTCCACAAAGCTCAGTGTATAAACCTTTCAATCAGATAGCTTCTTTGCATGCCTCAGAAATAGCCATATACTCGGCATCAGTAGCGGAACATGCCACAATAGACTACAAAGTTGCTCTCCAACTCACAGCACAACCACCAATGGTGAAAACATAACCTGTGAGTGATCTTCTCTTATCCAAATCACCAGCAAAATCAGAATCAACAAAACCAACAAGTCCATCTCCACTTTTCCCAAACTGTAAATAAGCATTAGAAGTACCTCGCAGGTATCTGAAAATCCACTGAACTGCTTTCCAATGCTCTTTTCCAGGATTAGCCATGTATCTATTGACAACACTCAATGCATATGATAAATCCAGACGAGTACAAACCATGGCATAAATAAGTGAACCAACTGCACTCGGATAGGGAACTCTAGACATGTACTCAATATCTGCATCTGACTTAGGACATAAGGCTGATGATAATTTGAAGTGTGCAGCTAACGGAGTACTTACTGGCTTGGCATTATGCATATTAAAACGACGAAGAACTTTATCAATATATCCTCTCTGACTTAGACATACTTTTCCAGACGGCCTATCTCTGAATATTTCCATGCCAAGTATTTTCTTTGCTGCACCCAAATCCTTCATCTCAAATTCATTACGCAATTACTTCTTTAGTTCATTAATCTCTCACATGCTCTTTGCAGCAAGTAGCATATCATCAACATAAAGGAGCAAATAAATAGTTGAACCATTGACAGTTTTCAAATAAACACAACTATCATAATTAGACCTTTTGAAACATCGAGAGAGCATAAAGGTGTCAAATCTCTTGTACCACCGTCTAGGGGATTGCCTCAATCCATACAGAGATTTCTTTAACTTACAGACAAACTTTTCTTTTCCAGGAATAATAAAACCTTCAGGTTGTTCCATATAAATACCCTCTTCTAATTCTCCATGTAAAAATGTAGTTTTAACATCCAATTGTTCAAGCTCAAGATCACGCATGACAACAATACTGAGTAAAGTGCGAATAGAGCTATGCTTCACAACAGGAGAAAAGACTTTGTTATAGTCAATACCTGGAATTTGGCTATAACATTTAACAACTAACCTTGCTTTATATTTTGTCTCATCATTAGGAGAAACACCTTCTTTCCTCTTGAAAACCCACTTGCAACGAATAGGTTTCTTCTCTCTAGGTAATTTTACTAAATCCCAAGTGCAATTCTTTTCAAGTGATTCCATCTCATCATGCATAGCGGTCATCCACTTATTACTATCATCAGAAATAATAGCCTCGGAATATGAAGAAGGTTCAGCATTACCTTCAATTTCTTCCGCAACAGATAAATCAAAAGAAACAATATTGCACTCTTCAATTAACCTATCAGGTTTATTAATACCCCGCCTAACTTTGTCACGTGCGAGATTCCAACTGGGCGGAACAATAGATTGATTTGGAGTGGGAGTGACATGATCATAATTAACGACGGGTTCATCATGTGCATCAACAATTTCATTACCAGATGTATCACCTGAATCAATAACATGCTCCACCTGAACAGTAGGCTCCTGAACAATAGGCTGTTGTTCACTCTCAACGGGAACATTAGTAGATGAAACATCATGTAACATAGCAGATTCATTAAAGATAACATTTCTGCCAATAACAACCTTCTGGGTTTCAAGATTCCATAATTAAAAACCTTTAACACCAGACTTATAACCAAGAAAGATGCACTTAACAGCCCTAGACTCCAATTTTCCATTATCAACATGAGCATAAGTAGTGCAACCAAAAACTTTCAACTGTGAATAATCAGTAGGTGAACCAGACCATACCTCAATTAGAGTTTTCTTATTAAGAGAAATAGATGGTGAATGGTTAATGAGATAACAAGCAGTGGAAGCGGCCTCAGCCCAAAAACGCCTATGCAAACCTGCATTGGACAACATGCAACGGGCTCTGGAAATAATGGTCTTGTTCATACGCTCAGCAACACCGTTTTGTTGAGAAGTATAAGGAACGGTGTAATGTCTGACAATGCCTTCAGACTTGCAATAATTATTAAATTGCTTAGAACGGAATTCCATACCATTATCAGTGCAAAGTATTTTTACCTTCTTTTCAGTTTGTCTCTCAATCATAATATTCCACTCCTTAAAAGCTGAGAATGCTTCATATTTATGTTTCAAGAAATAAGGCCAAACTTTTCTCGAATAATCATCAATAATAGTCAGCATGTAACTAGCACCACCTAGTGACTTTCTGCGAGATGGTCCCCATAAATCAGAATGCACATAATCAAGAATACCTTCAGTTGTATGGGTCGAAGTATTGAACTTCACCCTCTTGTGCTTGCCGAAGATACAATGCTCACAAAATTTCAATTTACCAGGTTCATATCCATCAAGAAGACCTCTCTTATTTAACTCTGCTAAACCAAGTTCACTCATATGTCCAAGACGCATATGCCAAAGGTTACCAGCATCACAATCAGAATTCTTTGAAATAACTGGAGTAGCTTTATCTGAAACGGTAGAACCTCGAAGGTAATAAAGACCATTAGTTGAATTTAAGTCACCTTTCATCACAATAAGGGAATCTTTGGTGACTTTCAAAACACTATCTCCACCTGAATACTTGTACCCCTTTGCATCAAGGGCACTCACAGAAATAAGATTTCTCTTCATCTTCGGAATATACCGAACATCTGTCAAAGTTCTAATTATGCCATCAAACATCTTGATTCGAATAGAACCTATGCCTTCAGTCTTGCATGGTGAATTATCAAAACCCAAAATGGAACCAGCAGAAGTAGTGGAATCAAAAGTATTAAACCAATCTCTATGTGGACACATATGAAAAGTGCATGCAGTGTCAAGTACCCACTCATCATTGGTCTCGGCACATCCAGCAATAACGACAAGAGCATCATCGGAACTATCATCACGAGCAACGTTAGCAGAATTTTCACCTTGTTTGTTACCTTTCCTCTTTTCCTTGTTCTGCAACTTGAAACACTCAGAGATGTCATGCCCGTCTCTCTTGCAATATCTGCAATATTTCTTGTCTCTGGATTGCGACCAGCCCCTGTGGCCGTTCTTACTTTTGCCTCTTTTTCCATTATTGGAGTTCTTCTCCTTTGTCCTGCCACAAACAGATAATCCCTCGGCTTGGGATGAACTCGAACCATCATGAGGCACCATTCATCTTCTCCTTAGAGTTCAAAGCTTCATAAACTTCATGGAGGACCTCGATCAGGGTGGTGGCCCTGGGGACGCGCTGGAAGGATCCGCGAGGTGACCGCAATGGTGGCGGTCTATGAGGTGGTCGCAATGACGGCGAAATCTGGGCTATCTTGCATTCATATCTCCGTCTCTCACATCGATGAGATCAAAGGAGGTGCGCTAGTGACCGGAAGCAGGGTGACGTGTAGGACGACGGTGCTCAACCTGCATCTCGCGTCTTCTCCAACAATCAGGATCCGGTTAGTGATGTGTCGTCAGCCGTTAGCGAGGTTATTGGCAATGATGAATTTGATGAGAAGTTTGCGATACTCTTGGTGGGCTAGATCTGGCAATGCCGACGTACGAGCTTCATGCCCTTGTTGAAGATGTTGGCTCGAGGTATGGCTTCGGGAATGAAAATCATATGTTCGATCTTCGGTCGGTGTCGGGGATATACCCCGTGGCGTAAACCGGCCGGAAGTATAATCCGGCCGGACTGGACGACTCACTGGTAACCCGCCCGAAGCTTGGCGGTTCACGGGCTACCCGCCCGGTCTTGGCGGTTCATTAGTAACTCGGCGGGCGGGTCAGATGAATGACGAGGCCCATGGCCCAGAAGGCCGGTTCACGGTTAATGGTGGGCCAGTTTATGAGGAAAGCATAAGGAATATTCCCTTACAAAGGAAGCAAGACTAGGACTCCACTTGTAATAGAGTAATCCTAATCCAACTAGGACTAGTGATGTAAACCGCCCCTTCAACATATATAAGAAGGGGCAGGGCTCCCCAAAGAGGGAGAGACGACAAGCAAGAAACAATCTCTAGGGCTAGACACAAAGAGCCGGTTTACGTCGTCTTCCTCGTGATGATAATGAGACCTAGCCACAAACAGCATGTAGGGCTATTCCGGATGATGTTTCCCGAGGCCCGAAGCTGTCTAAATCCTTGTCTTGTGTGTTGATCCGCCCTGCGTCTCTCGTCCCACTCAACCCCTCTCAAGCTACCACATAGATGCGTTGGCCTCACGACTAAGTCCTGACACTAAGGACATCTGCCGTGACAAATCCACGACAGTCGGTCTTGTCAATATCGTCGCTCTAATGGTGACCCCCTTTTTGAAGGCTTTGCCTAAGAGTCGTGTATTTTTCGTTTAATTCGGCCACATTCATAGAGCTGTGATAGATTTGTGGAGGCTCTATCGCAAGGCAAATCAATGTTGGGTGGTCTAGGGTTTTTATTTTAAATTTCCTGTAAGCCGTTCGTTCGACATTGGTGCTAGCCTTTGCTTGACATCGTTAACTATTTAAAAATATAATAAGATTGTGTGCATCACTTGATGCGGAGGGAGCCCGAGGGTCTTACCGCATTTCGGAAAAAATAACTAATGGGCTGTGAGCAATGACTCATGTCGTACCTCTTTCGTTTAGCAAGCATGTGTTTGCTACTGACGGTCGCTTTGGCCCCATCATGGTGCTGTCTTCTCCTCGTCAGTCAGCTGCCGTTACTTTGCGGGTGCATATTGGTGTCTTGTGACAGTAACCGGAACGACCGATTCAGGATCCACACAATAACGACCGCAGTCGTCCAACATGCCAATATGTGCATCGCAAATGAACGATCGATTGCCATGACAAACATCAAGTGAGTATATACACACCAATAAAATTCCCAGACGCAATGTGAAGCTTGATGGTTTCTTCTTCCATGAGCTAGGGGAAACAAACCAGATCGATGGCTACGTACATACATCTCACATCACAATCTCTTCCACCCAAGCATGCGCCATTGCCATCTACTCCTACATCCACACATGCCTGCCTCCATGCACCAGAGATCTCGATCCTTAACACCTAGCTACGACGAAGACCCGCATCACATACACTAGCTAGTTCTTGGGCGTACCGCTCTCTTGGCCTTGGCCTTGCACGGCGCCGTCGAGGGGATCGCCTCGCCGTCGTCGGCGGCCGCTCCACCCATCGCCCTTGTCTTCTTTTTCTCCCCCTTCTCCTCACCCATCTCTTCCTCTTCCGGCTCCTCGCGCCAGTGCCCGTGGTCGTCCATCCTCCTCGTGTTCCTGTATATCGCCGCCAGCGACCGGAACCTCGGCCTCCTCCTCGCGCCCCCGCCGATGACGGCCTCCTCGTCTTGTCCGCCACCCTTGGGCCCACCGAGTTTCTCGCGTCTCTTCCCGGTGCTGCTCTCCACGGCGGGCACCCCCTCTTTACCATCTCCCCGCTTCTCGCCGGCTGCCATGACGCTCTCCGCGCTCTTGCTCTCCACGGCCCGCGCCTTCTCGCCAGCTGCCTTGACGCTGTCCGCGCTCTTGCTCACCACGGCCGGCCCCTTCTCGCCGGCTGCCCTGACGCTGTCCGCGCTCTTGCTCTCCGACTCGGCGCCGTCGTCGTCGCAGCCGCCGCCGCTGAGCTGGATGAGCTGCTCCGCGGCCTCCATCTCCACCGTGGTCGACGACGCGGCCGGCGCCTCTGCCTCCACCGGCTCCCCCATGACAGCCCTCCTCCGCCCCAAAGAAATACCGAACACGAGCGGTGGCAGATCGCCGGGGCGGCCGCGAATGGCGCGCGCGGGATAAATATATATCCTCAAGTATAGGCGGGCGACGACCGGCGACCGGACCGCGTGGGATCGGGGAGAGGACGCGCGGAGGAGGGGGCGCCAAGGAAAGGAATGACCCGGAAGGTGGCAGGAAGGGAGGAGACTCGTGCCCGCTTTCGTTTGGTTTTCGGTTGTTTGTTCTGGCCAAGTTTAGATTGCAATGCGAAACGGCTTTGAAACTTGACCCCGTCCGGTTACTTGTTCCTGGCACGTACCGACGTACGTATGCGCCGACGTTGACGGGTCGGCGTACCGGAAAAGCTAACAGAAAGCCACGGATCTTGGGGACCGCGTCAAGCGCAACAATTCATCTGCTGCTACTAGTTTCTATTGCTCTGACGACGACTTGAAATGGATGTTTGTATGCTTTGAGAATGTGAAGGAGAACAGGAGAAGAAGAATGATTTTAGGTTAGGACGGGAGGACAACGGGTTTTGAAACCATTTCATGTCGTCAGTCGGAATTCAGTGACGACTCGCGAGTCAATATTGGTCTGGTCATGGTGCAGAGTACACACGACGGGGCTAGAAATACAGCAAATGGAGAAACTCATGTGACCAAGCAGTCAATCTCCGGCTGCACTTTGGCTGTGGTGAGTCTCTTTCACCATTTTTCATCCCAACAGTACGCAGTTAACGGATACTTGCATCAATGAGAACTTCCAAGAAGCACTCCTGGTCAGGCAATAATAAACAGGCAAGCTAGTAGAAACCGGCACACAGATAGATGGAACATGCTAACACCATGGTGAGGCAGCAAGCCTACAAATTATTCTAGCCAGGTGCAAACCAAAGTGGTGCCTTTACAGAACGTACGATTTCCTGCTGGATTGATTTTCTATACCCCTACTATACGCCCTTTGATTATGTAAAGAAGAGGAAGAAGAAGAAATCTCAAAGTAGTCAGCAAAATTTATTATTTACAAAAGAAACCAGTCAGACAAAACCTGTACTCACTCGGATGGTTCGACGGGAAAATCTCCGGACTTGACGGTCCGCGGCAGCAACCTTCATACCCCTAGTTTATCGCGATTATGAGGAAGCTAATGGAGACATACATGAGGAAGACGGGGTACAGCGCCAGGGCCTTCCTCCTTGGGTTCACGGCGGTGCTCATGAATGGATAGGCGGCCCAGGAGCTCCATGCTAGTGTCACCGCCACCACGACGATCTTTAGCATGTCGTTGTCCTTGAGCAGGCAAATCAGAGCTCCCACGTCCATGGGGAACAAGCAGTATCCAAGAAGACTCAGGCTTTGGAAGAAGATGATTTGGCCGCCCTGCAAACGAAACAATGTGGTCATTGCGTATACATGTGCAAGCACGTGTGGGAGAGAGACGAGGGGTTTAAGTACCAGAAGCAGCACATTCAGCGTGAGGATTATAGCACCGGCAGCAAGTACAGCAAACGCGACAGCAAATACTTCAGACTACAAACACAAAAGGCGTGTCATCCAAGTCAGTATGTGATACATCAAATGATAATTAAAAAGTGAACTGCAATCATAGGATGAAGCGTTCATACAGATTAGAGGATCTCCAAGGATGCTTGCATATGGACTAACGAGCATCTAAAATTTTCTATCGAAATGAAATTAATTGGTTCTAGGTGTGAATTCTGTTTGCTGCCGATGAAAACTTCAGAAGAACATCAAATGCCCAAGTTACTGCACTGCTGCAGCACTTTTTATTTCCATGACAGCTCTCCCTCCTTGGAATAATTTTCATCAAACACTAGATTTTTACTGGACCTCTTGAAGCATTATAAAAGCAAAAGTAAGCTACTGAACTGGAGATGCCATAGATAAATTAGTGGAATGGCCAAGGCCACCTAGAAGGTTCGCGGGCAAACTAAAATATTTATAAGCATGTCTCTAGTACCCTTTTTCACAAGGAAAAGCATAGTCCCCCTTCTAAGAATACACTGCCTTCCAGATTTAACAGCACTCTCCCCAACTTTCACTTTACTCCTAAGAAGATCGAGAGCATGGCAGGTGCAAATAGCATGGTAATGGAGAAATCTCCCTATGCTCTTTATGCTCTTTTATTCTTTACAAAAGTGCACTTCTTCTAATCCTAGTTTGTAAAGCAAGTTCGCAAAACACACGCAACAAATAAGAATGTGCTGGAGATGTATAACAACAATCCAGCCTTAACACTGTTTGGTTTGTAATCAAGGATTTACATCCCCTGCTAAATCTACAATACGTGCAGCAGCAGTTATCAGGTCATCTACAGTGTCTGCAACGCTTTTGCATTTCAGATAAATAGTACCGGATGAACTGGTATAACTATTACTATTAACGTTGTTAACCATCAGTCCATCACCCATGCAATTGACAAGTACTAAAAATATTTTCACCTGATCAATGTGGGGCCTCATGAATTAAATAATTGAAGGTTTGCACTAGTTCATTCTAACTAATGTATTTCAAATGCAGGCGTTGCACCCAGCTAACTGAATATTGATGGACTTGGATTTCAAATGATATAAAAAATGCAGTAGCTACGTACCTTCCTGACTGAGGCCGACCATGAGAGGGTGAGGCCGAGGAAGACGATGAAGAAGAAAGGCCCCCAGAGATCCCAGTCGCGGAGCGCCTTGCCGGGGTCCTCGCGGAAGGGGTTGGGGAAGACGACGAGCTTGAGGTTGCTGACGATGCGGGTGAGGTCGCGCTTGACGGTGTCCCAGACGGGCTCCGTGAGCGTGTTGGCGGGGCTCCCGAACCCGTCCGCGCCGATGGGGATGGGGATGGCGACGGAGGCGGAGGGGAGCGGCGCGGGGGAGAAGGTGGGGGGCGGCTGGGGCCGGAAGCTGGCCGGAGGGGGCACGGGAGGGATGTTGGCGACGGGGATGGACGCGCGCGGAGGGGAGGGCGGCCGCGCGGGCAGGACGGCGGCGGCGGTGGGGGCGGCGTGGATGAGGCTCTCGATCTCGTCCATGTCGGACTGCGCCGACGACGGGTGGAGCGGGATGGTGTCGCCCTGGGGCTGCGCGTGCGACATCGCCGGGCGCGCGGGCTAGGGCTCCGCCGGGCGGCGAGATCTCAGTGGTCGCGGGAGGGCGGCGGGCCGGCGAGCGAGACGAGGAGGGACGGTGGCGAACGGCGGACCGGACCAGGGGAGGAAGAAGCACGCGACGAGGGGGGTGCACGGACGGACGGAACTGGCTGTCGAATGGCGCGAGCGCGACGCGACTCGGTGTGCCTGCGGGATATTTTTTCGCGGTTCGCAACTTTTCCTTTTTTTGGGGTGCGGATACGGAGGTTCGTTTATCCAGCCTCCACAGGAAGTTCGGCCTGGACTGAAGTCCCCAAGAAGACGGGCGAAAATGCAAGTTCTCAGCTGACAATTCCCCAGATTCCAAGGTTCGGCCTGGACTCGGTCTGGTTTGACGTCATTTGTTGCTAAACGAATTTGAGTGGCCGAAATAGTTTTTGCACTCCCCTCACGACGGCGTCTAGGGTTTCCCTTCTCTGGCCGGACTTCTAATCCGGTGTCAATTTCGTTTCAGCAATCCTTATAATCTTCAGGGTTCCAATTGTTCGAGCTGGTGAAGGAGGAGGCAAGTGCGCAAAGTCACCTTTACCGGTTCCGGTAGCTAGCGGTGGTCTTCTCACCAACGAGCAACTGATACCACATTGTGACGACCGAACCTTGGAAGGGGATCGATCGCACAGAGAATTTGAGATGAGGAGAGCAGACGACGAGGCAAGGTAGGAGAAGGGGATCAAGATTCAGAACGAGAGAGTTCAATTACTCGCTGCCTTGTCCCTCGAGGACCAGGGCTTTAGTACAGACAGACCCACACACCACGCACTTGGGCCACATGCGGCCTCAAGGCTACCCACTGGGCTCAACCCACCTCTTACCACCTCTCCTACTCTTGCTAGTCCACCGCTACGCAGTAGCAGGTGTGACAATTTTCCCCCCTTGAGCGAGAGCGTCTGCATCCCAACACGGAGTTGCTGGGTAACGATGACGAAGTACATTGTAATCCTCCCATGTTGCTGCATCAGGAGAATGGGAGGTCCATTGAACACGGACCTGCACGACTGAAGTGTTCCCCTTTTTCACCATGCGTCGATCCAGGATCAGTTCTGGTTGTAGTGGAGCTGCTGTCAGGTCTGGGGGTCGAGGTAATTCAGAGAAGACCGGTGAGTAATCTTGTGTGAACGGCTTCAGTTGGGAGACGTGGAACACATGATGGATACGACTGCCTGCTGGTAACTCCAGCTTGTATGCCATGGAGTCGATCCTTTGCTCGACAGAGAAGGGCCCAAAGAACTTGAAGGCCAGTTTGGGGCAAGAGTGATTTGCTACAGTAGACTGGGCATAGGGTTGCAATTTCAGCAATACTTGTTCACCCACTGCAAAGGATCGCTCCGTTCTGTTGCGGTCCGCCTTCTGTGTGTACCTGTTCTGTGCCCAAGCTAACTGCAGTCGCAGAACATTATTGTGCTTTGTCCACTCCAAGTCAGCACTAGTATCCTCCGGCAAGTGTGTAGCAAGGTCTGGTAGGCCTCCCAAATTTGGTTCTTGGCCGTACAAAGCTTTGAAAGGAGATGTATTCAGTGAAGAATGATGTGTAGTATTGTACCAGAACTCTGCAGTGGGAAGCCATTTACGCCATTGCTTCGGGTTGTCATGAACGGCACATCTTAGGTACATCTCAAGGCACTGATTCACGCGTTCACTTTGGCCATCAGTTTGAGGATGGTATGCTGTTGAATAACTGAGTTTGGTGCCTGTTGCGTCGAGAAATCCACGCCACATCGCACTGGTAAAGATCTTGTCACAATCTGAAACGATCGAGTGAGGAACGCCATGTAATTTGATGATATTGTCCCAAAAGGCACGAGCAACTGTAGCTGCTGTAAATGGGTGACGAAGAGGAACAAAATGGGCATATTTTGTTAAGCGATCAACTACCACCGTGATCACCTCATAACCTTCAGAAGTTGGCAACCCTTCGACAAAATCCATGGTGATGTCACGCCAAGGTTCTGTAGGTATCGGCAGTGGCTGGAGGAGGCCTTGAGTTTTCAGGTGTTCGTGTTTGGCATGCTGGCAGGTTGCACATTGACGCACAAAATCCTCCACTGCCTGTTTCATGCCACACCAAGCAAAGAGCTTCTTGATCCGTTGATAAGTTGCTATTACTCCGGAGTGGCCACCCACGGCGCGGCGAAAAACTTCCCAGGTAATGTCAGTATGTGTCTGTCGGAAAGCCCAGAGCCAGAGCGCGGCATGGCCCTCGACATAGAGAGCCGTTGTCGCCACCCAGTTGTGCAGTGGCACTTGGTACAACTCAAAATATGCGAGACAAAGATCCAGCCAGACTCGCGGGGCCTCGCCCTCGAAACGGGGAAATTGGTGCTTCGGAGGACGGGGCACGTACTCGTCGCGCTGTCTCGGTGGCAACGCACGCCCCGATGGTGCGTGCTGCGCCCCTGGTACGGGCAGCAGCGACGGTCCCTCATTGACGAGTCGGGCAGCCTGGACCGGGCCTGTGAGGACTTGCGGAATTGGGAGGGCGCTTGGAGGTGGCGGGGCATGCAGACTGTGCAGTGGAGGCTGGACCGGCGCCTCCCGAGTCGGTGCAGAGCGGAGCGGGGTCGTCGCGGGTTCGTCGACCTGTGAGCTGGTGGATGGAGCCGAGGAGGCAGACGTGGAAGCCACCTTGCGGACATCATCCACCTCTGCATGTGTTAGACCGATCTGCTTCGCCAGACTCTTCAGCTCGAGTGAGACCTGCACGTTGAACGTGGTCTGCGCCTCTGCCCGCTTGTCCACCAGGATCTTCTCTTCATCAAACTTGGAGAGCAGCGTCTCCATCAGGGCAGTGAGATTCGCTGACTGCTCTCCCATGGCGGCTAGTAATTGCCGCGTCTGGACCGAAGGCTTGGACGGCGCCGTTGCACCTGCCCCGAGCAGATCGAACCCCGCGTAGGATTTCGGGCGACCTCACCGGAGTGAAATCGCACCTACGACGGTGGATGTTACCGATCCGGCCAAGGGAGTAGGGGGGGACGCGACGGCGAAATTTTTCTCTCCAGGAAATTGTGGCTTTGATTACCAATTGTGACGACCGAACCTTGGAAGGGGATCGATCGCACAAAAAAATTGAGATGAGGAGAGCAGACGACGAGGCAAGGTAGGAGAAGGGGATCGAGATTCAGAACGAGAGAGTTCAATTACTCGCTGCCTTGCCCCTCGAGGATCAGGGCTTCAGTACAGACAGACCCACACACCACGCACTTGGGCCACATGCGGCCCCAAGGCTACCCACTGGGCTCAGCCCACCTCTTACCACTTCTCCTACTCTTGCTAGCCCACCGCTACGCAGTAGCAGGTGTGACAATTATACGGTTGTTGTATTTGATTCTTTTGAACCATTTGCATACTTGGTACTTTCCTTCTCATGGACCCACCATGTGGATGCCATTTTTCTCTCATCCATTCCACTCATGTACGATTACATGCACTGCTTAACTCTCTCTCCATCAAAACCTATTCTTTTTTATTTTCTTGTTATAATTTAAATCATTTATATATTTTAAACCACAACTCTATTTTTGAAACTTTTTATATATTTGAACTCCTGGCGCGAAGACTATGACAACAAGACCAATGGATACACTTTAAACATGTTTAAATTTTAGCATTTCAATCAACTTAGTTCACTCAATCTATTTCAGTGTGTTTTCTAAATGACTTTCTTTTGTTTCTTCGTTCACTCATTTCAGTTTCAGTTATATTTCACATATATCAGCTTCTTGAAACAATTGTTTTTCTAAATGAGTGAAATTAGCTCCTGAAAATACTTGAAACATGTCCTTTCAAATGAAATGGGTGAAAATAGTCTTTTGAAATGAGTGAAATTAGCTCCAAAAAATAATTGAAACATGTCTTTCAAGTAAATTAGTCCTTTGAAATGAGTGAAATAAGTTTTATTTGAATTATGTTTTGTATATAAGTGAAATTAGTTTTCAAATTGAAAAATGATTTTTTGTGAAACTCATTTTTCAGTCTGTTTATTGTGAAATTGCTTCGTTCACTAATTTCAGTTTCATTTATATTTCACATATACCACTTCTTGAAACTGGTGTTTTTTTCTTCAGAAATGAGTAAAATTTAGACCTTCAACTGTGTGAAATCTGTTTTTATATAAAGAGTGAAATGTATTCTTGAGTGAAATATGTTAATTGAAACCAAGGAAATATATTTGCGAAGAAGAGTGGAACATTTTACATGCATATTTCAGAAATCATTTATGTCAACATTTCAAAGAAATTAAGCGTATGTGAAGTCAGTTTCTTTTTTGGAAACGAGTGAAATATATTATTTCAATTGAGTGAGTGTAATGTGTTTTTAAAATGTGTGAAGCATATCTTTTGTAAATAATACAAGTGAAATCGTGTATTGAAATGAGTGAAATATATATTTCAAATGAGAAAATCAGTTTTTTTCCAAGATAAGTGAAATATGTTTTTTTTGGTTGAGTGAAAATATGTTATCTGGAATCAGTGAAATAAAATTAGTTGAAATGTATCCATTTTTTAATCTTGTTTTAAAGGTCTTGCCTTCAGTAATTCAAATATGTAAAAATATCACCAATTGAATTTATTGTTTAATAGATATCAATCGAAAAATTTCGCTATCAAATTTAATACTAGTCTTTTCTTGGGAGAGACACTTGTGCATGTTTAATTGACGCACTACTATGCACATGTAGAACCATAAAAGCTGCATGAGCATGCATATGGTTCCACAATAGGTTTGTATTCTCACGTATTGAAGTGTACAAATACGTGAGAATACAACATATTGAAGTGTGAAAAGAGACTCTTCAATATTGTATGGTAATGGTTTCGTCTTTGGCGAACCAAATTGGAGGTCCGCAAAACTGCATATCAGCGATGGAGTCGCGTCGAGCTCGGGTGTGGAGGTGATCCATTTTTTTTTGAGTGGTTGCTATGGTGCTAGAGGCAGGTGACGAGCGTTGGTGTCAAGCTCAGAGGTTTCTTCAATGTTGTTCATAGTTTTACTTCTTGGCTGGTGTTCCTTTGTGCAAAGACTACCGTTCTATTTGTTTAGTTTTGCTGGTCGATATATACATGGCTTGTAGAATACTTTTTATGATATAAATGAGACACGTATTATCATGAAAAAAAGAGAGACTCCCGCAAAAAGAGGGTGTAAAAGAGACGCCCACCGCCTGCGCATGACGCATCCACGGTCTGAGGGTCTTTAAGAACCAAGTTGGCGCGATGTGCTCCGCCGCCACCATGAGGTTCCCGCACCGCTCCGCACTGGCATAGCACGAGATAGCGCAAAGTGTTTTTTACCGGTTGTCGGTGTCAAAACCGGCGGATCTCGGATAGGGGGTCCCGAACTGTGCGTCAAGGCCGGATGGTAACAGGAGACAAGGGACACGATGTTTTTACCCAGGTTTGGGCTCTCTCGATGGAGGTAATACCCATACTCCTGCTTGATTAATATTGATGATATGGGTAGTACAAGAGTAGATCTACCACGAGATCAAGGAGGCTAAACCCTAGAAGCTAGCCTATGGTATGATTGTTGTATATGGAGTTGATGTCCTACGGACTACAACCCGCCGGTTTATGTAGACACCGGATAGGGTTAGGATTACACAGAGTCGGTTACAATGGTAGGAGATCTTGAATATCCGCATCGCCAAGCTTGCCTTCCACGCCAAGTCCCATCCGGACACGAGACGAAGTCTTCAATCTTGTATATTCTTTTGGGGAACCTAGCAGAAATTCAAAATTTTCCTACGTATCACCAAGATCTATCTATGGAGAGACTAGCAACGAGGGGAAGGAGAGTGCATCTACATACCCTTGTAGATCGCTAAGCGGAAGCGTTCAAGAGAACGGGGTTGATGGAGTCGTACTCGTCGTGATCCAAATCACCGATGATCCTAGTGCCGAACGGACGGCACCTCCGCGTTTAACACACGTACAGCTCGGTGACGTCTCCCATGCCTTGATCCAGCAAGGAGAGAGGGAGAGGTTGAGGAAGACTCCATCCAGCAGCAGCACAACGGCGTGGTGGTGATGGAGGAGCGTGGCAATCCTGCAGGGCTTCGCCAAGCACCGCAGAAGAGGAGGAGAGGGATGCAGGGCTGCACCATCAGGCAGAGATCAAGATCATGTGTGTTATGGGCAGCCCCTAGGCCTCATATATATAGGGGAAGGGGAGGAGGCTGCGCCCCCTCTAGGGTTCCCACCCCTAGAGGGGCGGCAGCCCTAGATGGGTCTTGGGTGGCGGCCAAGAGAGGGGAGAGGGGGGAGGCGCCCCTAGGGTGGGCCTTAAGGCCCATCTGGACCTAGGGTTTGCCCCCTCCCACTCTCCCTGCGCCTTGGGCCTTGGTGGGAGGCGCACCAGCCCACTAACGGGCTGGTCCCTCACCACTCTTGGCCCATGCAACCTTCTGGGGTTGGTGGCCCCACTTGGTGGACCCCCGGGACCCTCCCGGTGGTCCCGGTACGTTACCGATAAACCCCGAAACTCTTCCGGTGACCAAAACAGGACTTCCCATATATAAATATTTACCTCCGGACCATTCCGGAACTCCTCGTGACGTCCGGGATCTCATCCAGGACTCCGAACAACATTCGGTAACCACATACAAACTTCCTTTATAACCCTAGCGTCATCGAACCTTAAGTGTGTAGACCCTACGGGTTCGGGAGACATGCAGACATGACCGAGACGTTCTCCGGTCAATAACCAACAGCGGGATCTGGATACCCATGTTGGCTCCCACATGTTCCACGATGATCTCATCGGATGAACCACGATGTCAAGGACTTAATCAATCCCGTATACAATTCCCTTTGTCTATCGGTACGATACTTGCCCGAGATTCGATCGTCGGTATCCCGATACCTTGTTCAATCTCGTTACCGGCAAGTCTCTTTACTCGTTCCGTAACACATCATCCCGTGATCAACTCCTTGATCACATTGTGCACATTATGATGATGTCCTACCGAGTGGGCCCAGAGATACCTCTCCGTTTACACGGAGTGACAAATCCCAGTCTCGATTCGTGCCAACCCAACAGACACTTTCGGAGATACCTGTAGTGTACCTTTATAGTCACCCAGTTACGTTGTGATGTTTGGTACACCCAAAGCATTCCTACGGTATCCGGGAGTTGCACAATCTCATGGTCTAAGGAAATGATACTTGACATTAGAAAAGCTTTAGCATACGAACTACATGATCTTGTGCTAGGCTTAGGATTGGGTCTTGTCCATCACATCATTCTCCTAATGATGTGATCCCGTTATCAACGACATCCAATGTCCATGGTCAGGAAACCGTAACCATCTATTGATCAACGAGCTAGTCAACTAGAGGCTTACTAGGGACATGGTGTTGTCTATGTATCCACCCATGTATCTGAGTTTCCTATCAATAGAATTCTAGCATGGATAATAAACGATTATCATGAACAAGGAAATATAATAATAACTAATTTATTATTGCCTCTAGGGCATATTTCCAACATATTCATAGTCCTGGAGTCCGGCTGAAGGTATAGTCCAGCTACCCGAACACCCCCTAATCCAGGACTCCCTCAGTAGCCCCTGAACCAGGCTTCAACGACGACGAGTCCGGCGCGCAGATTGTCTTCGACATTGCAAGGCGGGTTCCTCCTCCAAGTCTTTCATAGAAGATCGTAAACACCAAGAGTAGTGTCCGGCTCTGCAAAATAAGTTTCCACATATTTCCATAGAGAGAATAATATTAACACAAATCAAATCTGCTGACGTATTCCGCAGTGCGTCATCACACTACGGCCAAGTCCTTTACTCGAATCGTTTTTACTTTTCCACCTTAGCACGTTTTGCGAGGCGGTTTCCTTGGCACGTCTTGTCAAAGCAGAGATCGTGTACCCCTTTTACGGTATTCTCATCAATACGGACGTGGGTAACCCAACCGTGCCCGTTAGCACGTTTCCTCGATTAAAGACGAGTCCCGAACGGTTACGGGGAGGGCTCTTGGTATTCAACCTCTTATAAAGAGACCAAGGCCTTACTCCTTTTTTCAATCTCAAGCGAGTTCGCCCGTCGCCTCGAGTTCCAACACCCTAGGCTCCAGATTCCAGGCGCTTCGGACCTTCGACGATGTCCGGTTCTGACCTTCAAGGCCGATGGTGACGGAGGAGGACGTACTAAAGTTGAGGGAGGCTAAGTTCCTGACCGGCGAAATTTCGCATAGGTTGCCTGCTCAAGGGCAGGTCATTCCCAGTCCCCAGCCCGGTGAGAGCGTGGTGTTCATGTCTCACTTCCTTCGGGGGTTGGGCTTCCCAATGGATCCCTTTGTGAGGGGACTGCTGTTTTATTACGGGCTGGAATTCCATGACTTAGCTCCGGAGTCCATCCTCCATATCTCCTCGTTTATTGTCGTGTGTGAAGCGTTCCTCCGTGTTACCCCTCACTTCGGATTATGGCTCAAGACCTTCAAAGTGGAGCCGAAGATGATCAAGGGACAGCACGCAGAGTGCGGAGGCGCTGTTATAAGCAAAAATGTTGATGCTCCATGGCCCGAGGGCTCTTTTCAAGAGGAGCTAGGCTTGTGGCAACGAGAGTGGTTTTATATCACCGCTCCCCGGAGCACCAAGTGGGTGGCGCCTCCTGCCTTTCGCTCGGGTCCCCCACCACGGCTAGCGTCATGGGTCAACAGAGGGTTAGATTGGGGTTTGCCCAAAGACGTGCCCTTGTTACAGGGCCGCATTAAGGATCTCTTGGAAGGAGACCTCAGCCTGGTCAAGGTGACACAGGTCATGCTGATTCGTCGAATATTGCCCGGCAAACGTCGCTCCCTTCGCCTGTGGGAGTTTAATCCAGAGGGACCGCGAGCTCTCCAGAATTTCATGGGTGCAACGCCCGCGGAGATGTATAAACTATTCTTCGGATCACAAGAGATGTGTCCGGATTTAACCAAGGACGCAGGCCTAAGCTGCAATCGCCCGAATACTCAAGTAAGCAACCTTGTGCCCGGACCTTCTATCCGTATAATTGTCATAAACTTGCCCTTAAAAGAGCCGTCCTTTTAAACAGGAGTGGATAGCGAAGGCAAAGCTGATCAGGTGTCCGGCTCCCCTTCCCGAAACCAGGCCGGATCCCGTGCTGGTCAGGATGCTGGAGATAATGCCTTTGGAGGGAAGCAAGGGGGAGGACAAGGAAACTATGGCCTCCTCGCAGGAGGCTGCTCCGAAGGGAGGAACCGACAATTCCTCTCCTAAGGGGCAGAAGAGAGCCGCCTCTGACGACCCGGAAACCATGGCCTCGAAGCGGGGGAAAAAATCCTCGTCAGAGGGTCCGACGCCGGGGAGTTCCTCGGCCGGACTACGCCCTCAAGGGGATCAGCCCTCCAGCGAGCCGTAAGTAGAGAAAGATTTTCCTTTTGAGGGATGAGGGAAATCCTTGATTTATATCTGAGAAGATTAACCGAATTTTTACCTTGTAGCTCGGACCTCAGCCCTTCTCCGCAGAGCTCATCTTCAGGGGATCTCCTTCCGGAGATGATGGAGAGCGGGACGCCTTCCCCTGCCGTGCCGCCTAGCGAGGCGGGCGACCCTGAGGTGTCGTCGCGGAGGGTTTCTCCGAATCTGGCAGGGGCGGAAGATAGCTATGTGCCCCCCCGAGGTTCTCCGCGTCCGGCCTTCGAAAGAGGTCGTGGGACAAGTCCGGCACCGTCTGGTGCTCGGCCGGAGGAGCTAAAGATTCTGCTGGAGCGAGCTTCTATCTCGGAGGAGCACCGTGCATTGATGGGCACGGTGATTGAAAGGAACTCATCCGCAGAGAGCGGATTGCATGCGGCCGTCAAAAGTTTACTGACGGGTTTTGAGGTACATTAGATAATGTACACGTTTGTCAGTTGCGCATGAATAAGATGCGCCCTGTATAGATAGTAGCCCCTGAGACTCTCGCGTCGTCAAGAAATGACGGCACGCGGAGGATCATAATCTCAGGTCTAAGATGTCGCCTTTGAATGTAGGCGGCAGGGTGTCCGGAATCGAGTCGAACTGATGATTTTGCCGAACTAAAGCGGCAACTGGACGTGGCAGATGCCGACATCGCGCTTGTCAACAAGCGGCTTGATGAGGCTCAAGGTATGTAATTCCTCGGGTGGCATCAGGTAAGAAGAGCTTTATGCCAGTGTCTTACGATGTGTGTGCTTGACGCAGATGGTGCGGCCGCCGTGGAGAGTCTTAGGGCAAAACTTGCCCGAGCTAAAGAACAAGCCAGAGAAAGTGATGCGGCTGCCAAGAAAGCCCTTGAAGAGCTGAGAGCCGAACAGGCTGCTCATTGCCGAAGCAAGGAAGAGATGGCCGAAAAGTTAAGGAGTGCTGCAGACCGTTGCAGACTTCTTGAGAAAGAAGACCAGGCGAAACAGACGGACTTAGAGAAGGCCGTTGCCAGTGCCAAGGACGCGCGCTCTGCGATGAGAGCTGCGAAGGAGGAGCTGCGTCAGGCCGAACAGATTGCGGCTGGAAAGCCCTTTATGCTGCGAAGGAAATTTTGTGATCCGAAGTTTGCTCCGTTGGACCGGATGTGGAGTGTGGAGGATACCTATCTGGATTTGGCAGCGAGTGCTGCTGATGCGACCGAACACTTTCGAGATCAGAAAGATCGCGAAGTGGAAAAGCTTTTCTAGTCGCAGTTTCACAATCCAGAGCGTCCACTGGCAGTGGACGATCGTTTGGCTCAATGGGCCAAACTGAATAGGTTGTCCGGACTCGCCATGAAGTACGTCATGGGTCATCTGTGGCCGGGAAGATCGGAGCCGAAGAGTTATTTCAGCTTGGTGCAGCAATTCCTTAACGCGGTGCCGCGTATTAATGCAATGAAGAGGTCAGCATGCATAGAGGGCGCAAGGATGGCTCTTGCCCGTGTCAAGACATACTGGGCAGAGATGGAGACCACCGTTGTTGCGTCCCGAGATTCGGACAAAAGCCGAGTACCCTCCGAGCACTATTTTCAGGAAGTCCTTGAAGGCGCTCGTGTAATAGAGACGCAGTGCTCGAAAGATGCTATGTTATGATAGCATATGTAATTATAAAGTAATATTTTGATAAACTATAGTGGCCTTTTTATACTTGTGCCTTCAAGTATTGGGAACACCTCCTGTGCGGCTGTTTTAAGATATATATATACAAAATCTGAAAGATGGCAGTCGTTGGCTTCAGCCCCCACGCACATAGTGCGGGGGTGCTCGTAGAAGACGCATTTTCACACTTAACCCAACGTCTTGGTCCTACAAAGGAGGTGATAGCGCAGCGGGCCAGGCAACCGGACTATAATGCTTTAACACTTTCACTTAGCCATAGGAGCTTTAACACTTTCACTTAGCCATAATGCTTTAACACCTTGGTTATATCAGAAAAAACCAGGGGATGTGTAGCAACAAGAGACAGTAAAAAAGGTTTACGCATGGTCTTAATCTAAAAAGAACCCTTTAGGACGGGTCCCTACTGCACGTCTGCGCCTGTGTCTCCGTTGTGCCGTATTCTGGACGGGCGCCGCACGACGTTCATCTGTAAAAGAGAGGAACTGAGTTGAAAACGGGTCGTGCCGAATAAAAGTTTAAAATAAACAAAGTGTAAAGTAAAATATATAAAATTGAGCTTTATTGTCTCTTATTGTATATGCATGGAGCCCCTAGTGGGGGTATATGGCCACTAAGCCTGCATCAACGATGATTTTGTCCCGAACTCGTCTATCCACATTCGTGGTCTTTAATGACCTATTTCAAAGTTTGTTGGCCGGTGAGGCCATTTTACTGTGGGGCTGTCAAAGCGGCCGCACAGTCCTCCGCTTGGGGAGGCACACTTTAGTGCTTCCCCTTCAAAGAGATGATGCCTCGTGGACCGGGCATCTTAAGCGTGAGAGATGCATAATGCGGTATTGCATTAAAGCGGGCAAAAGCTTCGCGTCCCAGTAGTGCTTGATAGCGACTTGAGAATGGGACGATATGGAAGGTCAGCTTTTCGCGGCGGAAGTTATCGGCAGAGCCGAATATAACTTCGAGCCGGAGAAAACCCATACAATGGGTGTCCGGACCAGGTGTTACCCCTTGAAAGGAGGTTTTGCTGCGGCGGATTCTTGCTGGGTTTATCCCCATGTGATGGATTGTATCCTGATATATCAGGTTTAGTCCACTGCCGCCGTCCATAAGGACATTTGAAAACCAGAGTCCGCCAATTATTGGATCGAGTATCAAGGCAGTCCAGCCTGCATTCTTGATATTTCTAGAATAATCTAGCTGATCAAAGATGATTGGTTTTGACAACCAGTGGCGGGACCTTTTGGGGATAGGTCGTGTGGTGCGTACCTTTATGGGCGCCGCACGTTTTGTTATGTGAAGTAAGTTCACTGTTTTTACTTCTTGTGGGAAGTTCTTTTGTTTCCTGGTGCTCTGCTTTTGGGGTTCGTCCTCGTCTTCGCTTGGTGTGTCGAGCCCCTTGTGTTCGGCATTGAGTCTGCCGGATTGTTTGAAAACCCAACAATCTTTGTGGGTATGGTTAGCAGGCTTCCCGGGAGTACTGTGTATCTGACATATCCTGTCCAGGATTTTATTTAAGTTGGATGGATCGTCCCTGTTATCCTGGAGGGGTGGTTTTGTCTGATTTTGTCGTGAACCTTTGAATCCGGCATTGACTGCCGTGCTCTTCGGACTTTTTTCCTTAGTCCGACGATGGTCCTTGTTGCGTCGCGGTTTTCCGTTTCCATCCCTAGTTTCGGATGTATTTGGGTCGCTGGGGCTGCACCTTGCCAACCAGCTGTCCTTTCCTGCACAAAAGCGGGTTATGAGGCTTGTTAGTGCGGCCATTGTTCTTGGCTTTTCTTGGCCGAGGTGTCTGGCGAGCCATTCGTCTCGGACGTTATGCCTGAAAGCTGCTAAGGCTTCGGCGTACGGACAGTCGACTATCTGATTCTTTTTAGTGAGGAATCTATTCCAGAACTGCCGAGCTGATTCTCCAGGCTGTTGAGTTATGTGATTAAGATCGTCTGCATCCGGAGGGCGGACATAGGTCCCTTGAAAATTTGCTCGGAAAGCATCCTCGAGCTCTTCCCAACTTCCAATTGTGTTTTCAGGAAGGCTTTTAAGCCAATGACGGGCCGGCCCTTTAAGCTTAAGGGGAAAATATTTTATGGCGTGGAGATCAGAAAGATCACTTATGGGCATTGCTTCATCGGTATCTCCTGCATCGTCATCCATGCTGTCGATGTCTCCGGAGTCGAAGTTGAGCACGTCGTTTAAATTGTCGACAGTGGCTACCAAGTGGGTGGTGGGTGGGCTTTGAATTTCTTCATCGTCCGTATCCCATCCTCGCTGACCGCAGTTCGGCCAGGGCTCTCCTGATAAAGAGAGAGACTTGAGAGAATTCAGGATATCGCCAAAAGGCGAGTGCTGAAAGATGTCCGCGGCAGTGAACTCCATTATTGGCGCCCAATCGGATTCGATCGGCAGGGGCGCGGGGGGTTCGGAGTCCGGAGAGGAGTCCGGATCCTCGGAATCGTGAGTCACGCGGAGTGTGGGGCCGGCGTTCGGCTCGATCGCCTTTGAGATCGCAGCCCCCGAGGTGACGTGCAACAGCTCATCCTCGATTGACACAACTGGCCCCGAATTAAGGGTCAGAGCTGGTGCGTTTGCGGCCTCCGGGATACTGTTCGGTGACAGAGCTAGATCATGCCCCGCGAGACAGTGCGGCGCGCTTGGTTGTGGCTCGAATCCGTCGAAGATCAAATCTCCGCGGATGTCTGCCATGTAATTTAGGCTTCCAAACCTGACTTGATGGTCAGGGGCGTAGCTTTCGATCTGCTCCAGGTGGCCAGGCGAATTGGCTCGCAGTGCGGAGCCGCCGAAGACGAAGATCTGTCCGGGGAGAAAAGTCTCACCCTGGACCGCATCGTTGTTGATGATCAAAGGAGCCATCAGGCCTAAAGGTGACGACACAGAGGAACTCTCAATGAAAGCACCAATGTCGGTGTCAAAACCGGCGGATCTCGGGTAGGGGGTCCCGAACTGTGCGTCAAGGCCGGATGGTAACAGAAGACAAGGGACACGATGTTTTTACCCAGGTTCGGGCCCTCTCGATGGAGGTAATACCCTACTCCTGCTTGGTTAATATTGATGATATGGGTAGTACAAGAGTAGATCTACCACGAGATCAAGGAGGCTAAACCCTAGAAGCTAGCCTATGGTATGATTGTTGTATATGGAGTTGATGTCCTACGGACTACAACCCTCCGGTTTATGTAGACACCGGATAGGGTTAGGGTTACACAGAGTCTGTTACAATGGTAGGAGATCTTGAATATCCGCATCGCCAAGCTTGCCTTCCACGCCAAGGAAAGTCCCATCCGGACACGGGACGAAGTCTTCAATCTTGTATCTTCATAGTCCTAGAGTCCGGCTGAAGGTATAGTCCGGCTACCCGAACACCCCCTAATCCAAGACTCCCTCATCGGTGCCGGGATGTACCGGTGGTTCTCTCACCAATAGCATGCTGCCAGCTCAAAATATGCACATTTGTATTCCCCTCTTTTCTCTATTTAAGTCATCGTATTTCATCAGACCGGGCCCACTTGCAAAGGGCGCATGCATGGTCCTGTTTTTCTCTTTTTACTGCTCATGGTACATACTATAACATGCATGTCTCTGACATTATCTCTCCTCTCTCCATCTCTAAATCCATCACTTTTAATTCTCTTTTCACTATTTAGATTGTTTATATCTTCAAAACAAAAAATTTGTTTTCAAAACTTTATATATATTTGAACTCCTGGAGCCAAGACCTTTAGAACAATATCAATCTTGAATACATTCAAACGATTTTAAATTTCAACGTTTGAAATGAGTGAAATCAGCTTTCTAAAAATAGGGAAATATGATCTTTGAATTGGGTGAGATCATTTTTTTTAATATTAGTGAAATATGTTTTTCATACACATCACACATTTCTGGGTGTGAAAATAAGTGAAACTTGTCATTTCAGAATTATGAAACTAGTCATGTAAAACACGTGAAACTAATTGTATCAAACTTTTTCTAAATGAGTGAAATATGTTTTACGTAACAAGTGAAATTGTTTTTTGAATCGAGTCAAATAAGTTTTCTGAAATATTTGAAATTAGTTATTTGCTTTGAGTGAAATCAGCTTTCTAAAAATAGTGAAATATGAGCTTTGAATTGGGCGAGACCAATTTTTTAAAATGAGTGAAATATGTTTTTCATACACATGACACATTTTGGGTGTGAAATACGTGAAACTTGTTATTTCAGAATTTCTAAACGAGTGAAATAAGTTTTTCGCACTGACCGGAACCCATTTCGAACTGAAATATGAAAATGAGTGAAATATGTTTTCTCAACTTAGTGAACTTATTTTTCTGAAATGAGTGACATCAGTTTTTTCATATGAGTGAAATCATTTTTTTAACATAGTGAAATGAGTTTTTAGAAATGACTGAAATCAGTTTTACAAAATTAGTGTAGCCAGTTCTTTGAAACGAATGAAATATGTGTTTTAAATATGCGAAATTGGTAGTTCAATTTGTTTTTTTACATGACCGTAATACGTTTTCTGAAATGAGTAAAATATTTTCTGTAAATGAGTGAAATATGTGTTTCGGAATAACAGAGATCAGTGGTTCAAGACGAGTGAATTTAGTTTGTTGAAATGAGTGAAATCACCTTTTTGAAAAGAGCAAAACTAATTCTTTGAAATGACTTAAATACGTGTTTTGATACGAGTGAAATCAGTATTTTAAAATGAGTAAAATTAGTTTTCTAAAATGAGTTAAATCTGTATTTTTGAATGACTCGATTTTTTTTTCTTAATTGTGAAATCCGTTTTTAAAATAAAGTGAAACGGATTTTTTTGAAATGAGATACATCCATTTTTTTGAAATGCCAAAGCGAATGAAACGGTAAAATTCAAACTACGCTAAAATATATTGAATATTGGTCTTGTTTTAAAGATCTTGTCTTTAGGAATTCAAATATATAAAAAGATTTAAAAATAAAACATTTATTTAAGAGATATCAATCATCTAATAGCTAACAAGAAAGTAAAATGTTGGTACTATAGGTTGAGTGGTCTGGGAGTACACATGCATGACTAAATGAAAAGGTTGTGGGGCATACGTTCACGTATTGGTCAGGTGGTGTCAGGCTAGTATAGAGATGTATTTCACCCCACAAAAGATTTCTTAGTTTATTAGTCAAAGGACGGTGTGCATCTTGATGTTGACATAGACGACGGATGCTTCACTGGTACATCCCGGTTCCGGTAAATTTACTTATTCGCACGAGATAGTCCTCGAGGGTGGTACGCACGAATTGACATGTCGTGTGGGCCAATCGTGAACTCCAAGTGCAGAGCAGCGTTGCCGAAGCCAGGTCCATCGATGAGCGCATGCCGGTGATGGTCACCACGATGGCGCCCGAAACGTCGTCCTCAAGCAGCGCGATGTCCGTTGAAGGCTCTAGGAAGCAATGCTTCACCAATTCCTACACAGCTGGTGCCATCGCTAAGACGCGGCCACCCACCGACACCGAGAAAGCCGGCCCCGAGATGCTCCCCACCGAGAAGGCCTCAGGGACCGCGGCAGTAGACCTGACCACCTCTGCCCATGGTCTGACAAGACGTACCACCCCATTAGGCGGCGGGCCGGGCGACGGTGGCGGCAGCACCGAGGGTGAGGCGGCTGGGGAGGGGGGGGGGGGGGGGGGGGGGGGGGGGGGGGGGGGGGGGGGGGGGGGGGAGCGGGCGGGGCCACTTAAGCCTACAGCGCCGGAGGGGGCCACCTGAGCCTACAGCACCGGAGGGGGCGCAACGGCTAGTCAAACTGTGACAGGCTGCGTCGCTGAGTACATCATTCCTGTGCAACGTGGCCTAACCCGTTACAACAGACACACCAGGTGTCTCTCATGCACTCCACCGAGATGTGTTCGTCATCTCCACAATTGTAATAGCAGCCGTGGAGCACTGCCAGGATGCGAGAGTCTGGTGGGGGGTGCGCGGTGGGGAGGATGCCCCCGCGGCGAATAGCACTACTCGCGCGCAAGTCGTGTCCCACGCTACTGGACTTGGATCGGAACCGACATGCGGCCCAGTCCGGGAAAGTGCTGGTTTCGAAGGAAGCTCAACAAGAGAAGGACTCGGGCATATCTTATTTGACGCTTATGCACCGGTTTTGCCAACAGGCGCCTGCAAGGCGTTTCTCAATGGGCCGGCACGTTCCGTTCCTTTTTCATGTTTTTGGAATGCAAAAAGTGTGGGGCAACGGGGATTCAAACACACGCCGCACTTGTTGCAAGCGCAAGGCTATGGCCCTGTTTGGTTCAGCTATGGATTTTTAAAAGCAGCTGTGAAAAATCTGCTGTGGAAAATCTGATATGAAAAAGATGTAGGTCATTTGGCAAACCAGTTGATACAACTTTTTTAGATTTTAGTCCGTAGCGGAATCAGATTTTGGAAAGCACGTCCTGGACTGCTTCCGCTTTTGGTTTAGATTTTGGAAGCGGATTTCTGGAATCGGATTTTGCTGGGTTTGCCCCTTGGTTCAGATTTTGCTGCGCGGTAGCGGAATTCATCGATAAAAGCTGAACCAAATAGGGCCTATAGCCACCAGAGCACCCGCCCGATAGTGATTAGGTAGCTCGTTTTTCTGTTTTTGTACTTTGCTCCTCAGCTCGGTTTCTTTTTTTATCCTTTTTCCTTTTCTTTTTCCTCATCTTTCTTTTTTTTAGTGCGCGTTTTTTTAAAAATTTGATGAACTTTTTCAGAATCGCTGAACCTATTTATCAAATTCGATGAACTTTTTGTAAATTGGATGAACTTTTTTTGAATTTTGATGTACTTTTTTCCCAAATCAATGAACTTTTTTCTAAGTCCATGAACATATTCAAAATCGATGAACTTTTTCAAAATTTGATGAACTTTTTTCAAATCCGATGAACTTTTTTAAAACATTGATGAGATCATTTTCAAATTTGTGAACTTTTTTCTCCAATTAGTGAACTTTATTCAATTTTCTTGAACTATTTTTGTTTCATGTGAACTTTTTCAAATCTATGAAAATTTCTTAAATTAGTGATCTTTTTGAAATTTTGTGAAATTTTTCATTATTTGTGAACTTTTTTTTGAATACGTGACCATTTCTTTTTGAAAAAAATTCTCAATCTTTTTCAAAATATGTGAGCTTTCAATTTTTTGGAATCACGCAGCCCATATTATCCTTAATTAGTACTATCAAGGTACCTGTAGAGTGACAGCTACTAGGTAGCTCTAGTGGTTAGCGGAGCGCGTTTAGAAAGCACAGACGTGAGTTCGAGTTCGAATTCTCAGCGCTGCATGTATTTTTAGGATCTTTTGTCCGCTGGTGTAATGTGTTCGTGGGCCGGCCCAGCGAGGCGCTGCTGCGAGCGCCAAGTTGGTTAGTTGGCGCAGAAGGCGCGGAGTAGGAGCTCCCTGAGCGGGATCTCAAAAAAGAAGAAAAAAAAAGCGAGGCGTCCTGGCAGCGGGAGAGGGGAAATTTGGGATGGGAAAGAGGAGGGAAACGAGCGAACCAATCCCTTCGCGCAACCCCCACTCCCTCTCGCTTCCGCTCCATTCGAAACCCTAGCCACTCCCTCTCGCGCCGCTCCCCCAAATCGGCGCCTCTCCTGCCCCGCCGCCGCCGCCGGAAAAGCTCCTGCCCCGCCGCCGGAAAAGCTCCTGCCCCGCCCCTCGTCCCCTCTCCGAGTCTCCGTCCAGACCACTTGCCCTAGAATCCCAGAGACATCCATGCTCACCCGCCGCCGGTGAAGCACAAGCACGGGACCCCAAGCCCACCTCTTCCTCCTCCTCGACCGCGCCGTCCTCCGCATCCTCCTCCTCCGCCGCGTTGCTGCTGGGGAAGCTCTTCCTCCACCGGCGAGCTCCTCCTCCGCCTTGCCGTCGATCTACTCGCTGCCGGCCGCCGCGCCTCAGGTATCTCCGTCGCCTCCCGAGCTGAAGTGTCCATCTACTGCTAGTTTTTATACCTGTTGCTTGCGTGTTGTTTTTGCTTGCCTGTTACTTGCTTGTTGCCAATGTACTCTGAAGTCTGAACTGAATATATGATCTGTCTATTTGTGGTATCTGCCTATTGCTGGTAGTGTTAGGACATGCCCAACTGGAGCTGTTGCTAGCTGGTGCAGTGGTGCTGTTATTTTTGTACATAGGCTGGGCTGATGTTGCTCTTGCTCCTTCAAAACATAGCACTTACAAGATGCTTAAGGTTAACAGTGATATGTTAATTTGTGCAGAACGATGTCGACACTTCCTGCACCTGATATGACGATCACTGTGACCCGGTCCTTACATCCGTTTCGGCATTCAGAGGAAGATGCCAGACAGCTCTTTGCAGATCATCCTCATGCAGAAAACTTCTTGTCCCCCAATCATTCAGACGAACATCCAGATCTTGCAGACCTGGAAGCTTTGGGTCCGCATCCTCTGCTTAACAGGCAGACCAAAGCCTGCCAACCGTTGAGGTGGATCAATATTAGAATCCAAGCTGCAGGAACCAATCATTGGATTATGCCTTTCCTCAGAGACGATAACTTATATGTTCGAGGTTTTGGTAACCGGCATAATGCTCATGAGCTAAGTCAGAAGCTATGTTTGCCAGGGAAAGAGAAACTGGAGGTTCTGTCCCAGCAACTTCCCCTGGAACTCAACTGCATTCTTGTGAATTGGGACGTCACGTACCCAAAGATGTTCGGACTCAAGGATAAACATGATCTCGAAGCTGAATTTCAAAGGATCATGAGTGATGAAGATTTTGTCTTTGAGGCAGTCTGCTTCTTGTCAAGTTATGTTCATGTCGAGGGCAGTGAGGCTGAACAGAAAGCCATGAAGTACTTAGCGGGCATCACTTTCATGCTCTGTGAGTTTTACAGAATGAATCTAAGGCTCATCAATGTCCCACTGCGGCTTTGGATACATACCTGGGGGGATGTTTGTCTTGAGTACCTTAAGTGGAGGGATCGAAACTTCACGGACTGGATTTTAGACACAGTTAGACAAAAGATGAGGGGACAGGCTGTCGTGACAAAGATGCAGGAGCGTTTCAAAGAACTGGGCATCCAGGGGCCAGCTGATGGGTTGCAAGTCTTAGGCCTTATAATCAACCGAGATGTCACGTACTATGCCAACCTAGAGAAGAACAGAAGTAAGAAGAATGTCAAAGTCTCTGATGGAGGAGGAAAGTTTAACAGCCGGCTGACTCAGAAGGGTGGTGGTGCATCAAATATGCCACAAGAAGGCAATACCAGTCATGAAACAAAGGCTGCAAGTAATAGCAACCAGAAAGGAGCTGTTTATGGAGGTAACCAGATTCAATACAGCCAACGAGACCTAGTGGAGGAGTTTGTGGGTTTGATGAGCCACGATACCGCCAAGGACTCCCTTCCATGGGGACGGCGCAGGGTCCAAATTCTGAGAGTGAGTGCCAATTTTGAAGTCGATTGGATGGATTTCCATGATTGGCATCGTCCACAGGCCATCCATAGAAGAAAGATCAATGATCCAGCACGCACTGGACCAATCAGTGATCCACCGGTGATCGGAGCAATGACAGATATTGCACTGATTGGACCTGCGCGACCCATCGGAGCATATACGGCGCTTGGACTTGAATTCAGTCCTGCCAGGACTACAAACGGAGGAGAAGGGAGAAGACGCAACCAGAGGACGATCAACGAGAGGGGAGCAATTGTTGAGTCATGGCAGGTGGATAGTTATGACGATGAGCCAAGTTTTCATCGCAAGGACATTGCTGGGGAATGGGAAGGTCAGAAGATACAGATTTCTTATATGATTGTGCCTGATACAGTCGAAGCCCGAATCAAGGTGAAGCTACTGCTCACAGGAGGAAGCCGCTATCATGTGACAGGTTTCGTAAAGGCATGGGATGACAACATGGGACCCGAATTTGTAAGGCTCTTGTCAGATTCAGACCAAACAGTAGAGGTGCCCTCTAACCAATGGACTCTACTTCCTTTGATGCTTTCTCTGTTGTGTCTGAGCAATGCTGAGGAAGTTCAACTGAAAGTCGCTGCCTATCTAACTATCCGTTCATGCTCGAACAGTGAGGAGCAAGCACTGAATGTGTCTCATGATCACTGCTTCAAGCTCAGCCAAGGAGCTGCCAGACAAGAACGTGAGGTCAGGGGCAACAGAATTTCTGTGGCTGTGAAATTCAGTACTTGAATTTCAACTAGAAACACAATTTAAGGCTGGGCAACAGACTCTATTCTCTTCCAGGATGTGTTTCAGACAATTGCTGTCCAGCTACATAAAGTTCATGATTCTTCTGCTAGCTTCTCTTCATGGCTTCTCTTTTCTTCCTATTTTCTGCCCTCTAGTTAAATATTAGCATGTAGACTGTGATCTTGGTATCATTTGCATTAACGCTGTGATGTGCCAGGTTTAAAAAGTTGTTCGCTTAGTGATGAAAGATGAGGCGATGAATGCAAAAGAGGGCAAGCGATTGTTACTGTCTAGTGTCTACTGGTAATAGTGGACAGAGATCGGGCAAGAGTTTTCAGTTATTCCCCTTTGGCAACTGTCTACTGCTAGTAGCCCAAGTAGTTAAGATTGACCATCCAGCTGCTTAAACTTGAATCATGGGTGGATGACAGTGACACAGCAAACACTTGAATGATGTCTAGAATCGGGGCTCGCTTTGTTTAGTCCATCGACTCTTAGCACCTTCGCTCTATGTAGTTTTAACCTTGCTATCTTTTTTGAACACTGGCGTAAACTTTCTTTGTTCAAAGCACCGCCCAGATCATAGTAGTAGTTCCCTAATTTTGGACAGTGTTCTTATATAAGAAACTCGGAGAACAACAGTACTGCAGTTTAGTTTAAGGTTCCACATCAAATACATAGGTGCAGGGATCAGGACAATAGCAAAGAAAAAAAGTCCATGGCTATTCAGGTTAGTTTCCAAGCCAAAACGCACAATCTTTAGCGGTACTGCCAAAACGGTTGGGATGTTATTCATCAAAACGCTAATGACCAAAGGCACAATATTCATTGTTCTCACTGGCAGCAGTAAATTAAACCCGTCCTATTTTATTTTATTTTGAATGTCAAACCCGTCCTATTTAACAACACTAGATTCTGCACACAGTGCAGAAACGAAACAAATAGGATAGAACTTACATTTTGCTACAAAAGCACAAACAGGATAGAACTTACATTTTGCTCCCATTCTTCCTCTCCGGGATAAATGATCTTTAGTGTTAAGAAGATAATAACCCCCGCTCCCGTGCGGTTCCACGATACTAGCAACCGGCATGTCGGTTGCAGCCCCTCCCGAACCATCGCGTCCCTGTGAGGCGAAGACGGTTCCCATTGTATAAATAGCATGTCAATCATCAATAAAGGCAACCGATTCAATCATTTGTTCGATTCTCTTGTTCCTTTACAATCGATTCTTCACACGTTATCAGCCACGTTGTCTCTACCGATCAAAATGAGGCCGGCGAGGATGCACAGCGACGACAAGAACTCGCGGGGGCCTGGTCATCCGGCGCAAAGGCGACGAAAGGCGTCTGCAGCCTGCCAGCGTGCTCTTGCCATCAATCAAAGATCTCTATTTCATCTTCCGGAGTGATTCTTCACAGGAAATATAAGAGTAAATCAGGAAGAGCAAGTGAAAAGAAGCCCATCGATTGAGAGATGCAAAAAGGGAAAAAAGGTACCATGCGTTCACACTTACTCTTGCACTGGATCGAGCGGCAATTGCTGCTGCTTTTCATCACATCGCTAGCGGTGCCCCCGTCCATGCGCCTTGGCTGCTCCTCCACGGAGACCTCCGGCAGAGCAGTGGCGGGAGCCCATGGCTACCCGCGCCACGGCCGCTCCCGCGGTCGGTCGCGTACGCGTGGCGGCTGTGCCTGAGACCACAGCTCTCGCATGGCATGGTGGCGCCCGAGGCCAGCCACGGCTGGCGGCGGCGGTCCTCTCCACCGCCTACATCCATCACGCGGAGACGTGCAGACCAACGGCGACCCCGATGTGTGGAGCGCCGACGCTCCCGAAGGCGGCCGCCAACGGCTTGGCGCTCCACAACATGGTGGTGCTCCGCCCGAACCTTCGCTGAAGCGGCTCCAACCGGCGGACTGCCTACGGCCTTGGCGACGTCGACCAGCCGGCCTCCGCGCCCCGATCCCGTGCGCCGCGCTACGCCGGCCGCCCTGCGGCCCGGCCACGCGCCCTCTTGCACGCAGCCAAGACCGCCCTTCTGCGCGCGACCATGGCTCAGTGGCCTGCTGCAGTCCGAGACGGTGGCGGCTCCCAACGCGGAGCACGCGACGGTTGAGCGCAGCGCCGGGGAACGACATCGTCGTCCTTGACGACAACACGACGAGCACGAGGCCGCGCCGCTGCCATCTCCGACCTCCGTGGTCGTCGAGGTCGCCGCCTGTCACGCGCTCGCCTTCGTGTCCGTGCCGGCCGGGGCCTTCGTCTTCATCTATGGCTCCGGCGTGAACGGCTCCTGTTGGGCCGCGGCAGTCGATGCCGAAGCTGCCGCACCGTCCCAGACACCCACCACTCCTCCGCCTTCGCGGCGCACAGGCGCGCGCCGCCGCCCCGGGGCCCTCGCGGTCCCGCTGGAGAGTAAGCCGTCGAGCAGCCGCTCCGGCCGCGCAGCAGCAGCGCTCGCGCTCGCGGATGGCGCCTACAACGGCGTTGCGCCCGGCACCCACCTCCGCGGTGACTCCTCCTCCAGGAGGGGCGCGGCGGGAGATCTTCTCTCCGCCGGTGATGCGGCCCGCCAGCCGGCGCTGGGGTCCTCCGCCGGCGCTGTGGATTTGGGATCGAAGTGACTCGGGAATTGCTAGACCTGTTTATTTCATCTAGCCGCTCTCCCTTATCTACTCGGCAAATTTGATAATTTGCCATCCGTTATCTCCCCCTTTCATAATTTGCCTTCCAAAGAATGACAGGTGGAGCCCGAACCCACCCATCATTAAGACAATGGGTGGCAAATTGTGAAAAGAAAAGTAAAGGGTGACAAATTATCAAATCGCCCTATCTACTCGCTTTGACAAGGTCGGGGCTGCCTTACGTGGCCATATGCATGCGCTGGGAATTTAGGCATCCAACATAGCATGCCACGTTTTGCTCATTTGCACATTTGTTTTAGCAGACTACCAATTAATCTCCTAACAACACTTCTAGCAGTAATTTATTTCTGTTTTAGATCTGCTAAAATCAGTACATATTTTAGTACTTTTTTCTGTTAAGTACCGACATATTTCAGATTCTAAGTTGATGTAATATATTTTCATGTTTGCTACGTGTCGAGATAAATTACGTCTATTTGCAATTGAGATTTTTTTATCTCTTGCAAAGATAAATTCAGTACCTTTGCAGTACTGTTTCTCCGTTGAGTACAACGTATTCCAAGATATTTCTATGATGGATATATTTTCATGTTTAATACATGTCGAGATTAATACGTCTATTTGCAATTAAGATTTTTAATTTCTTGCAAATACAGATGCAAAATTTAAAGTGGTTTCTTCAAATTGATGCTTGGGGTCACAAGATAGTCATATATATCTACTGCTTCGCAGATTATCAATGACAACTGTTAAAGCCTATATTTTGGCATTTTGACATTATAATTGCTTTACAAAGTGCTCTCCCACACATTTTACTAAGTCATGACATAAGGCATTATGAGTGAGTATCTACTGATTTCATCGGATTGTACTCTCTAGTGCTATGAGATCTACTCCATTTTGGAGATTATCTTCAAGGTGTCATATTTAGCAATTTGAGATTCACACTAATGGTTTCAAGATAACTTCCTGAAATACCCATTGATTTTGCTAAGTTCATTACAACATCAACCATGATGGTCTTTAATTTACAGGTTGTAAATTAATTATCTCTGGTTTACCCATAGAGGTAACATATGGCTATAGAGTTTGAGGCATTCGCCCTCAATGGCCACCATTGCCCTATCTGGGCCATGGACATCATGATCGCTCTTGTGTCTCGTGGGATAATGTGTGCAATCCTGGATTCACCTCTGGTCAAAGTCACATCGCTAACAGAAAAATGGTGTCCTATATATCATAAGGCATTAGATTCAGATCTCAGCATCTGGTTATTCTGTATCAGCAATTCCTAGGATACAATGAACCTCAAGGGCAAAGGTTTGAATCTTACTTCAACCTTCAATCCGACATCACTAACTGTGACAGGACCCTATGGGCACGGGAATGTGATGGTTGAATATGCCTCAACCGACATGTTAGGAGACTATGAATAGTCTTTCAATCTCCTGAGTGGTCAATATAAATGTCCATTTATGATGTTATAACAACAACATAAGTATTGTTGTCATCATATATTGTATATCACAATATATTGTATCAGCACTTTGGTACAAATACATTTGTATGTATTCTATATATCTGGCAGTGATTTTCATACTGAGAATCTTCATGTCTATATAGATTTCTACGGGAGTCAATCCGATGAAAAATGATATGTGCCTTGTGGACATATGCACCACAAACTCTATAACTCAGGGAAGTCCAATGTTTCCACTCTCATTGAGAGAAATGAGATATTTTAAAATCGCTACATGCGATGAGGTATTTGTTGGCTCAACTCGAGTTATATTTACTATCCCTGTGGGTACTCGAGTAACGTCGGGATGCTTTATTGCTTCCCAGGTTTAACTCGTACCCTATTAAACTATGGAGGTATCCGTCAAAATAGTTTCCATAGAGAAACTTATGATGACAACAAAGAGAAATAACTTTTCTTTACCATATGCAACAAATATGGCAAGCACATTCTCTGTGTATCATCTGGATTGTACTACACATACAACACAACCCGTAGCACATGTTGCGTACGAGATAGTTTTCCAGAGTGTCTTGTACATGACAAACTTGGCATACTCGCCTTGGTCATTGAGACATTGGGTTGAAACCGAAACTATTAGCAATTGCAATAGTTTATGATTATTATGATGCTAACTTCTAACAACAATTGGATTTTATGTGCACTACAAGTGACACAGGGAAGCTAATTTTAAGGCTCACACACCTTAAAGTCTACGCTGAACCACTCAGACTCCTTGAATGCATCAAGTTGAGGTAAGTGACTCTTCTCATCCATTGACTAGACTATCCAGGTATTCCATGGTTTTAAAAGACATATCTACATGATGGTCTTAAGTGTGTGCTTTATTCACACAAAACCATTGACTCATTATCCTGACATTGATTTCAAGCAAATCAAATGGATAACATTGCAGAATTCTCCTTGAGTGCCTTCTCTATGGCCCTGGATTGAAGTTTAGCAATTTGTCCTAATGTCTAGACTCAAAATGGTTTGGTAGAATCCCATCCAAAGAATTGAGCTCATTGCATGATCTTTACTTTGAAATTGCAACTTACCAACTTTATGTTGGAGTCATGCAGTTTTACATGCTCATGACCAAACTGCATACTATTATTCCCCTCTATCTTTGATATGTGGATATCTACCAAGTATTTCCTATCTGCGGTAATTCAGTTGCATACCGATATCACCACCCAGCATACATCATTGGCCCCTCAACATATAGTTGGGATCTATGTGAGGAATAACTGTATTACCGTCAATACCTCAAGCCCTCACATGGGGAGTTATTCAAGGCCAGTATGTTGATTCAATGAGGAACATTTCCAGGCATTAGGGGGAGAATTCAAGTACCATAAAGAATGCCAGAAAATTAGTGGAATGTTCAACACATTTCTTCCTCAGATCTACGTACTCAAAGATCTGAACCATGCGTTCAGAAGATTTGCAATACATTGCAAATAACCTGCCAGATTCATTTACTGACTATAAAGGTGTCACACAATGCTACAATCCTACAAAAGTACGCCTGAAAGAGTGGAGGTACCAACAAAATCTACTCCACTCCCCGTTCAAACCAACAGGGGGAGATGTATGGAAGAAGTACATCAGGATTCAGCTTCTCGCAAGCAAGGATATCAAGGCCTGTGAATAAGTAAATGCAAGTCAATTTCACGTTAACAGACACCTAATGGGTAGTATACACCCAGTGGATGGGAAACCTCCACCAACCCAGGTCATAGTGCACACAATGACCGGGACATCAGAATACTCGACTGAATCGCATTGGGAATCACGAGTAGTCACCATGGGTAACGATGTTGGAAATATGCCCTAGAGGCAATAATAAATTGGTTATTATTATATTTCCTTGTTCATGATAATCGTTTATTATCCATGCTATAATTGTATTGATAGGAAACTCAGATACATGTGTGGATACATAGACAACACCATGTCCCTAGTAAGCCTCTAGTTGACTAGCTTGTTGATCAATAGATGGTTACGGTTTCCTGACCATGGACATTGGATGTCGTTGATAACGGGATCACATCATTAGGAGAATGATGTGATGGACAAGATGAAGGAAATATGCCATAGAGGCAATAATAAAGTTATTATTTATTTCCTTATAATCATGATAAATGTTTATTATTCATGCTAGAATTGTATTAACCGGAAACATAATACATGTGTGAATACATAGACAAACAAAGTGTCACTAGTATGCCTCTACTTGACTAGCTCGTTAATCAAAGATGGTTATGTTTCCTAACCATGAACAATGAGTTGTTATTTGATTAACGGGATCACATCATTAAGAGAATGATCTAATTGACATGACCCATTCCATTAGCTTAGCACCCGATCGTTTAGTATGTTGCTATTGCTTTCTTCATGACTTATACATGTTCCTATAACTATGAGATTATGTAACTCCCGTTTACCGGAGGAACACTTTGGGTACTACCAAACGTCACAACGTAACTGGGTGATTATAAAGGAGTACTACAGGTGTCTCCAATGGTACATGTTGGGTTGACATATTTCGAGATTAGGTTTTGTCACTCCGATTGTCGGAGAGGTATCTCTGGGCCCTCTCGGTAATACACATCACATAAGCCTTGCAAGCATTGCAACTAATGAGTTAGTTGCGAGATGATGTATTACAGAACGAGTAAAGAGACTTGCCGGTAACGAGATTGAACTAGGTATTGGATACCGACGATCGAATCTCGGGCAAGTAACATACCGATGACAAAGGGAACAACGTATGTTGTTATGCGGTCTGACCGATAAAGATCTTCGTAGAATATGTAGGAGCCAATATGGGCATCCAGGTCCCGCTATTGGTTATTGACCGGAGACGTGTCTCGGCCATGTCTAAATTGTTCTCGAACCCGTAGGGTCCGCACGCTTAAGGTTACGATGACAGTTATATTATGAGTTTATGCATTTTGATGTACCGAAGGTTGTTCGGAGTCCCGGATGTGATCACGGACATGACGAGGAGTCTTGAAATGGTTGAGACGTAAAGATTGATATATTGGAAGCCTATGTTTGGATATCGAAAGTGTTCCGGGTGAAATCGGGATTTTACCGGAATACCGGGAAGGTTACCGGAACCCCCCGGGAGCTAAATGGGCCATGATGGGCCTTAGTGGAAAAGAGAAGAGGCAGCCCTACATGGGCTGCGCGCCTCCTCCTTCCCCTAGTCCTATTAGGACTAGGAGAGGTGGCCGGCCCCCTCTCTCTCTTTTCCCCCTCCGCGAATCCTATTCCAACTAGGATTGGGGGGGGGGAATCCTACTCCCGGAGGGAGTAGGACTCTCCTGGCGCGCCCCTTGTGGCCGGCCAACCTCCCCCCTTTTGGTCCTTTATATAATGAGGTAGAGGCACCCTAGAACACACAAGTTGATCCACGTGATATATTCCTTAGCCGTGTGCGGTGCCCCCAGCCACCATATTCCTCGATAATACTGTAGCGGAGTTTAGGCGAAGCCCTGCTGCTGTAGTGCATCAAGATCGTCACCACGCCGTCGTGCTGACGGAACTCTTCCCCGACACTTTGCTGGATCGGAGTCCGGGGATCGTCATCGAGCTGAACGTGTGCTCGAACTTGGAGGTGCCGTAGTTTCGGTGCTTGATTAGTTGGATCGTGAAGACGTACGACTACTTCCTCTACGTCGTGTCAACACTTCCGCCGTCGGTCTGCGTGGGTGCGTAGACTACACTCTCCCCTCTCGTTGCTATGCATCACATGATCTTGCGTGTGCGTAGGAATTTTTTTGAAATTACTACGAAACCCAACAGTGGCATCCGAGCCTAGGTTATTTATGTTGATGTTATATGCACGAGTAGAACACAAGTGAGTTGTGGGCGATATAAGTCATACTGCCTACCAGCATGTCATACTTTGGTTCGGCGGCATTGTTGGACGAGACGACCCGGACCAACATTACGCGTACGCTTACGTGAGACCGGTTCCCCCGACGTGCTTTGCACACAGGTGGCTTGCGGGCGACTGTCTCTCCAACTTTAGTTGAACCAAGTGTGGCTACGCCCGGTCCTTGCGAAGGTTAAAACGGAGTCTATTTGACAAACTATCGTTGTGGTTTTGATGCGTAGGTGAGATTGGTTCTTGTTTAAGCCCGTAGCAGCCACGTAAAACTTGCAACAACAAAGTAGAGGACGTCTAACTTGTTTTTGCAGGGCATGTTGTGATGTGATATGGTCAAGACATGATGCTGAATTTTATTGTATGAGATGATCATGTTTTGTAACCGAATTATCGGCAACTGGCAGGAGCCTTATGGTTGTCGTTTTATTGTATGCAATGCAATCGCGATGTAATGCTTTACTTTATTACTAACCGGTAGTGATAGTCGTGGAAGCATAAGATTGGCGAGACGACAACGATGCTACGATGGAGATCAAGGTGTCGCGCCGGTGACGATGGTGATCACGACGGTGCTTCGGAGATGGAGATCACAAGCACAAGATGATGATGGCCATATCATATCACTTATATTGATTGCATGAGATGTTTATCCTTTTATGCATCTTATCTTGCTTTGATTGACGGTAGCATTATAAGATGATCTCTCACTAAATTATCAAGAAGTGTTCTCCCTGAGTATGCACCGTTGCCAAAGTTCGTCGTGCCCATACACCACGTGATGATCGGGTGTGATAAGCTCTACGTCCATCTACAACGGGTGCAAGCCAGTTTTGCACACGCAGAATACTCAGGTTAAACTTGACGAGCCTAGCATATGCAGATATGGCCTCGGAACACGGAGACCGAAAGGTGGAGCGTGAGTCATATAGTAGATATGATCAACATAACGATGTTCACCATTGAAAACTACTCCATCTCACGTGATGATCGGTTATGGTTTAGTTGATTTGGATCACGTGATCACTTAGAAGATTAGGGGATGTCTATCTAAGTGGGAGTTCTTAAGTAATATGATTAATTGAACTTAAATTTATCATGAACTTAGTCCCTGATAGTATCTTGCTTGTTTATGTTGATTGTAGATAGATGGCTCGTGCTGTTGTTCCGTTGAATTTTAATGCGTTCCTTGAGAAAGCAAAGTTGAAAGATGATGGTAGCAATTACACGGATTGGGTCCGTAACTTGAGGATTATCCTCATTGCTGCACAGAAGAATTACGTCCTGGAAGCACCGCTGGGTGCCAGGCCTACTGCAGGAGCAACGCCGGATGTTATGAACGTCTGGCAGAGCAAAGCTGATGACTACTCGATAGTTTAGTGTGCCATGCTTTACGGCTTAGAATCGGGACTTCAACGACGTTTTGAACGTCATGGAGCATATGAGATGTTTCAGGAGTTGAAGTTAATATTTCAAGCAAATGCCCGGATTGAGAGATATGAAGTCTCCAATAAGTTCTATAGCTGCAAGATGGAGGAGAACAGTTCTGTCAGTGAGCATATACTCAAAATGTCTGGGTATAATAATCACTTGATTCAATTGGGAGTTAATCTTCCGGATGATTGCGTCATTGACAGAATTCTCCAATCACTGCCACCAAGCTACAAGAGCTTCGTGATGAACTATAATATGCAAGGGATGAACAAGACTATTCCCGAGCTCTTTGCAATGCTGAAAGCTGCGGAGGTAGAAATCAAGAAGGAGCATCAAGTGTTGATGGTTAACAAGACCACTAGTTTCAAGAAAAAGGGTAAAGGGAAGAAGAAGGGGAACTTCAAGAAGAACAGCAAACAAGTTGCTGCTCAGGAGAAGAAACCCAAGTCTGGACCTAAGCCTGAAACTGAGTGCTTCTACTGCAAGCAGACTGGTCACTGGAAGCGGAACTGCCCCAAGTATTTGGCGGATAAGAAGGATGGCAAGGTGAACAAAGGTATATGTGATATACATGTTATTGATGTGTACCTTACTAGAGCTCGCAGTAGCACCTGGGTATTTGATACTGGTTCTGTTGCTAATATTTGCAACTCGAAACAGGGACTACGGAATAAGCGGGCACTGGCAAAGGACGAGGTGACGATGCGCGTGGGAAACGGTTCCAAAGTCGATGTGATCGCGGTCGGCACGCTACCTCTACATCTACCTTCGGGATTAATATTAGACCTAAATAATTGTTATTTGGTGCCAGCGTTGAGCATGAACATTATATCTGGATCTTGTTTGATGCGAGACAGTTATTCATTTAAATCAGAGAATAATGGTTGTTCTATTTATATGAATAATATCTTTTATGGTCATGCACCTTTGAAGAGTGGTCTATTTTTGATGAATCTCGATAGTAGTGATACACATATTCATAATGTTGAAGCCAAAAGATGCAGAGTTGATAATGAAAGTGCAACTTATTTGTGGCACTGTCGTTTAGGTCATATCGGTGTAAAGCGCATGAAGAAACTCCATACTGATGGACTTTTGGAACCACTTGATTATGAATCACTTGGTACTTGCGAACCGTGCCTCATGGGCAAGATGACTAAAACACCGTTCTCCGGTACTATGGAGAGAGCAACAGATTTGTTGGAAATCATACATACCGATGTTTGTGGTCCGATGAATATTGAGGCTCGTGGCGGATATCGTTATTTTCTCACCTTCACAGATGACTTAAGCAGATATGGGTATATCTACTTAATGAAACATAAGTCTGAAACATTTGAAAAGTTCAAAGAATTTTAGAGTGAAGTTGAAAATCATCGTAACAAGAAAATAAAGTTTCTACGATCTGATCGTGGAGGAGAATATTTGAGTTACGAGTTTGGTGTACATTTGAAAAATTGTGGAATAGTTTCGCAACTCACGCCACCCGGAACACCACAGCGTAATGGTGTGTCCGAACGTCGTAATCGTACTTTACTAGATATGGTGCGATCTATGATGTCTCTTACTGATTTACCGCTATCATTTTGGGGATACGCTCTAGAGACGGCCGCATTCACGTTAAATAGGGCACCATCAAAATCCGTTGAGACGACGCCTTATGAACTGTGGTTTGGCAAGAAACCAAAGTTGTCGTTTCTTAAAGTTTGGGGCTGCGATGCTTATGTGAAAAAGCTTCAACCTGATAAGCTCGAACCCAAATCGGAGAAATGTGTCTTCATAGGATACCCAAAGGAGACTGTTGGGTACACCTTCTATCACAGATCCGAAGGCAAGACATTCGTTGCTAAAAATGGATCCTTTCTAGAGAAGGAGTTTCTCTTGAAAGAAGTGAGTGGGAGGAAAGTAGAACTTGACGAGGTAACTGTACCTGCTCCTTTATTGGAAAGTAGTACATCACAGAAAACTGTTTCTGCGACACCTACACCAATAAATGAGGAAGCTAATGATGATGGTCATGAAACTTCAGATCAAGATACTACTGAACCTCGTAGATCAACCAGAGTAAGATCCGCGCCAGAGTGGTACGATAATCCTGTTCTGGAAATCATGCTACTAGATCATGATGAACCTACGAATTATGAAGAAGCGATGGTGAGCCCAGATTCCGCAAAGTGGCTTGAAGCCATGAAATCTGAGATGGGATCCATGTATGAAAACAAAGTATGGACTTTGGTTGACTTGCCCGATGATCGGCAAGCAATTGAGAATAAATGGATCTTCAAGAAGAAGACTGACGCTGATGGTAATGTTACTGTCTACAAAGCTCGACTTGTCGCAAAAGGTTTTCGACAAGTTCAAGGGATTGACTATGATGAGACCTTCTCACCCGTAGCGATGCTTAAGTCCATCCGAATCATGTTAGCAATTGCCGCATTTTATGATTATGAAATTTGGCAAATGGATGTAAAAACTGCATTCCTGAATGGATTTCTGGAAGAAGAGTTGTATATGATGCAACCAGAAGGTTTTGTCGATCCAAAAGGAGCTAACAAAGTGTGCAAGCTCCAGCGATCCATTTATGGACTGGTGCAAGCCTCTCGGAGTTGGAATAAACACTTTGATAGTGTGATCAAAGCATTTGGTTTTATACAGACTTTCGGAGAATCCTGTATTTACAAGAAAGTGAGTGGGAGCTCTGTAGCATTTCTAATATTATATGTGGATGACATATTACTAATTGGAAATGATGTAGAATTTCCGGATAGCATAAAGGGATACTTGAATAAGAGTTTTTCAATGAAAGACCTCGGTGAAGCTGCTTACATATTAGGCATAAAGATCTATAGAGATAGATCAAAACGCTTAATTGGACTTTCACAAACAACATACCTTGACAAAATTTTGAAGAAGTTCAAAATGGATCAAGCAAAGAAAGGATTCTTGCCTGTGTTACAAGGTGTGAAATTGAGTAAGACTCAATGCCCGACCACTGCAGAAGATAGAGAGAATATGAAAGATGTTCCCTATGCATCAGCCATAGGATCTATCATGTATGCAATGCTGTGTACCAGACCCGATGTGTGCCTTGCTATAAGTCTAGCAGGGAGGTACCAAAGTAATCCAGGAGTGGATCACTGGACAGCGGTCAAGAACATCCTGAAATACCTGAAAAGGACTAAGGATATGTTTCTCGTATATGGAGGTGACAAAGAGCTCATCGTAAAAGGTTACGTTGATGCAAGCTTTGACACTGATCCGGACAATTCTAAATCGCAAACCGGATACGTGTTTACATTAAATGGTGGAGCTGTCAGTTGGTGCAGTTCTAAACAAAGCGTCGTAGCAGGATCTACATGTGAAGTGGAGTACATAGCTGCTTCGGAAGCAGCGAACGAAGGAGTCTGGATGAAGGAGTCCATATCCGATCTAGGTGTCATACCTAGTGCATCGGGTCCAATGAAAATCTTTTGTGACAATACTGGTGCAATTGCCTTGGCAAAGGAATCCAGATTTCACAAGAGAACCAAGCACATCAAGAGACGCTTCAATTCCATCTGGGATCTAGTCCAGGTGGGAGACATAGAGATTTGCAAGATACATACGGATCTGAATGTTGCAGACCCGTTGACTAAGCCTCTTCCACGAGCAAAACATGATCAGCACCAAGGCTCCATGGGTGTTAGAATCATTACGGTGTAATCTAGATTATTGACTCTAGTGCAAGTGGGAGACTGAAGGAAATATGCCCTAGAGGCAATAATAAAGTTATTATTTATTTCCTTATAATCATGATAAATGTTTATTATTCATGCTAGAATTGTATTAACCGGAAACATAATACATGTGTGAATACATAGACAAACAAAGTGTCACTAGTATGCCTCTACTTGACTAGCTCATTAATCAAAGATGGTTATGTTTCCTAACCATGAACAATGAGTTGTTATTTGATTAACGGGATCACATTATTAAGAGAATGATCTAATTGACATGACCCATTCCATTAGCTTAGCACCCGATCGTTTAGTATGTTGCTATTGCTTTCTTCATGACTTATACATGTTCCTATAACTATGAGATTATGTAACTCCCGTTTACCGGAGGAACACTTTGGGTACTACCAAACGTCACAACGTAACTGGGTGATTATAAAGGAGTACTACAGGTGTCTCCAATGGAACATGTTGGGTTGACGTATTTCGAGATTAGGATTTGTCACTCCGATCGTCGGAGAGGTATCTCTGGGCCCTCTCGGTAATGCACATCACTTAAGCCTTGCAAGCAATGCAACTAATGAGTTAGTTGCAAGATGATGTATTACAGAACGAGTAAAGAGACTTGCCGGTAACGAGATTGAACTAGGTATTGGATACCGACAATCGAATCTCGGGCAAGTAACATACCGATGACAAAGGGAACAACGTATGTTGTTATGCGGTCTGACCGATAAAGATCTTGGTAGAATATGTAGGAGCCAATATGGGCATCCAGGTCCCGCTATTGGTTATTGACCGGAGACGTGTCTCGGCCATGTCTACATTGTTCTCGAACCCGTAGGGTCCGCATGCTTAAGGTTACGATGACAGTTATATTATGAGTTTATGCATTTTGATGTACCGAAGGTTGTTCGGAGTCCCGGATGTGATCACGGACATGACGAGGAGTCTCGAAATGGTCGAGACGTAAAGATTGATATATTGGAAGCCTATGTTTGGATATCAGAAGTGTTCCGGGTGAAATCGGGATTTTACCGGAATACCGGGAAGGTTACCGGAACCCCCCGGGAGCTAAATGGGCCATGATGGGCCTTAGTGGAAAAGAGAAGAGGCAGCCCTACATGGGCTGCGCGCCTCCTCCTTCCCCTAGTCCTATTAGGACTAGGAGAGGTGGCCCCCCCTCTCTCTCTTTTCCCCCTCCGCGAATCCTATTCCAACTAGGATTGGGGGGGGGGGGGAATCCTACTCCCGGAGGGAGTAGGACTCTCCTGGCGCGCCCCTTGTGGCTGGCCAGCCTCCCCCCTTTTGGTCCTTTATATACTGAGGTAGAGGCACCCTAGAACACACAAGTTGATCCACGTGATTATTCCTTAGCCGTGTGCGGTGCCCCCAGCCACCATATTCCTCGATAATACTGTAGCGGAGTTTAGGCGAAGCCCTGCTGCTGTAGTGCATCAAGATCGTCACCACGCCGTCGTGCTGACGGAACTCTTCCCCGACACTTTGCTGGATCGGAGTCCGGGGATCGTCATCAAGCTGAACGTGTGCTCGAACTCGGAGGTGCCGTAGTTTCGGTGCTTGATCGGTTGGATCGTGAAGACATACGACTACTTCCTCTACGTCGTGTCAACGCTTTCGCAGTCGGTCTGCGTGGGTACGTAGACTACACTCTCCCCTCTCGTTGCTATGCATCACATGATCTTGCGTGTGCGTAGGAATTTTTTTGAAATTACTACGAAACCCAACACAAGGCCCAATCCTAAGCCTAGCACAAAGATCGTGTAGTTTGTATGCTAAAGCTTTTCGAATGTCAAGTATCATTTCCTTAGACCATGAGATTGTGCAACTCCCGGATACCGTAGGAATGCTTTGGGTGTACCAAACGTCACAACATAACTGGGTGGCTATAAAGGTACACTACGGGTATCTCCGAAAGTGTCTGTTGGGTTGGCATGAATCGAGACTGGGATTTGTCACTCCGTGTGACAGAGAGGTATCTCTGGGCCCACTCAGTAGGACATCATCATATGCGCAATGTGACCAAGGAGTTGATCACAGGATGATGTGTTACGGAACGAGTAAAGAGACTTGCCGGTAACGAGATTGAACAAGGGTATCGAGATACCGACGATCGAATCTCGGGCAAGTGCAATACCGCTAGACAAAGGGAATTGTATACGGGATTGATTAAGTCCTTGACATCGTGGTTCATCCGATGAGATCATCGTGGAGCATGTGGGGGCTAACATGGGTATCCAGATCCCGCTGTTGGTTATTGGCCGGAGAGTTGTCTCGGTCATGTCTACATGGTTCCCGAACCCGTAGGGTCTGCACACTTAAGGTTCGGTGATACTAGGGTTGTAGGGAATAGATGTACGTGGTTACCGAATGTTGTTCGGAGTCCCAGATGAGATCCCGGACATCACGAGGAGTTCCGGAGGTAAAGATTTATATATAGGAAGTATGGTTTTGGCATCGGAAATGTTCTGAGCATCACCGGTAGTGTACCGGGACCACCGGAGGGGCCACGGGCCCCGGAGGCATACCTGGGCCAAGTGTGAGAAGGGACTAGCCCCTAGGTGGGCTGGGGCGCCTCCCCACCAAGGCCCATGCGCCTAGGGAGAAGAGGGGGCAAACCCTAAGGACAGATGGGCCCTAAGGCCCATGCCTGGTGTGCCTCCCTCTCACCCCCACTTGGCTGCCACCCCTAGGGTGGAAACCCTAGGTGGGGGCGCAGCCCTCCCTCTCCCCCTATATATAGTGGCGGCAAAGGGGCAGCCCAACACCTAAGTTCTGGCGCAGCCCTTCCCCTCTCCCAAGTCCTCCTCCTCTCCCGCGGTGCTTGGTGAAGCCCTGCAGGATTGCCACGCTCCTCCTTCACCACCACGCCATCGTGCTGCTGCTGGACGGAGTCTTCCCCAACCTCTACTTCTCCCCTTGCTGTATCAAGGCGTGGGAGACGTCACCGGGCTGCATGTGTGTTGAACGCGGAGGTGCTGTCCGTTCGGCACTAGGATCATCGGTGATTTGGATCACGACAAGTACGACTCCATCAACCCCGTTCACTTGAACGCTTCCGCTTAGCGATCTGCAAGGGTATGTAGATGCACTCTCCTTCCCCTCGTTGCTAGATTACTCCATAGATTGATCTTGGTGATGTGTAGAAAATTTTGAATTTCTGCTACGATACCCGACAAGATACTTCCATCAACTATATATTGATATATAGATTCTGGAGAATCATATAACCGGAAGTCTACAATTGTTGACATACATTTCTCAACTAGATTGCAAAAACCTTTCAAATGATTCAGATCCAAAGACCATGGCCATGGCAAAGTGTGAACAACACTCGAATTGAACTCAAGCAAAGGGTATAATCTAGGTAGAAATGATCTTGCTCAATAATGGGAAGGTATTCATAAGCAATACCTACACCAATTTTCTTCTGGAAACAGAATTGAGAACAACGAGGTGGTGAAACAAAGAGCAAGTATTGTAGCATAAGGGTTCACGCAGATACCCAACTATTCTCCAGAGGTGGAATCTCTTTCCGATAACTTATATCATTGGCAGTACAAAATCATCTATCTATGCAGTTGATAGATGTAGTGATTACATATCCATGTAGATCACTAGATTCAGATATAGATGGTTCCTGATGGAACCTCAATTCCGAATCAAAGTACAAAATGCAACATACATCGTGTAAAATCAATAAGTCACCATATGACTTATTATTATCGTCGGTACATTTGGTACAACCGACGTAGTGAGTTCCTTATTCACAAGGATTACTCCTACAATGATGATTATCCATGTTTGTGTGCCTGCAATGACGACACAGGTAATCATCTAAATGACGGAGTTTAAAATGAAGGATTTGGGTAAACCAAAATACCGCTCGTTACTACAAATTGAGCACCTTCATTTATACATTATGGTATACTATGTTGTCTATATCCAAAATATATTGGAGAAATTCACTATCCATCCATAGAGAAAGGTCTATTTAGACCAAGTGATGATGGAAATGAGATATTGGGACTCAATGTTCCATAATGCCATTGGATCCACCAAACATAATTGGCTGGTACTCAAGAATATCTTTTGATATCTCCAAGGCATCAAACATCTTATCCTGGTTTTTCAGTCTCACAGAAATGTGAACACCGATATGATTGGATACATCAATCAGATCCCCACTATGTCAGATCGTAGACAAGTTTAGTGTTCCTACTAGGTGTGGTAGCCCTCTCATGAATAGTCTTTGAAGCAGACCTCATGGCAACATCCACCAACCATTATCTCAACGATAATCTTTCTTGTGTTGCCCGGATGCGAACATGTTACATAATAAGCAATATCGATATATTGCATATCTTGCAAGTCAAATCATGTGACTGATTTGTTCACCAAGTCTCTACCAACTTCTACATTCCAGAAATATGTTCATCGACTTCTACATTTACAGGTTCTCATATAGGTTTTTAATGAGGTAATATCAACACAAGATCATATGCCATACTTTCTGTTTTCCCCACTGGGTTTTTTAGGAAAGTATATACGACATATTTATTGTCCTCCAAATTCTATGAATATACTTCATATTGAGTTAACAGAGGCAATAATCATTATATGTTGGATCATTTTCTCCTTATTTTCCCACTTGGTTCGAAGGAGTTTTACCAGCATATCCTACACTACTCCTCATATTTTTCCCACAGGGTTTTTGAAGGAGACTTTATCAGATGATGGATTCTCATGCAATTAAGCAGTGATTAGGAGGAGTATTAAGATAATAACCCTTACGGTTATTAGGGGAATCCCCGCTCCCGTGCGGTTCCACGATACTAGCAACCGGCATGTCGGTTGCAGCCTGGAACGATGCCTCCTGAACCATCGCGTCCCTATGAGGCGACGGTTCCCATTGTATAAATAGCATGTCAATCATCAATAAAGGCAACAGATTCAATCATTCGTTCGATTCTCTTGTTCCTTTACAATCGATTCTTCACATTTAGAGCACACTTCGTTCCCTGACAGCAGCCAACAAACCATTCCATTTAACATCCTTCGTTCTGCAACAGAACGGAAGGAAACACACAGAGAGAAACTGGTACCAATAAATATCAGCAGCTTAGTATATCAAGTCTAGGCAGAAATCAGCAACCAGTAGCAGAAATGCATCATTGCTTTGAATATTATGTTCTATATTTTGCATGATGACATAAGTGGAGAAGTTTGCGGGCAGTCGTGGGGTTATTATCCTCACGCATATGCATGGCCATACTCCTTTTCTACGTGGGCCTCATCGGCACATCAGCTAACAAGAAAATGATCGGAAGCTATAGCCATCTTCTGTTAACGTATGTACCGGGGAGCTAGTTCCTTTTTTTTCCGATCAAACGGAGCTGATAGTAGTTGCGCACGGGAGAGAGGAAAATAAGGCGAGCGAGGAATTTGCTTCTATTCATGCGACCGGATAAGTTTACCTCTTCTTTATACATCAGGAAGAATGCATATATAATTCAGTGTCATGTCTGTATTTAAAGCAGCAGTAGCTAGAAAAAACATGAAGTGCACACACACAAATACTCATATATATTTAAAAGATAGCATAGTAGTAATTCAAATACATATATGTGTGCCTCAAATCTTTTGGCAAGCCTAAAACCATTTTCAAAGACTAATGATAATCAAGAAAGCAACTCAAATGTGGCCTAGCTACATCAACATGAAATGAGCATGGGGGAGGCCCCTCTTCTGAAACTCTACCACCTTCAGGACGCCTGGGATATGCTTCTTGGTAAGCATGTCTTTCATCGTCTCCAGTTTGGACCTGAACACTCGGGCCACGAGGTCTGGTTGGTCCTGCAAATTTTGGCCTGGAAGTAGCGCGTCCTGTATCTCGGGCCAATTTGGGTTGCAAGTCATACTAAGGAAGATGGCAGGTTTGCCATACGTCGCCAGGGTTTCTGTGGTGTCCGCATACGTCCACTTACTTGGGAGTTTAACGGGTGCCATCTACATAATAAAGATACCAACATTAATTCTCTACATTGTAAAAGGTGTGTACCAGAAGACATTCATGTATTAGGCAGAAAGCATATGTAGGAGCAAGATTAGCACGAAAAATGACAAGAAAAAAGGAACCACAAGATTATATTATGAAAAAAGGAACCACAGGACTACTCATAAAACTGTAGTACCTATTACGAAATAGAACAAGAAAGATATGTTTGCAAAGTACATCAAAATGGCATCAAAAGAATCAAAATAGAAATAATGTATGGAAGCTCCACCTGTGATCCACAATACGCTTCTCTGCCTTGGAGGATGAATTAGCTAGGGAGGATGCTAAGACCTTCAGTTTGTCAACCTGCAAAGTTAAGCAAATGGTATTATTATTGCAATCCATGCTTCACCAAGTTTGTGCACAGTAACGTTGATGCTGAGTGTCCACCAAATCAATATCAGAAGTCTAAATTGAAAAAGGTAACATGAAAGCTGACATTCTCGCGGTGTCACTGCACATTGGTAATTGGTCCTTTGGAACCACACGACACATGCTTGAAACTTTAGCAGAAGAATCAACTATTACGACCATCATCCCAAGTGTCCAACAAATATGAGTATAGTGTAGAACTATTCCATGGCAAATATATCTAAGAAGGAATACATTATAGCATAGTCCCATGACTCATCAGATCGATTCTTTAAGTAATTAAGTTCAGAAATGAAGTTCCAGGAACAAAACGGTAGAAATATACAGTTTGCAGCGCAAAGCATGAAAATATTTCCCTATTGGAGATCTAAAGTATTACTTCGAAAAATGCATGAGTGTGTTTCCATTCACGTGAACTGTGTTTGTTTGGTCATTGTCCAAAACTGGATAGTTAATTTCAGAATACGAAGATACCTAGCTGAACAAAGATATACATATAGATCACAGAAATACATGCCTTTTGGAAATGGACCTCTGAGGAATGCCTAATTGGATTTTGTTCAAGAATGGAGAATCAAACCTGGAAGCAATCTGAAAAAAAATATAACAAATGCTACATTATAGGATATACCAGAGTGTACACATAATCTATTTCTTCTACAGGTGCACCACGAGTGGCAGTAAAAATATGAGGTCAAATGCCTATTAAATATATGCACAGTATAAAAGGTGTGTACCACAAGCAAACACATTCATGTATTACTCAGAAAGCATATGCAGGAGACAGATGTGAGGTAAAAACTGAGCACAAAATGGTCGTAGAACCACAGCAGTAGCACCAACACAATTAATCTAACAGAAAAGGTTGATCAAAGTCATCTCAGGTAGGAAATCAGTCTACAAACTCCCTGGAGCATCAAGGACACAGTAAGACAAGAGTGATAACATGAAGCAATTACATGCTTGCTGGTATAGATGACTCACACAAAGCTCATGAAAATCCATAAACTTCACTCAAATTAACACACACAAACAGGGCAAGAATTCATAAATAACCAGACATAGTATCTCAAAAATGTACAAATTATGTACACAAATTTCTATTGCCTACCGACCTAGCTCAAGGAATGCACTCAGATACTGAACTTTAGGAGTAGTGAATACACAAATTACTATTACCTACTGAACCCCACCTCAATGAAACGGATCCGAGCAGAGGTTGCCGACGCTGGACTCTGCAGTGCACCTCGCAAGCTCCTGCGCGATGCTACGATGGCCCCCTCCAGGACCACCACCTCCACCTACAAGATGGATCAATCAAAACCAAATAGCATGCAGCAACAACGTGGAGAACAAAACAGGAGTGGAGCAGACTAACACTTGCTCGGCGGAAGAGGGCGTGTCCGGTGCCGGCGACGTCGGCAACGGTTCTGCGGTCTGAGAGGCGGCGGCAGCTGCTCCAGTCGCCGGATTCGACAGAGGCGACGGGAGGTGAGAGGAGAGGAAGTGAGCATCTTTGAGGGTTCGGGGGATCTTATACTCGGCGAGGTTCAAACCCAGCACGATCGGCAATCCCCACCAGTGGCGGAGCTTGCCAAAAAAAGCTGGGCGGGCTGAATGGGCCAGGCTGCAAGGAATTACTACTAGCTGGCATGTTAGCTAATAATCTAGCGTGACAAGTAGTCAGAGCTGCAACAGCAGCGTAGTTTGTTTTTCAGTTAGCTGGTTAGTTGGGTTTCAGTTAGAGCTCGAGGATGCAGTCTGTGCGATCCCGAGGCCGTAGCTCACGGCGAGCGCACGCCCCTGATCGTGGGATGGCACGATCCAGTAGAGGGGGTCGTCCTCGATCCGTTTTCCTCGTTCATCAGTGAATAAAGAGAAGGAAAAACGCAGCAGTTCATTGCGCTGCACAAAATACAGTCTCCGTGGTCTCCCTCCTCCTCTCGCCATTAACAGAAGCTCCAAGTTTCAGAGATATCAATTAGCATCAGAGCCGTTCTTCGGTCCAGGGCATGGCCGGGGACGATTCCGGCAGCAAGTCGCCATAGACGCCGCGCGCAAAGGTCTCCGACGGCTCAGAGCTAGTCGTGGCAGAGAGATCCATGGCGCGGGTGGTGCGCGACACCGGCGGCGCGGCGTGGCCGCAGCTGACGAGGACCAACTACACCGACTGGGCTGTTCTCATGCAGCTCATGATGGAGGGGCGGCAACTCTGGGACGCCGTGGTGACGGGCACGGCGGAGCGCAGCGACGATCGGCTCGCGCTCGAGGCCATCCTGCGTGGAGTGCCACCGGAGATGGGGCCTACTTTCGCCGCCAAGGCCACGGCGAAGGAGGCGTGGGAGTCTGTCAAGACCATGCGTCTCGGTGTGGCTCGGGTCCGCGAGGCCAAGCTCGCAACCCTGACCAAGCAGAACAACGACATCCGCTTCGCCGACGGCGAGACGATCGATGACCTCGCCATGAGGATCACGAACATGGTGGCCCAGATGGCGCAGCTCGGGGAGACCGTTCTAGAGAAACGAGTCGTCCGCAAGTTCCTCTCCGTCGTCCCGAAGAGGTATTCACAAATTGCCTTGTCAATCGAGACCCTTGTTGATCTGGATACTCTCTCCGTGGAGGAGCTCACCGGACGGCTGAGAGCCGCCGAGGAAAGGTACGACCTCGATCGGGGGGAGCCAGGCGCCGGGCGTCTCATGTTCACGGCGGAGGAGTGGCTCGCGCGTATGCAGCGCAGCGAGAACGACGGATCCGGAGGCAGCGGATCCGGCTCAGGACGCGGCGGCGGACGTCGCGGGCGAGGCCGCGGGCGTGGCGGCAGACGCGGCTCCGGCAGCCGCGCAAAACCCACGGACCAGTGCCGTCACTACAAGAAGTACGGGCACTGGGCGCGTGAGTGCAAGACGCGCATCCGCGAGGAGTGAGCGGAGGCGAATCTCGCCGAACAAGGCGGGCACGCCACGGACGGGCACGACGACGACCCGACGCTCCGGATGGCGGTGATCGCCGCGATCCCGACACAGTGCACGGGGGAGCACGTCATGCTCAACGAGGAGCGTGCAGAGGCGAACCTGGGCACTGAGGAGGCGCCGTGCGACGGTCGCTGGTTCTTGGACACCGGCGCGTCCAATCACATGACCGGCGATCGGTCGGCGTTCGTGGAGCTGGACGAGGGCGTCACTAGGAGCGTCAGGTTTGGGGACGGCTTCAGCGTGGCTATCCGTGGCCGCGGCACGGTCACGTTCACCGTGCGCAGCGGCGACCACCGCGCCCTCACCGACGTCTACTTCATCCCGCGCCTCAAGACGAGCATCATCAGCCTCGGACAACTGGACGAGAATGGCTGCACCACCAAGATCCACGGCGGCGTCCTGACGTTGTACGATCGCCGCCAGAACGAACTGGCCCAGGTACGCCGAAATGGCAGGCGCTTGTAAGTTGTGCGCCTGGATCTTGCACATCCTATCTGCCTGGCAGCACACGGCGGCGACGAGGCGTGGAAGTGGCACGCCAGGTTAGGCCACCTGCACTTCGACGCGCTCCGGCGCATGGGGCGCGCTGAAATGGTGCGCGGGATGCCGTTGGTGGACCACGCCGAGCAGATCTGCGACGCATGCTTGGTGGGGAAGCAGCGGCGTGCTTCGTTCCCCTCTCAGGCGTGCTACCGGGCGGCAGGGCCGCTCGAGCTGGTTCACGCCGATCTGTGCGGACCCATCGCACCGGCAACTCCTGGCGGGAAGCGCTACTTCATGCTCGTCGTGGACGATCACAGCCGCTATATGTGGGCTATGCTTCTGCCGGCGAAGGATGCAGCCGCGGCCAGCATCAAGCACTTTGTCGCCGCAGCTGAAGCAGAGCAAGGTGCGTGACTGCGTGCATTCCGAACGGACCGGGGCGGCGAGTTCACCTCCAGCGCGCTCGGCGAGTATTTTGCAGATCAAGGCGTGCAGAGGCATCTGACGGCGCCCTACTCACCATAGCAGAACGAAGTGGTGGAACGGCGTAATCAGACCGTCGTCGGCATGGCGAGGAGCATGCTCAAGGCGAAGAACATGCCGAGCTGGTTCTGGGGGGAGGCCATGGCGACTGCGGTGTTTATTCTCAACAGATCTTACACCCGCAGCGTCGATGGCAAAACCCCGTACGAGGCGTGGTACGGCTAGAAACCCGCTGTGCACTTCCTGCGTGTCTTCGGCTGCATTGCCTATGTCAAGAACACGCGGCCCGGGCTGAAGAAGCTCGACGACCACAACACCAAGATGGTCTTCATCGGCTATGAGGCGGGCTCGAAGGCGTACAGAGTGTACGATCCACTGACCTAGCGGGTGTACGCATCACGCGACGTGGTGTTCGATGAGGCAGCAAGCTGGGATTGGGGCTCTGGCGGCGAGCCCACCGCCGAGCCGTTCGTCGTCCACCACGAGATCTCTCCTGTCGCCAGAGCACATAGCATGCATAACAAGGGAGGCAACCTGAGCGAAGAAGGCGACGGTGACGCTGGAGCGACTCCGGCCGCGTCCAAGACCGCTGCTAGGACGCCAGGGACGCCAGCAGAGCCGCAGACTGCTGCGGGCGTAGCCACGCCGGACTCGCTCGACGGTAGCGCGCCTCCCATGGACACTCCGGAGGGAGTGGGCTTCGTCACGCCACCAACCATGCAACCAGATCTCTTTGATGCCGACGACGATCCGGCTATTGGGCACCATTTCCGCCGCGTCTCGGACGTCCTGCACAGGGCAAACGAGCCGGTGCAGATGGCCGAGGAGCTATTTCTAGCGAAGGAGGAGCCGCTCAGCTTTGCCGACGCTGAGCCGCACGATTTCTGGCGGCGTGCCATGCTGGATGAGATGGCTTCGATCGAGGAGAATGATACATGGACACTGACTGACTTGCCGGTAGGTCACCAGGCGATAGGGCTCAAGTGGGTCTTCAAAGTGAAGAAAGACGCAGCCGGTGTTGTGGTCAAGCACATGGCGAGGCTTGTGGCGAGGGGCTTCGTGCAGAAGGAGGGCGTGGACTACGACGACGCGTTCGCACCCGTGGCAGACTGGACTCGGTGCGCGTCATGGTGGGCACGGCGGCTCAGCGTGGCTGGGAGCTGCATCACCTCGACGTCAAGTCGGCCTTCCTCAACGGCGAGCTCAAGGAGGAGGTCTACGTCAAGCAACCTCCTGGTTTCGCGCGAAGCGGCGAGGAGCACAAGGTATATCGCCTCCACAAGGCGCTCTACGGGTTGCGGCAGGCACTGCGGGCTTGGAACGCCAAGCTCGACCTCACTATGCAGCAGCTTGGGTTCACGAGCTGCCCGTCAGAGCATGCCATGTACATACGAGGCGAAGGGCAAGCTCGGCTTCTGGTTGGCGTGTACGTCGACGATCTCGTCGTTACCGGAGCCGACGCCAAGGTGATCCACGGCTTCAAGTCGGAGATGATGGGCAGGTTCCGCATGAGCGACCTCGGCATGCTCAGCTTCTACCTGGGCATAGAAGTGAAGCAGGGGGCCGGGGAGATCACACTGTCTCAGGCAGCGTACGCCAGCGAGCTCTTGGAGCGGGCGGGCATGGCGGACTGCAATCCAGTGCACGTCCCCATGGAGCCGCGCCTCAAGTTAAGCAAGGAGGGACCAGAGCCGTGGGTGGACGCCACACACTACCGCAGCATCATCGGAGGGCTTCGCTACCTCACCCACACACGGCCGTACATCACTTTTGCGGTGGGGTATGTGAGCCGCTTCATGGAGGCGCTGTTGGAAATATGCCCTAGAGGCAATAATAAAAGCATTATTATTATATTTCCTTGTTCATGATAATTGTCTTTTATTCATGCTATAATTGTGTTATCCGGAAATCGTAATACATGTGTGAATAATAGACACCAACATGTCCCTAGTAAGCCTCTAGTTGACTCTAGTAAGCCTCTAGTTGACTAGCTCGTTGATCAACAGATAGTCATGGTTTCCTGACTATGGACATTGGATGTCATTGATAACGAGATCACATCATTAGGAGAATGATGTGATGGACAAGACCCAATCCTAAACATAGCACAAGATCGTATAGTTCGTTTGCTAGAGTTTTCCAATGTCAAGTATCTTTTCCTTAGACCATGAGATCGTGTAACTCCCGGATACTGTAGGAGTGCTTTGGGTATACCAAACGTCACAACGTAACTGGGTGACTATAAAGGTATACTACGGGTATCTCCGAAAGTGTCTGTTGGGTTGACACGGATCAAGACTGGGATTTGTCACTCCGTATGACGGAGAGGTATCACTGGGCCCACTCGGTAATGCATCATCATAATGAGCTCAAAGTGACCAAGTGTCTGGTCACGGGATCATGCATTATGGTATCGAGTAAAGTGACTTGCCGGTAACGAGATTGAACGAGGTATTGGGATACCGACGATCGAATCTCGGGCAAGTAACATCGATTGACAAAGGGAATTGTATACGGGGTTGCTTGAATCCTCGACATCGTGGTTCATCCGATGAGATCATCGAGGAGCATGTGGGAGCCAACATGGGTATCCAGATCCCGCTGTTGGTTATTGACCGGAGAGCCCGTCGGTCATGTCTACATGTCTCCCGAACCCGTAGGGTCTACACACTTAAGGTTCGGTGACGCTAGGGTTGTAGAGATATGAGTATATGCAGTAACCGAATGTTGTTCGGAGTCCCGGATGAGATCCGGACATCACGAGAGTTTCGAATGGTCCGTAGGTAGAATTTTATATATGGAAGTGCTATTTCGGCCCTCGGACAAAGTTTCGGGGTCACCGGTATTGTGCCGTGACCACCGGAGGGTCCCGGGGGTCCACCGGGTGGGCCAACCTACCGGAGGGCCCCATGGGGCTGAAGTGGGAAGGGATCCAGCCCAAAGTGGTCTGGGGCGCCACTTCCCCCTAGGGCCCATGCTCCTAGGGTGGGGAAACCCTAAAGGGGGGGCGCCCCCTTGCTTGGAGGGCAAGCCCCCACCCCTTGGCCGCTGCCCCCCTAGGAGATTGCATCTCCTAGGGCCGGCGCCCCCTAGGCCCCCTATATATAGTGGGGGGGAGGAGAGGGCCTCACCCATGCCCTGGTGCCTCCCTCTCCCTCTCCAACACCTCCTCCTCCTCCATAGAGCTTGGCGAAGCCCTGCCGGAGTACTGCAGCTCCATCACCACCACGCCGTCGTGCTGCTGCTGGAGCCATCTTCCTCAACCTCTCCTTCCCCCTTGCTGGATCAAGAAGGAGGAGACGTTACGCTGACCGTACGTGTGTTGAACGCGGAGGTGCCGTCCGTTCGGCGCTAGGATCTCCGGTGATTCGGATCACGTCGAGTACGACTCCCTCATCCCCGTTCTTTGAACGCTTCCGCTCGCGATCTACAAGGTACGTAGATGCATCCAATCACTCGTTGCTAGATGAACTCATAGATGGATCTTGGTGAAACCGTAGGAATTTTTTTGTTTTCTGCAACGTTCCCCAACAGTGGCATCATGAGCTAGGTCTATGCGTAGTTCTCTTGCACGAGTAGAACACAATTTGTTGTGGGCGTTGATGTTGTCAACTTTCTTGCCGCTACTAGTCTTATCTTGCTTCAACGGTATTGTGGGATGAAGCGGCCCGGACCAACCTTACACGTACGCTTACGTGAGACCGGTTCCACCGACTGACATGCACTAGTTGCATAAGGTGGCTGGCGGGTGTCTGTCTCTCCCACTTTAGTTGGAGCGGATTCGATGAAAAGGGTCCTTATGAAGGGTAAATAGAAGTTGACAAATCACGTTGTGGCTTTCACGTAGGTAAGAAAACGTTCTTGCTAGAACCCTATTGCAGCCACGTAAAACTTGCAACAACAATTAGAGGACGTCTAACTTGTTTTTGCAGCAAGTGTTTTGTGATGTGATATGGCCAAAGTTGTGATGAATGATGAATGATATATATGTGATGTATGAGATGTTCATGCTATTGTAATAGGAATCACGACTTGCATGTCGATGAGTATGACAACCGGCAGGAGCCATAGGAGTTGTCTTTATTTTTTGTATGACCTGCGTGTCATTGAGAAACGCCATGTAAATTACTTTACTTTATTGCTAAACGCGTTAGCCATAGTAGTAGAAGTAATAGTTGGCGAGCAACTTCATGGAGACACGATGATGGAGATCATGATGATGGAGATCATGGTGTCATGCCGGTGACAAGATGATCATGGAGCCCCAAGATGGAGATCAAAGGAGCTATGTGATATTGGCCATATCATGTCACTATTATTATTTGATTGCATGTGATGTTTATCATGTTTTTGCATCTTGTTTACTTAGAACGACGGTAGTAAATAATGATCCCTCATAATAATTTCAAGAAAGTGTTCCCCCTAACTGTGCACCGTTGCGACAGTTCGTTGTTTCGAAGCACCACGTGATGATCGGGTGTGATAGATCAACGTTCACATACAACGGGTGTAAGACAGATTTACACATGCAAACACTTAGGTTGACTTGACGAGCCTAGCATGTACAGACATGGCCTCGGAACACAGAAGACCGAAAGGTCGAGCATGAGTCGTATAGAAGATACGATCAACATGAAGATGTTCACCGACGTTGACTAGTCCGTCTCACGTGATGATCGGACACGGCCTAGTTGACTCGGATCATGTTATACTTAGATGACTAGAAGAGGGATGTCTATCTAAGTGGGAGTTCATTGAATAATTTGATTAGATGAACTTAATTATCATGAACTTAGTCTAAAATATTTACAATATGTCTTGTAGATCAAATGGCCAACGTAGTCCTCAACTTCAACGCGTTCCTAGAGAAAACCAAGCTGAAAGACGATGGCAGCAACTACACGGACTGGGTCCGGAACCTGAGGATCATCCTCATAGCTGCCAAGAAAGATTATGTCCTACAAGCACCGCTAGGTGACGCACCTGTTCTCCCTGCAGAACAAGACGTTATGAACGCTTGGCAGGCACGTACCGATGACTACTCCCTCGTTCAGTGCGGCATGCTTTACAGCTTAGAGCCGGGGCTCCAAAAACGTTTTGAGAGACACGGAGCATATGAGATGTTCGAAGAGCTGAAAATGGTTTTCCACTCATGCCCGGGTCGAGAGATATGAAGTCTCCGACAAGTTCTTCAGCTGTAAGATGGAGGAAAATAGTTCTGTCAGTGAGCACATACTCACTATGTCTGGGTTGCATAACCGCTTGACTCAGCTGGGAGTTAATCTCCCGGATGGCGCGGTCATTGACAGAATCCTTCAGTCGCTTCCACCAAGCTACAAGAGCTTTGTGATGAACTTCAATATGCAGGGGATGGAAAAGACCATTCCTGAGGTATTTGCAATGCTGAAATCAGCAGAGGTAGAAGTCAAAAAGGAACATCAAGTGTTGATGGTGAATAAAACCACTAAGTTCAAGAAAGGCAAGGGTAAGAAACTTCAAGAAGGACGGCAAGGGAGTTGCCGCGCCCGGTAAGCAAGCTGCCGGGAAGAAGCCAAAGAATGGACCCAAGCCCGAGACTGAGTGTTTTATTGCAAGGGAAGTGGTCACTGGAAGCGGAACTGCCCCAAATACTTAGCGGACAAGAAGGCCGGCATCACAAAAGGTATATGTGATATACATGTAATTGATGTGTACCTTACCAGTACTCGTAGTAGCTCTTGGGTATTTGATACCGGTGCAGTTGCTCACATTTGTAACTCAAAGCAGGAGCTGCGGAATAAGCGGAGACTGGCGAAGGACGAGGTGACGATGCGCGTCGGGAATGGTTCCAAGGTCGATGTGATCGCCGTCGGCACGCTGCCTCTTCATTTACCTACGGGATTAGTTTAAACCTCAATAATTGTTATTTAGTGCCAAGTTTGAGCATGAACATTGTATCAGGATCTCGTTTAATACGAGATGGCTACTCATTTAAATCCGAGAATAATGGTTGTTCTATTTATATGAGAGATATGTTTTATGGTCATGCTCCGATGGTGAATGGTTTATTCTTAATGAATCTCGAGCGTAATGCTACACATATTCATAGTGTGAGTACCAAAAGATGTAAGGTTGATAATGATAGTCCCACATACTTGTGGCACTGCCGCCTTGGTCACATAGGTGTCAAACGCATGAAGAAGCTCCATGCAGATGGACTTTTAGAGTCTCTTGATTACGAATCATTTGACACGTGCGAACCATGCCTCATGGGTAAAATGACCAAGACTCCGTTCTCAGGAACAATGGAGCGAGCAACCAACTTATTGGAAATCATACATACTGATGTGTGCGGTCCAATGAGTGTTGAGGCTCGCGGTGGCTATCGTTATGTTCTCACCCTCACTGATGACTTGAGTAGATATGGGTATGTCTACTTAATGAAACACAAGTCTGAGACCTTTGAAAAGTTCAAGGAATTTCAGAGTGAGGTTGAGAATCAACGTGACAGGAAAATCAAGTTCTTGCGATCAGATCGTGGAGGAGAATACTTGAGTCACGAATTTGCACACACTTAAGAAAATGTGGAATAGTTTCACAACTCACGCCGCCTGGAACACCTCAGCGTAATGGTGTGTCCGAACGTCGTAATCGCTGGGGATGCGATGCTTATGTCAAGAAACTTCAACCTGAAAAGCTCGAACCCAAGTCGGAAAAATGCGTCTTCATAGGATACCCTAAAGAAACTATTGGGTATACCTTGTACCTCAGATCCGAAGGCAAGATCTTTGTTGCCAAGAATGGATCCTTTCTAGAGAAGGAGTTTCTCTCGAAAGAAGTAAGTGGGAGGAAAGTAGAACATGATGAAGTATTACCTCTTGAACCAGAAAAAGGGCGCAACTCAAGAAAATGTTCCCGAGGTGCCTGCACCGACTAGAGAGGAAGTTAATGATGATGATCAAGATACTTCTGATCAAGCTCCTACTGAAATTCGTAGGTCCACAAGGACACGTTCCGCACCAGAGTGGTACGACAACCCTGTCTTGGAAATCATGTTGTTAGACAACGGTGAACCTTCGAACTATGAAGAAGCGATGGCGGGCCCGGATTCCGACAAATGGCTGGAAGCCATGAAATCCGAGAAAGGATCCATGTATGAAAATGAAGTATGGACTTTGACTGACTTGCCCGTTGAGCGGCGAGCCATAGAAAATAAATGGATCTTTAAGAAGAAGACAGACGCGGATGGTAATGTGGCCATCTATAAAACTCGGCTTGTCGCTAAGGGTTATCGACAAGTTCAAGGGGTTGACTACGATGAGACTTTCTCACCGGTAGCGAAGCTAAAGTCCGTCCGAATCATGTTAGCAATTGCCGCATTCTATGATTATGAGATATGGCAAATGGACATCAAAACAGCATTCCTTAGTGGTTTCCTTAAGGAAGAATTGTATATGATGCAACCGGAAGGTTTTGTCGATCCTAAGAATGCTGACAAGGTGTGCAAGCTCCAACGCTCGATTTATGGGCTTGTGCAAGCATCTCGGAGTTGGAACATTCGCTTTGATGAGATGATCAAAGCGTTTGGGTTTACGCAGACTTATGGAGAAGTCTGCGTTTACAAGAAAGTGAGTGGGAGCTCTGTAGCATTTCTCATATTATATGTGGATGACATACTTTTGATGGGAAATGATATAGAACTCTTGGACAGTATTAAGGCCTACTTGAATAAGAGTTTTTCAATGAAGGACCTTGGAGAAGCTGCATATATATTAGGCATCAAGATCTATAGAGATAGATCAAGACGCCTCATTGGTCTTTCACAAAGCACATACCTTGATAAGATATTGAAGAAGTTCAATATGGATCAGTCTAAGAAGGGGTTCTTGCCTGTGTTGCAAGGTGTGAAATTGAGCTCAGCTCAATGTCCGACCACGGCAGAAGATATAGAAGAGATGAGCGTCATCCCCTATGCCTCAGCCATAGGTTCTATTATGTATGCCATGCGGTGTACTAGACCTGATGTAAACCTTGCCGTAAGTTTGGTAGGTAGGTACCAAAGTAATCCCGGCAAGGAACACTGGACAGCGGTCAAGAATATCCTGAAGTACCTAAAAAGGACTAAGGAAATGTTTCTCGTTTATGGAGGTGACGAAGAGCTCGTCGTAAAGGGTTACGTCGACGCTAGCTTTGACACAGATCTGGATGACTCAAAGTCACAAACCGGATACGTGTATATTTTGAATGGTGGGGCAGTAAGCTGGTGCAGTTGCAAGCAGAGCATCGTGGCGGGATCTACATGTGAAGCGGAGTACATGGCAGCCTCGGAGGCAGCACATGAAGCAATTTGGGTGAAGGAGTTCATCATCGACCTAGGAGTCATACCCAATGCGTCGGGGCCAATCAAACTCTTCTGTGACAACACTGGAGCTATTGCACTTGCCAAGGAGCCCAGGTTTCACAAGAAGACCAGGCACATCAAGCGTCGCTTCAACTCCATTCGTGAAAATGTTCAAGATGGAGACATAGATATTTGTAAAGTACATACAGATCTGAATATAGCAGATCCGTTGACTAAACCTCTCCCTAGAGCAAAACATGATCAACACCAGAATTCCATGGGTGTTTGATTCATCACAATGTAACTAGATTATTGACTCTAGTGCAAGTGGGAGACTATTGGAAATATGCCCTAGAGGCAATAATAAAAGCATTATTATTATATTTCCTTGTTCATGATAATTGTCTTTTATTCATGCTATAATTGTGTTATTCGGAAATCATAATACATGTGTGAATAATAGACACCAACATGTCCCTAGTAAGCCTCTAGTTGACTAGCTCATTGATCAACAGATAGTCATGGTTTCCTGACTATGGACATTAGATGTCATTGATAGCGAGATCACATCATTAGGAGAATGATGTGATGGACAAGACCCAATCCTAAACATAGCACAAGATCGTATAGTTCGTTTGCTAGAGTTTTCCAATGTCAAGTATCCTTTCCTTAGACCATGAGATCGTGTAACTCCCGGATACCGTAGGAGTACTTTGGGTATACCAAACGTCACAACGTAACTGGGTGACTATAAAGGTATACTACGGGTATCTCCGAAAGTGTCTATTGGGTTGACACGGATCAATAGATTTGTCACTCTGTATGACAGAGAGGTATCACTGGGCCCACTCGGTAATGCATCATCATTATGAGCTCAAAGTGACCAAGTGTCTGGTCACTGGATCATGCATTACGGTACGAGTAAAGTGACTTGCCGGCAACGTGATTGAACGAGGTATTGGGATACCGACGATCGAATCTCGGGCAAGTAACATACCGATTGACGAAGGGAATTGTATACGGGGTTGCTTGAATCCTCGACATCGTGGTTCATCCGATGAGATCATTGAGGAGCATGTGGGAGCCAACATGGGTATCCAGATCCCGCTGTTGGTTATTGACCGGAGAGCCGTCTCGGTCATGTCTACATGTCTCCCGAACCCGTAGGGTCTACACACTTAAGGTCCGGTGACGCTAGGGTTGTAGGGATACGTATATGCAGTAACTCGAATGTTGTTCGGAGTCCCGGATGAGATCCCGTACATCACAAGGAGTTCCGGAATGGTCCGAAGGTAAAGAATTATATATAGGAAGTGCTATTTCGGCCATCGGGACAAGTTTCGGGGTCACCGGTATTGTGCCGGGACCACCGGAAGGGTCCCGGGGGTCCACCAGGTGGGGCCACCTATCCCGGAGGGCCCCATGGGCTGAAGTGGGAAGGGATCCAGCCCAAAGTGGGCTGGTGCGCCACTTCCCCCTAGGGCCCATGCGCCTAGGGTGGGGAAACCCTAAAGGGGGGCGCCCCCTTGCTTGGAGGGCAAGCCCCCACCCCTTGGCCACCGCCCCCTAGGAGATTGCAACTCCTAGGGCCGGCGCCCCTCCTAGGCCCCCTATATATAGTGTGGGGGAGGAAGGGCCTCACACCCATGCCCTGGCGCCTCCCTCTCCCTCTCCAACACCTCCTCCTCCTCCATAGAGCTTGGCGAAGCCCTGCCGGAGTACTACAGCTCCATCACCACCACGCCGTCGTGCTGCTGCTGGAGCCATCTTCCTCAACCTCTCCTTCCCCCTTGCTGGATCAAGAAGGAGGAGACGTTATGCTGACCATACGTGTGTTGAACGCGGAGGTGCCGTCCATTCGGCGCTAGGATCTCCGGTGATTCGGATCACGTCGAGTACGACTCCCTCATCCCCGTTCTTTGAACGCTTCCGCTCGCGATCTACAAGGTACGTAGATGCATCCAATCACTCATTGCTAGATGAACTCATAGATGGATCTTGGTGATATCGTAGGAATTTTTTTTGTTTTGTGCATCGTTCCCCAACAGGCGCCTACCACGGCGCACCTCGTCGCCGTCAAGCATCTGCTGCGCTACATTGCAGGCACGCGCAAGTATGGCTGCAGGTATGTCAAGAGAGGCGACGGGAAGCTCATTGGGTACAGTGACTCGGACTTGGCCGGCGATGTCGATGATCGGAAGAGTACGTCGGGCAATCTCTTCTTCCTGGGAGGAGCACCGATCACTTGGCAATCACAAAAACAGAAGATCGTCGCCCTGTCTTCGTGTGAGGCGGAGTATGTGGCAGCAACAACGGCGGCGTGTCAGGCGATCTGGTTGAGCAGGCTCATGAGGGTCTTGTTGAAAGAGGAGGCCGGTGCCACCACCATCCTCATCGACAACAAGTCTGCAATCCAGTTGTGCAAGAACCCGGTGTTTCATGATCGCAGCAAGCACATCGACGTTCGATTCCATTTCATCCGCAAGTGTGTGGAAGAAGGCAAGATCAGGGTGGAGCACATTGCCACAGGTGATCAACTTACAGATATTTTCACTAAGTCACTTGGGTGCACGCGGTTTCAGCAGCTTCGTGCGTGGATTGGTATAGTCGAGGTTTAGCTTAGTGTCACGACTAGCTTAGGGGGAGATTGTTAGCTAATAATCTAGCGTGACAAGTAGTCAGAGCTGCAATAGCAGCGTAGTTTGTTTTTCAGTTAGCTGGTTAGTTGGGTTTCAGTTAGAGCTTGAGGACGCAGTCTGTGCTATCCCGAGGCCGTAGCTCACGGCGAGCGCACGCCCCTGATCGTGGGATGGCACGATCCAGTAGAGGGGGTCGCCCTCGATCCGTTTTCCTCGTTCATCAGTGAATAAAGAGAAGCAAAAACGCAGCAGTTCATTGCACTGCACAAAATACAGTCTCTGTCATCTCCCTCCTCCTCTCGCCATTAACAGAAGCTCCAGGTTTCAGAGATATCATGGCATTCTACAACCCATGGCCATGGGCTAGCTGGGAGTGCATTTTCTACCATGCACAGTATATACCGTGCATTGTCTAGGGTGGGAAAGCTATCATACTAGTGTACTAATCACCTGCTGTACGTCTCATTTCTTCCATATGGTCAGTTTGTGTGTCAGCCTTTTTGTAAATATAAATAATGTACTGTCCTTTGCATGCCTCCCCTATCCCCTTGCGACTCTCACAGAAATATATTTTCTCTTCTATGTAACTGTTTGGATGAGAACATGCATGCAATAAGTTTCTTTTATATTCTTCTGAACTATTCTTCTCCCCTATCCCCTTGATATCTTCTGAAATAAAAGTTTCTTTTATATTCTATTTAGACAAATGTTTCCATACCAATGATATATTTTAAACAAGACTTGTAGAAAACTTATCTATGTACCATAATGATTTTCTGTGCTCATCAAATTGATCTATAGAAAACTTGATGACACTTGGTACATAGTTTTTTTTTACAGTTTCATAAGGTCTCACCATGTTTCAGATTCGAATTTTAAAGCTTGTCAAAATATATTCAACGGTGATCTTATTTTCAAGTTCCCTTCAAAAGGAACACAAATAAGCAAATGTATCATAAATCAAACTAACGGTTCAAAAGATAAAATAAATTTAAATTTTAGAATCATACTCTCATATAAAAATAAGGCATGAGTGAGTGTAGTACTGTTGGTATTTACTTCGGGGGTGAGAGGAGAGATATTGCAAGTTACTATAGGAAAACGTTGTCTGCACATGGAGAAAAAGTGACAAGATTCACAGGGTCATAAATTGTGGTTTACTAAACAGTACTATAAGAACATGCATGCATGGATCCGAATCTTAAAGAGAGTGAGTGGTTGATAGATGCACGGTATATACCATGCATGGAAGAATGTCTTTTCTCTGGGCTAGCTATATTGTGAGAAGAAGCTGCAGAGCTGGGCGGGCCATGGCCCATTTGGCCTTGCCTAAGCTCCGCCAGTGATCCCCACGTCCTGGGTTGACCGGCGGTTGCACACGCACGGAGCACTACGCACTACGCAACAGTTGCCACGGGAGATTGGATCGGCGGCGCAACAGGAGAGGGAGGCGGCAGCGTAGAAAAGGGGATCATAGTCTGAGGCAGCTTTTTTTTGAGGGAATAGTCTGAGGCAGCTGCTCGGTTGTTTTCAGCAGGGGGTTTTCTTTTTTCCTGCGAGGCTGAGCGACGTGTACTAGTTTTTTTCTGTCTTAGAGCATCTCCAACAGCCGCACAAAAATCTCGCGCCCAATAAAAGTTATAGCGCGCCACTTTAGCACTTTTAGTGCGCCATGACCAACATTGCTTTAGCAGACGCCCAAAGACGCGTGCCCAAAAAGCAGACAGTGCAATTTGTGAAGCGCGCCCAATCCGGAGCCCAAAATATACTGCGCGCGATAGCGTTTTTCAGCGCGCGACCAAAACTTTTTAGCGCTGCAGCATCTGCTGGAGCTGTTGGGCGCCCAAAAAAATAAATTTTTAGTGCGCGGAGCTCTTTTTGGGCGCCTGTTGGAGATGCTCTTAGAGCTTTTTTCTTGTGCGGGGGTGAGGGGCGAACGTACCAACGAATACCAGGTGGCAAAGGCCTCGTAGAAAAGTAGGTGGGGGAGTTCGAAATGAGTGAACCATTATGTGTACGGACTGGAGACTGCGTCGGCAAACGCGTGCCTTCGCCGGTGCGGGCTTCGGGCGGGGCATCACCGGAGGGTTGGACCTTGGTTCGCCGTGGGGCGGGGTCTCCTCAGGCGCGGACGACGGTGGTGTGTGCTGGCTCGCCGTCGGCGGGGTAGGGGCCTGCCGCAATCGCTTTTGACCGTGGTGCAGATGCGTGCGGTGCCGGCGGGTCTGTCGATCGGCGACTTTGTGGCCTTCGCGGCGGAAGCGCGCGGCCTGGGCGCGGAGCGAGGACGGCGCTTTGTGCCGGGAGGGCGCGGATCCAGGGCCACGACTCTATGCATTTGGCAGCCTTCGGCGGTGGGGTGCGCGGGCGCAAGCGTGGTGGACGCGTCGGCCGCGGCTCGGCACATCAGAGCAATGGCGGCGGCGAGCCTGGTGGTGGACAGGGCAGCGCCGTCCAGGGTGGACTGGCCGTGCCTGCTGGCCCCTTCGTCCCCCGCACCGGCGCCGGCGGCGTCGGGTGGTTAGGCGAGACCGCGGTCCCCACTGGTGCCTAGGGTTGGAACGCCCGGGCCGCGTTCTGTTGGGCCTGGGCCGGTTGGCTCCTCTAGTCTTGGGTCGGGCGCGTCTGTCGGGACGGGGCTGGAGTTGGACCGGGTTGCGTTACCTCATGGGCCCCCAAGGCCCGGGACGCCACGGCCTGCCACGCGCCCGGTCTCTGACTATATATGGTTGAGACGCGGCTGTCTGGACCCTAGTTTAGGGTTTCCAGCCACTGCAAGTGAGGTGCGGCGCCTCGCTCACTCCGCCCGCACCCTCTAGATCTCACACCCTCCTCCCCCTCTTCACAAATCCTTCGCGGCGGTGGTGATGGGAGATCGGCGCGCAGACAAACGCCCCATGGAGGTCTCAGATCCGGAGGCGGAGCGGCGCAGAGAGCGCGAGCTGCGTGACAAGGAAAAGCGCACGATGCGGGAGCGCGCGGATGGTCGGGAGGTCAGGGCCGAGCGTGGCGGATCTCGTGACCAGGGAGGGCGCGAGGGGGATTGGTGTCCTCCTCCCCCGTGGTGGAATCAGCAACAGGAAAGAAAGAAAGAAGAAGAAGGTCAACCAATGACGGCGCGAGCTCGAGAGGAAGCCGGAGGCGCATACATACTGTGGTGGGGGCCATTGTGACCCGATGGCCAAGAAGCCGCGGGCGGCGGCAGATCCATTAGCGGTAGCTTTCCCCTCCTCCTCCAAGGGCACAATGGAGGAACCCATTCCGGTGGAAGAGGTGCCCGACGTGGAGTGCTTCAAGTGCGGACGCCTCGGGCACTACCAGTCCAAATGCAAGTTCCTACCCCTTTGCGTGCTGTGTAAGGAGGAGGGCCATGCGTGTGCGCACTGTCCGACGTGGGGTCGGCAGCTGCAATTATAGATCATGGGGAGCGCCATCTCCGGCGAGGGTTTCTTCTGCTTGGAGTTCGATGAGGAGGCCGAGGGCGAGCTGCCAGTGGACGCTCGGATTGAGAATGCGGCCATCCTATCTGCTGAACTAGGGAGGCTCAATCTCCGCATCCTCAAGCAGGAGCTTCAACACATGGTGACCGGATCTTGGGATTGGCAAGTGACTCAGGTAGGCGACAATGATTTCTTGGTGGTCTTCCCTTCAGCAGATCTTCTTCACATGGCAAAAACTAGTGGGAAACTTTTTCTGTCCATCAACGACATCACGGCCTCGGTCCGGGATATGCTACACAAGGAGGTGCAGCCGATGGTCATGCCAGAGACTTGGGTTCGGTTGCACGTCATTCCAAAGAAACACAGGCGTGAGGACCGCATCAAGGAAGGGTTCCGGATGCTGGGCCGCCCGATTGTGGTGGATGAACTATCCCTCATAAGGTTGGGGCCTGTGAGGATGAAGTTAGCTTGCAAGGCTCTGGAGAAATTGAATGGTTTTGTGGAGGTGTGGTTTAATCATGAAGGTTACCAGATCAAGGTGGAGCGTGAGGTGCTGCCCAAGCGCGGGGGCGACCATGCGATGAACGTCTCTGATCCTCCCAACCCCCCGCCAAAGGACTCTTCTGGCAATGGTGGTGCACGGCCCTTGGGTAGCGCTCCGCCCAATGGTTCGGCCCCTGGTCCAGAACCTCACGGCGAGGCTCGGGCGCCCGCCAAGGCTTCTGATGGCGACACCAAGATGCAGGACGCGGGAGAAGAAGGGGAAGACAACCAACAGGATTATTCTATAGACACGGAGATTTGGGACAAGCTGGGTGCGATTTCCACTGATACGGGTGCCATGGGAGTGGCGACCTAGGACACGGCGGTGAGTGTTCCACCACTGGCCAGATCCATGGCGTTGTCCTTTGACGAGTATGGATCCAACATCCCGACCCTGGAGCTGGTGCAGATGGAGACTCAGGAGGTGGTTGGGGCCATTGTGGTTGCGGACCCGCCGTCAACTCTTGCTGTGGCATCGGGGGCCGATTCTGGATGCGTCGTGGACTCTGACTTGACCCCTGCCAACAAGGCGTGGTTCCAACAGTGCGGGGCGTCAGGCTAAGAAGACGGCTGGGCGGAAGCCGGCTTCCAAGAATGTGGCATTGGCATCGGTGGCGGTGGGCTGGGGGCGGCGTTGGGCACGGCAGAAGTTGGCAGCAAGGGCAGGCGCTCCAAGGCTACTCCGGCGACGCAGCGGGCTCCCAGCGTCCGCGCCAAGGCCAAGCTTGGGGAGCTGACGTCGATGGAAAGCGCCAAGCTGCGACTCGCTGACAAGAACTTGGAGGCTTCAGGTAACCCTTTACCCTCTTACCGTATCTTGAATGCATTTACAAATGATCAGTTTGCTAGCATTTTGGACGATAGTGGCGTGGCGATTAGTGCCCCTTGTAGCGAGATTATTTAGCTGGTTCGTGCACGGGAGGAAGCATAGGCAATGCTTGCGGCTGCGGCTGCACGCTGTGACGACCCGAATCAACGTGCCATCGTTTCGGTTGCGGCTGGTAGCGAGGCAGGGCCCAATGAGGAGACACAGGCTAGGGAGGCCTCTGTTCTCCCTTCTTCCAGTCGGATCCCGGCGTGGAAGCGAGTGGCGAAAGCGGTGACATCCAGGGGGGTGCGCCTTCGCAATCGAATCATTTAGATGTGTTACCTATTCTGGAACATCTGTGGTTGTGGCCACGGTGGGAGGCATACACAACTTAAGGAATATATTGCCAAAGAGAGGATAGATGTGGTAGCGTTACAGGAAACGATCAAAGCTGACTTCTCGTTCCACGAGCTTCTGGCTTTCGATCCTTTGAACGTTTCTCTTGGCACTGGGTGCCCTCGACGGGCCACTCGGGTGATATCTTAATGGGCTGTAATAATGATATCTGTGATGTATTGCAATGGGATGTTGGTGTATTTTTTCTTTCTGCTACCATTAGACACCGTCTCTCGGGCCTTTCATGGGTGGTGGTGTGTGTTTACGGGCCGGCAGTCCATTCGCGCTCTGCAGAGTTCTTACAAGAATGAGCTAATTTGGTAGAAGCCAAACGCGCTATCAATTTGCCCCTTGTAGTAGGTGGGGACTTCAATCTAATTCGCTTGGGGGCAGACAAAAGCAACACCAACATTGACTGGACTCGGGTGTCCATGTTCAATGCTGCCATCGCGGCATCGGCGCTACGTGAGGCAGCTCAGACCGGTGCGAGATATACCTGGACAAACAAGCAGTTGTGCCCGATGCGGAGTGTGTTGGATAGGGTATTTTTTACCCCCGAATGGGAGGTTTTATTTCCCCTATGCACACTGGTTGCTGAAACTAGAATTGGCTCGGACCATGTTCCGTTGATATTTTCCTCTAGGGAGGAATATATTAGACGTAGCCCTCGATTCTACTTCAAAACGGCATGGTTTGAGTCCGAGGGGTTTGCACATGGTGTCGGACCATTGGGCTATGATCTGCAACCAGCTAGGGCCGCAACGGGGACCGGCAGAGTGCTGGAACTCGGCGGCTAGCAAACTCCGGGCTTTTCTGCATGGTTGGCGGGTGATGACCCACAAGTATAGGGGATCTATCGTAGTCCTTTCGATAAGTAAGAGTGTCGAACCCAACGAGGAGCAGAAGGAAATGAGTGGTTTTCAGCAAGGTATTCTCTGCAAGTACTGAAATAAGTGGTAACAGATAGTTTTGTGATAAGATAATTTGTAATGAGCAACAAGTAACAAAAGTAAATAAAGTGCAGCAAGGTAGCCCAATCCTTTTTGTAGCAAAGGACAAGCCTGGACAAACTCTTATATGGAGAAAAGCGCTCCCGAGGACACATGGGAATTATCGTCAAGCTAGTTTTCATCACGTTCATATGATTTGCATTCGGTACTTTGATAATTTGGTATGTGGGTGGACCGGTGCTTGGGTGTTGTTCTTACTTGAACAAGCATCCCACTTATGATTAACCTCTATTGCAAGCATCTGCAACTACAACAAAAGTATTAAGGTAAACCTAACCATAGCATGAAACATATGGATCCAAATCAGCCCCTTATGAAGCAACGCATAAACTAGGGTTTAAGCTTCTGTCACTCTAGCAACCCATCATCTACTTATTACTTCCCAATGCCTTCCTCTAGGCCCAAATAATGGTGAAGTGTTATGTAGTCGATGTTCACATAACACCACTAGAGGCTAGACAACATACATCTCATCAAAATATCGAACAAATACCAAATTCACATGACTACTAATAGCAAGACTTCTCCCATGTCCTCAGGAACAAACGTAACTACTCACAAAGCATATTCATGTTCATAATCAGAGGGGTATTAATATGCATAAAGGATCTGAACATATGATCTTCCACCAAATAAACCAACTAGCATCAACTACAAGGAGTAATCAACACTACTAGCAACCTAATAGTACCAATCCCGGACTTGGAGACAAGAATTGGATACAAGAGATGAACTAGGGTTTTGAGAGGAGATGGTGCTGGTGAAGATGTTGATAGAGATTACCCTCTCCTGATGAGAGGAGCGTTGGTGATGACGATGTTGATGATTTCCCCCTCCCGGAGAGAAGTGTCCACGGCAGAACAGCTCTGCCGGAGCCCTAGATTGGTTCCGCCTCGTGGCGGCGGAGTCTCGTCCCGAAAGGTTGCTTCTGATTTTTTCCTTAACGAAAGACTTCATATAGCAGAAGATGGCCACCGGAGAGCCAACAGGGGGCCTATGAGGCAGGGGGCGCGCCCTGGGCGGTAGGGTGCGCCCCCACCCTCATGGCCAGGTGGGTCCCCCTCTGGCATACTTCTTCCGCTCAATATTTTTTATTATTTCCAAAAATGACTTTCGTGGAGTTTCAGGACTTTTGGAGTTGTGTAGAATAGGTCTCTAATATTTGCTCCTTTTCCAGCCCAGAATTCCAGCTGCCGGCATTCTCCCTCCTTATGTAAACCTTGTAAAATAAGAGAGAATAGACATGAGTATTGTGACATAACGTGTAGTAACAGGCCATAATGCAATAAATATCGATATAAAAGCATGATGCAAAATGGACGTATCAACTCCCCCAAGCTTATACCTCGCTTGTCCTCAAGCGGAAGCCGATAACGATAAATATGTCCGCATGTTTAGAGGTAGAGGTGTCGATAAAAATAAAATACGGACATGAGGGCATCATGATTATTCTCAAAACAACAACATATATGGATATTGTCATATGATTTCTTATGCTCAAGTAATAATCTATTCACAATGCAAAAGTACGAATCAGAAACTTTATTGAGAACCAACAAACTATAATCTCAGTCATTGAATCAATTGCAATTTATCATAACATCAGAAGTTTCTATGTCAGAGCTTTCTAGCAAGTCCACATACTCAACTATCATTTAGTCTTTCATAATTGCTAACACTCACGCAATACTTGTGGTTACGGAGTTTTAATCGGACACAGAGAAAGATAGGGGCTTATAGTTTCGCCTCCGAACGGGTCTCACAGGAGGAGAACGATGGGCTCGTTCTCTCTTTCCTTCCGGAGGAAATCGATAGCGCCTTACATGATATGAAAACCGGCACGACGCCTGGACCAGATGGGTGGCCGGTGGAATTTTTCAAAAAATTCTGGCCTATGCTCAAACACCTTTTCTACGACATCGTGAACGGTTTCGCGTTAGGTACTATCGACCTGTCCAGATTAAACTATGGGGCTATCAGCCTGATCCCCAAGGTTAAAGGGGCCGACGACATAAAGCTTTTTCGGCCTATCACTTTGATAAATGTCCCTTTCAAGATCTGGGCAAAAGCTTACGCCTCCCGCTTGGCGCCCGTGGCTCAACGGGTGATTAGCCCTAGTCAAACCGGTTTCCTCAAGCAGCATAACATCCTTGAAGGGCCTTTAGCGCTGCTCGAAATCGTACATGAGCTAAAACGTACCAAGTCAAGAGGCGTTCTCCTTAAGTTAGATTTCGAGAAGGCATACGATCGCGTGAACTAGGAGTTCGTGCGTGAGGTCCTCATCAAAAAGAGTTTTGATGTGGGTTTTGTCCACCGTATCATGCACCTCGTGAGTAGTGGGTACACGGCGGTGACTATCAATGGTGAAATGGGCAATTTCTTTCGCAATAAACGCGGCCTTAGGCAGGGAGACCCTAGCTCTCCTGTGATCTTTAATTTGTTGCAGCTGCTTTAGCGGCTTTGATTAGCAAAGCCAGGGCTGCGGGGCATATCAAAGGGTTAATCACTCACCTCATCCCCGGCGGCGTGACTCATCTACAATACGCGGATGACACGATGTCGTTATTCGAGCCAGACGACCATAGCATTGCCACGATTAAGTTACTTCTGATTGCTTTCGAGATACTTTCGGGTCTTAAGATTAATTTTCTCAAAAGCGAAGTGATCACCATAGGGATGGATGCCCACGATGGTCGGAGAGTCGCAAACTTGCTCAATTGTAAGATTTGGAAGCTCCCGATCAAATACCTTGGGCTTCGATTGCCCACAAGAACCTGACAATTGCTGAATGGGCGCCACTTTACGGCAAAGTGGTGAATCGGGTTAGTCCGTGGAGAGGGAGGTTCATGTCTTCGGCAGCTAGGTTAATTTTGACCAACTCTAGCTTATCTTCCCTGCCACTCTTTACTATGGGCATGTCGCTCCTTGCCGATGGAGTGCATGCCAAGCTTGACACGCTGCGCGCCCGGTTCTTTTGGGAAAGATCCAGGACGAAACGCAAATACCACTTGGTAAAGTGGGCTGCGGTGTGCAGACCAAAGAAGTTTGGTGGTTTGGGGATCACGGATTCGAAGCTTATGAATGTTGCAATGCTCACCAAATGGTGGTGGCGCCTAGCCCAAAATGAGAAGGGTCTCTGGGCATATATTCTCCAGGAAAAGTACTTCCCGGACGACAACCTTTTTAAGGCCAAGCCCAAGGGATCATCCTTTTGGAATGGCATTCAAGCGGTAAGGCCAACGTTTGCGGTTGGGGCCCAGTTTGCAGTCAACAATCAAAGCACAAGTGCTCCCTAGGTGGTTTTGGTAATTAATGACAACATATCTCTTGTTGGACTAACGTTTCTATCTAGTATGTTTCAGATAAGTTCAACAATGGAGTGGCATGGACTAAAGGTTGTGGGAAATTCTCCAAGATGCTAAGGACAAAGGATTGGCTAAAGCTTAAAGCTCAAGACTCTTGATTTTACATTTTAGTGATCCAAGATCACATTGAGTCCATAGGAAAAGCCAATACTATCAAGGAGGGATGAGGTGTTGCTTAATGAGCCTCTTGCTTCAAGTGCTTAATGATATGCTCCAAAATCCTCAACTACTTTCCCACTTCCACATATGACCTAAACCTAAGCCAAACTCGGACCTACCGATTATTTCTATCCGGCGCCACCGAGTTTCACTTGTCATAGCCATTGCCAAACCCTAAGCAAATCGGTTCTACCGATAGGGATCTCGGTCTCACCGAGATGGGATTGCAATCTCTCTGTTTCCTTTTCGTAACTTTTCGGTCTCACCGAAAGAGCGGATTGGTCCCACCGAGATTGCAATGTAAACTCACTGTTTCCTTTTCGTAACATTTCGGTCTCACCGAGAAGAGCGAATCGGTCCCACCGAGTTTGCCTGACCAACCCTCTGGTTAGCTTATTACCAAATCGGTATCACCGAGTTTGTGTAATCGGTCTCACCGAGATTACGTTATGCCCTAACCCTAACCATATCGGTCCTACCGAGTTTCATGTCAGTCCCACCGAAAATCTCTAACGGTCACTAGGTTTACTATTTCGGTCCGACCGAGTTTGTTGATTCGGTCCCACCGAGATTGGTAAATTATGTGTAACGGTTGGATTTTGTGTGGAGGCTATATATACCCCTCCACCTCCTCTTCACTCGTGGAGAGAGCCATCAGAATAGATCTACACTTCCAACTGATATGTTCTGAGAGAGAACCACCTACTCATGTGTTGAGGCCAAGATATTCCATTCCTACCACATGAATCTTGATCTCTAGCCTTCCCCAAGTTGCTTTCCACTCAAATCTTCTTTCCACCAAATCCAAATCCTGTGAGAGAGAATTGAGTGTTGGGGAGACTATCATTTGAAGCACAAGAGCAAGGAGTTCATCATCAACACACCATTTGTTACTTCTTGGAGAGTGGTGTCTCCTAGATTGGCTAGGTGTCACTTGGGAGCCTCCGACAAGATTGTGGAGTTGAACCAAGGAGTTTGTAAGGCAAGGAGATCGCCTACTTCGTGAAGATCTACCGCTAGTGAGGCAAGTCCTTCGTGGGCGATGGCCATGGTGGGATAGACAAGGTTGCTTCTTCGTGGACCTTTCGTGGGTGTAGCCCTGCGTGGACTCGCGCAACCGTCACCCTTCGTGGGTTGAAGTCTCCATCAACGTGGATGTACGATAGCACCACCTATCCGAACCACGGGAAAAACATCCGTGTCTCCAATTGCGTTTGAATTCTCCAAACCCTTCCCTTTACATTCTTGCAAGTTGCATGCTTTACGTTCCGCTGCCTATATACTCTTTGCATGCTTGCTTGATATGTATTGTGAATGTTGAAATTGTGCCTAAACTCCACTTAAACCGAAAAAGCTTAAAAATTGCAACTTTGGCATTAAGTGTCTAATCCCCCCCTCTAGACACATCTACTTCAAGGTCCTACAAGTGGTATCAGAGCTTTGGTCTCCATTGCCTTGGTTTAATCACCATTGGAGGAAGATGGATGTGTCTACTTTAGGGAGTCTTAGACATAGAGTGCCTATTCTTGATGGAGAGTATTTTCATGAGTGGAAAAATGAGATGCTTGTAATTTTCAATCAATATCATTTGAACAAGTATATTGCTAGCCCTTGTGCACCTCATATTGATCCTTTGCATCCTACCCTAGATGAAGATATCGACATAATTCGCAATCTTAGAACTATTGAGCTCATCATTAGAGGATTGCCCAAAAATTTGATTGCTAGTTTGCCTACTCTTAATTGTGCCTATAATATATGGAAATTTCTTGAGGAACGATTTCCCGATTATTCCTTGAAAAATTTGGATGAAATTCTCCATAAATCTATTGCCTTGAGTAAGATGAACTCTAGTGATCCTAGTTTTGGTGATTGTCTATTTGAGCTTACCGATCTCAAGCGTGCTAAAGGAGATGTTGGAATCATTATATCCGAAGCTATAAGAATTCATAAAGGTGACCACTTTGATGATCATTTGTCTAATGAATTACCCTCTCTAGGAAATGATGAGTCACAAGATCATGGTGAACATGGATACTATGATGATGATGATGATAGTGACTTCGATCTTGATGATGCAATGAGACATTTTGTTCTTATGGCAAATCTTCGGGGATATGTGTCAGAAGGAAAGGAATGGGTTCTTGATAGTGGATGTACTGATCATATGACCGGAGATGAAGAGATGTTCCGTGAGCTTGCTAAAAATGACGGCCCTTGAAAATATGTCACCTTTGGTGATAATTCAAAGGGTAAAGTGGTTGGCCTTGGTAAGGTGGCCATCTCACATGATAGTTCCATTCAAAATGTCATGCTCGTTGAATCTCTCGGCTACAACTTACTTTCAGTATCTAGACTTGCTGATTTTGGTTTGAATGTCCTATTTACTGAGGTAGATTGCCAAGTGTTTCGTCGAGACAATCATAAAATGGTCTTTACCGGAATGCGTAGAGGTGATCTTTACATTGTCGATTTCTCTAAAAAGGCACAACCTAAAACTTGCTTTATTGCTAAATCCTCAAAAGGTTGGTTGTGGCATAGACGGCTAGGTCACGTTGGCATGAGAAACCTTGACAATCTTATTAAAGGAAATCATATCCTTGGAGTTAACGATGTCATATTTGATAAGGATAGACTTTGCAGTTCTTGTCAAGCAGGTAAACAGGTTGGAGGAAGGCATCCCGTGAATAACATCATGACCACAAGGAGGCCACTCGAGCTACTTCATATGGATCTTTTTGGTCCCAACGCCTACAAGAGTCTCGGTGGAAATTCTTTTGGTCTAGTTATAGTTGATGATTTTTCAAGATTTACGTGGGTGTTCTTTCTTGATGACAAGTCGCAGGTCTAGAAGATCTTCAAAAACTTCGCTAGGAAGGCCCAAAATCAGTTTGACGTGAAGATCAAGAAGGTTCGGAGTGACAATGGAATGGAGTTCAAGAACGCAAATGTGGACACCTTTCTTGACGAATAAGGGATTTCACATGAGTTCTCGGCTACGTACACACCTTAACAAAATGGAGTTGTTGAGAGGAAGAACCGGACGCTCATCAAAATGGCGAGAACGATGCTTGATGAGTACAAGACGCCGAAGCACTTTTGGGCAGAAGCGGTTGAGACAACTTGTCATGCAACAAATCGCTTGTATCTTCACAAGCTACTCGGCAAGACGGCATACGAGCTCCTCACCGGTAACAAACCCCAAGTTGGATACTTTCGAGTATTCGGCTCAAAGTGCTACATTCTTGACAAGCATCGTCGTTCAAAGTTTGCTCCTAAATCTCATGAAGGTTTTCTACTTGGTTATGGCTCAAACTCTCACACTTACCGTGTCTACAACAATTTCACCCGGAAGGTTGAAGAGACGGTAGATGTGAAGTTTGATGAATCTAATGGCTCGCAAGTAGAGCAATTGCCAATCGATGTAGGAGACAAAGACCCTTCAGAAGCAATCCAAGACTTGTCTATTGGCAAAATTCGTCCAACGGAGGTGAAGGAGAGTACCTCGTCCATCCAAGTGGAAGCTTCTACTTCACGACAAGGTGAACCAAGAATTGATACGGAAGCATCCACAAGTGGGACACACCAAGATGAAGAAGACGAGGAAATGCATCAAGACAAACATCAACAACCTCCTTCTCCACCACGACAAGAGAACGACAACGTCAACAATGAAGAAGGCCAAGAAGAAGAACAAGATGAAGAAGATGTTCAACGAAGACTCAAGCAAAAGCTCTCACGAGTTCGAGCAAGAATTGCCAAAGATCATCCCGTCGAGCAAATCTACAATGATATTCAAACCGGGAGAATCACTCGCTCAAAAACTCGTTTAGCTAACTTTTGTGAAAACTATTCATTCATCTCTAGCATTGAACCTATGAAGGTTGAAGAAGAATTGGAAGATCCGGATTGGATAAACGCTATGCATGAAGAGCTACACAACTTTGAGAGAAACCAAGTTTGGACATTGGTTGAGAAGCCCGACAACAACCACAACATCATTGGTACCAAATGGGTGTTTCACAACAAGCAAGATGAAGATGGACAAGTGGTTCGCAACAAAGCACGTCTCGTCGCCCAAGGGTACACACAAGTCGAAGGTATGGACTATGGTGAGACATATGCTCCCGTTGCTAGACTTGAGTCCATTCACATCTTACTTGCCTATGCTAATCACCATAATATCACCTTGTACCAAATGGACATTAAAAGTGCTTTTCTAAATGGTGAAATAGAGGAGGTAGTTTATGTCAAACAACCTCCCGGCTTTATCAATCCTAAGAAACCAAATCATGTTTACAAACTTCACAAAGCTCTTTATGGTCTTAAACAAGCTCCTAGAGCATGGTATAAATGCTTGACCAAGTTCCTTATTGCAAGTGGTTTTGAAATTGGTAAAATTGATTCTACTCTTTTTACTAAAAGGGTTAATGGAGAACTATTTGTATGCCAAATTTATGTTGATGATGTCATATTTGGTTCAACTAACTCTCTCTTTAGTGAAAAGTTTGGAAAGCTAATGTCAGAGAAGTTTGAGATGTTTATGATGAGTGAACTCAAATTCTTTCTCGGTTTGCAAATCAAGCAAACTAAGGAAGGTACATTTGTCTCTCAAACGAAGTACACCAAGGACTTATTCAAGAAGTTCAATATGCAAGAATGCAAAGGTATGCCTACACCCATGCCTACTAGTGGACATCTTGATTTGACCAAAGATGGTGAACCGGTTGATCAAAAGGTTTATCGCTCTATGATTGGTTCTTTGTTATACCTATGTGCTTCACGTCCCGACATTATGCTAAGTGTGTGCATGTGTGCACATTATCAAGCTGCTCCTAAAGAATGTCATCTTAAGGCCGTGAAAAGGATAGTGAGATACTTAATTCATACACCAAACTTTGGCATTTGGTATCCTAAGAGGTCTTCTTTTGATCTTGTTGGCTATTCCGACTCGGATTATGTCGGAGACAAGGTTGAGAAAGTCCACTTCGGGTACTTGTCAATTTCTTGGTAGATCTCTTGTGTCTTGGTCTTCCAAGAAACAAAACTCGGTATCCTTATCCACCGCCGAAGCGGAATACATTGCCGCTGGTTCATGTTGTGCTCAATTACTTTGGATGACCCAAACTCTTAAAGATTATGGGATCTATGTGAAACATGTTCCACTGCTTTGTGACAATGAAAGTGCTATCAAAATTGGTCATAATCCTGTACAACATTCTCGAACTAAGCATATTGAAGTTCGTCATCATTTCATTCGAGACCATGTTGCTAAGGGTGACATTGATCTTAAGCATGTTCGCACCGATAAGCAATTAGCGGATATATTTACTAAACCTCTTGACGAGAAAGTATTTTGCAGGTTGAGAGGTGAATTGAACATTATTGATGCTTCGAACTTGGAGTAGGAACTCCATTGGATACATGCAAGACATGAGCTTATGACTAATCCATGATATATCTCTTATGATGACTATCTTATGTCTTGAATATATTTGTACCTTGCATGTTGTCTAACCCATGTAGGTGCTTGGTTGAATCTAATTCCATGAGATTGCGACTCACTCACATCTTGAGCAATCTCTACATCACCAAGTCTCTACACAATGGTGGTTGAGGACACGGAAGCACAAAGCCATTCAAACATATCCTTTGACAAATTCTATGTTGAGCTTCATGATTGTCATTTTTGGATACACAAGTGCTCTTCCTTGCAAGAACTAACCCATGTAGGTAGATGAACTCAAACTCCAAGTGGTGCTCCCAACTCTTGATGAGCTACATCAACCTTGAGCACCCACACAAGTTCAACTACATGAGCAAGAACCACACCACCACCCAAGGTATGTTATTCCATCTTAGAGAAGCTTTACTCCAAGACATGAGTCAAAGCAACTCAATAAGATGTGAATACATCAAGATGCTTAAACGAAAAATGGTAACCCCATTTTGAGCTTAAACGATGAGTATGACCTATGATCAAGTGTTCTCACTTGACTCCTAAGTCAATATACTCTAACATAGGTGACTATGTCACCGCCCAACTCTAGATGAAGTTCTCTTGTGTTCTTCATCTAGATCTTTCAGTTTCTTCTCTTTTCTTTTTGTTTTTGTTCTGCATTTTCTGCATTCAATTCCTTGCAAATCCTTCAGATAATTCATTGCAAATCTTTGTGAGATCCTACATGTTTGGTGAGCTGAGGTGACAAGTGTTTTTCTCTGTGTTGAACTCGGTTTCACCGACTTGTAGTTTTCGGTCCAACCGAATCTTTTCGGCCCCATCGAAACATGCCACTCGGTGCCACCGACTTCACAACAGGAAAAATAGTTTGCCACTTGTTCTATATTTCTTCTGATCCGGCTCTACTCAATGAATCTTGTCCTCTACAAGCATCACAGTTTTATCCATTTCTTTGTGCTGAGTCTCAAGGACCAAACCTATACGACGGATTCCAGAAAGCCCTTCTTGGAAATTGATGTCAAAGGGGGAGAGAGAGATCACATCAAAGCTTATCACCTACAAGGGAGAAAGTATTAAGGGGGAGAAAGAGATTTCCAGGGGGAGAGAATACTCAAGGATCCCAGATGCTTGATGTTCAAGAGGAGAGATGTCACATGTCTTTTTGGGGGAAAGACATGTTCATATGTGCTTATTTGCACTAAGTTCTATCCATTTGTATCTTTCAGCTCTGATTTTCTGTTCCCTATCTTCTCCCAATATCCCATGTAAGATTCAGGGGGAGCAAGACACCTAAGGGAAAGAAATCAGTCAAATTCATTGCATATCTTTACTCTTGGGGACATGTTGAATCCATTGTGGTACCTTGTACTCACTCTCTACATGTCATCCCAGTCTTGGTACTCTTGTGGCTTCTTTGGTTTGCTCTGGCTAGTGGAGGTACCTGTGTTATCTAACCTTGTTTGTGCAGGTTCATTCCAACCTAAGCCAGCTAAAGACTACAAGGAAAGTGTATGCATCAAAATCATGAGTATGAGGAATTCTTGCTTATGTACATACTGTTTGCAAGAAGGACTCATGAGCATGAAGGTATTTTCCTTGATAATCTTTTGCTCTGATGCATATGACCAAGATACATGTAACACATAGCCTACTCTGTCATGGTTATGCTCTCACATCCCTCTATATTTCACATTTACATGAGTGCATACATGTAGGGGGTGCCTATGCTTGTTACATGTCCTTCCAAAGCTTTACTTGCTGTTCTTTATATCTTTATCTAAAGCTTTGAGGTATGTTGACATCAATTACCAAAAAGGGGGAGATTGAAAGCACAAGTGCTCCCTAGGTGGTTTTGGTAATTAATGACAACATATCTCTTGTTGGACTAACGTTTCTATCTAGTATGTTTCAGATAAGTTCAACAGTGGAGTGGCATGGACTAAAGGTTGTGGGAAATTCTCCAAGATGCTAAGGACAAAGGATTGGCTAAAGCTTAAAGCTCAAGACTCTTGATTTTACATTTTAGTGATCCAAGATCACATTGAGTCCATAGGAAAAGCCAATACTATCAAGGAGGGATGAGGTGTTGCTTAATGAGCCTCTTGCTTCAAGTGCTTAATGATATGCTCCAAAATCCTCAACTACTTTCCCACTTCCACATATGACCTAAACCTAAGCCAAACTCGGACCTACCGATTATTTCTATCCGGCGCCACCGAGTTTCACTTGTCATAGCCATTGCCAAACCCTAAGCAAATCGGTTCTACCGATAGGGATCTCGGTCTCACCGAGATGGGATTGCAATCTCTCTGTTTCCTTTTCGTAACTTTTCAGTCTCACCGAAAGAGCGGATCGGTCCCACCAAGATTGCAATGTAAACTCACTGTTTCCTTTTTGTAACATTTCGGTCTCACCGAGAAGAGAGAATCGGTCCCACCGAGTTTGCCTGACCAACCCTCTGGTTAGCTTATTACCAAATCGGTCTCACCGAGTTTTTGTAATCGGTCTCACCGAGATTACGTTATGCCCTAACCCTAACCATATTGGTCCTACCGAGTTTCATGTCAGTCCCACCGAAAATCTCTAACGGTCACTAGGTTTACTATTTCGGTCCGACCGAGTTTGTTGATTCGGTCCCACCAAGATTGGTAAATTATGTGTAACGGTTGGATTTTGTGTGGAGGCTATATATACCCCTCCACCTCCTCTTCACTCGTGGAGAGAGCCATCAGAACAGATCTACACTTCCAACTCGTATGTTCTGAGAGACAACCACCTACTCATGTGTTGAGGCCAAGATATTCCATTCCTACCACATGAATCTTGATCTCTAGCCTTCCCCAAGTTTCTTTCCACTCAAATCTTCTTTCCACCAAATCCAAATCCTGTGAGAGAATTGAGTGTTGGGGAGACTATCATTTGAAGCACAAGAGCAAGGAGTTCATCATCAACACACCATTTGTTACTTCTTGGAGAGTGGTGTCTCCTAGATTGGCTAGGTGTCACTTGGGAGCCTCCGACAAGATTGTGGAGTTGAACCAAGGAGTTTGTAAGGGCAAGGAGATCGCCTACTTCGTGAAGATCTACCGCTAGTGAGGCAAGTCCTTCGTGGGCGATGGCCATGGTGGGATAGACAAGGTTGCTTCTTCGTGGACCCTTCGTGGGTGGAGCCCTGCGTGGACTCGTGCAACCGTTACCCTTCGTGGGTTGAAGTCTCCATCAACGTGGATGTACGATAGCACCACCTATCCGAACCACGGGAAAAACATCCGTGTCTCCAATTGCGTTTGAATTCTCCAAACCCTTCCCTTTACATTCTTGCAAGTTGCATGCTTTACTTTCCGTTGCCTATATACTCTTTGCATGCTTGCTTGATATGTATTGTGAATGTTGAAATTGTGCCTAAACTCCACTTAAACCGAAAAAGCTTAAACATTACAACTTTAGCATTAAGTGTCTAATCCCCCCCTCTAGACACATCTACTTCAAGGTCCTACAAACAATGACGCATCCACGCATTTTTGGCTGGACTGCTGGAGGGGGCAAACTCCGTTGTGGCAATCACACCCGGAGTTGTATCAGCTTGCCACAGACACGCACATTATGGTCGCTGACGCCCTTAGAGTGCACCCCCCGGCGATCTCCTTCTTCAGACCTCTGGAGGCGGGAGAGGCGACAACTTGGGCTGCATTGGTGGCTGAGCTCGAGGGGAGGAGTCTCAGCCAGGATCATGATCAGATTGCTTGGAGGCTTACGGCTTCTCGTAAATTCTCGGTGAAATCCTTATACGAGAAGCTTATGGAGGGGAATGGGCTTGATATGGCTAGGGGGCTGTGGAAAGCTGGCATTCCCCTCAAGATCAAGATCTTTTTGTGGCAAATGTTCCGCAATCGCCTACCTACCTCGGATTATGTGGCAAAACGCAACGGGCCGGCGAACGGGACATGCGCCACTTGCGGGCTTGGGGAGGAAGCTAATCACGTCTTCTTCAAGTGTTGTGTCGCTAGATTTGCGTGGAGCGCGGTCAAGGATACTTTCAACCAGAATTGGAACCCGCAAAATAGCACGGACCTGCTTACATTGTTAACCGCACAGAGGGGTGCGAATGCGCGGGTGGTGTGGCGCAGCGTGGGGGCGATGTTTTGGTCCATTTGGACAGTGAGGAACAAAATTACTATCGAACACAAGTTCGCTGCTCACCCCGCTGAGATTCTTTTCAAATGTCATATCTTCTTACAGGCTTGGGCGCCATTGGGGAAGCAGCGTGACGATGGACGCATGAACGAGATTATGGAGCAGATCAAGCTGTGCACGTCGAGATCAAGACTTCAAGATCAGCACGATTGAGCATTTTGCGTTTAGTTTCTACTTTGCTATGATCTATCCTCGCCTATGTGAACTATTAGTATCTACTTTGCCGGGACTGCGAGCCCGCTGAACTTATGTTGTTATGTATGTTAGGATTATTCCTGGTTGGATGCTGCCTTTTGGCTTTATTAATTTAAAGCCGGACGCTTCGTGCGTCTTCGTTTCAAAAAAACGAATACCAGGTACGAACACAGACACCAACTGAACTTTAAAGAAATACTTCGCTGTAAGTATAATGGCTCCATTTGGTCCAAGAGTAGTAAAAACTAGCTGTACCCGCGCGGCGGCACACCGTGCACCATTGATACTTTATGTTGAGATTTCACACGTGGTAAGAGAAAGACTCATTTGTTGTTAATTTTTCAGCTGTCTGATTGGTTGCTAGTTAGACCATCTTTTCTTTGCTCGGGTGTTCAAGAATCATTGATGTATAACTGGATTGGTCGATTTTATAGAACCATAGCTTTTTTTTCCTTTTAATTCTGATGTGTAACTGGATTGGTTGTGTATATAATGATGGAGAACTTTGATAGAGTATCTCATAGTGAAATTATGCTAGGATGGATGATAAGGGATCTTGAAAAGTGAGATTTTTCTTACTTAAAATATGGGATACATTTCATACAGTAGAAACTACATTTCAATACTATGCCCCAAAATTGTTGATTTCGTGATATATGATAATTCATATCATTCTTGTACGGACGTCTGCCAAAGTAGTGCCAGTGATGAAGTAGTAAAGAGCTTGTGGAAACTCTTGAAAGCGTCATGTGTGCTTTGGACCAATATGAGGAGACTATGAGTACATATGCAATGGTATATGAATATGAAACGTTCTCACATATGTTTGATAATATGTTGGTCTTGTGAATTATTTCTGCTTGGCGGTGACTTGTTGGTGTGCCATGTTGAATTGCCATTGCTTCGTGTGGGCCCACTCACGTGTGGAAAATAAGGTTCTCTCCGCGGCATCAAAAGCCTGATAGTTCCTGCTTTGTTTGGTACTGTTCATCTTGCACTGAAGGATCTTTCTTCGTTAAAAACATAAGATAATGAAAGCAATGAAATTGTTTCAAGACAAAGAGGCTAGTAATGTGTACACAACCCCATTATCAATGAAAGTAACCGGCATACTTTTCTAATCATTACCAGTCTTCTTCATGTAACATATTGGAATTCTTTTTGCAGCTCGAAACGATTAATAAGGTGTTGACACGTGTGACTATGAGGGATCTGCGGGGTGTAATATGTTGGTGCACCTAGTGAATTATGTGGGATGTGAGACATTCTTTTCGCATGGTTGCATGGATGTGACCACGGTTGGTGCACGTGATGCGACCAAGTGCAAGTTTACTTGAATTTATACATTACTTTTAATGGCCTTCTTCTTTTTTGCGAGAAAAATATCAATTGCCTTCAATTGCTAGCTGACTGAACCTTCACAGCATGTCATATAAAATAAATCGATTCACTATTAGCTGCTGAACCTTCATCATATGTCATATAAACTAAGTATTGAAAAGATATTCATTCTCTTCGAAGTAGTGGAGAACTTCAAGCTCATATTACTTTTTAATTTATCATAAAGATCCATTGCGCAGTCAACCGTACTAATTAGGCAATGAACATGCAATACACATTACGATCGCAAAGAGATAAAAATACATGCATGCACGCATGGAATATTATTATTAGGAATGCATTTCTTCAACTACATCAACATCACTAACTCCCTTGCCTCGCCCCAATAACAATCTATCACATCAGTAAGGCCTAGGCCTTTGATACAACTTCAGTTTAACACCGGCTAGCGAGCTATAGTACATCTACAGGCAGATTGTTATGTACCTTACTTAAAGGCAGATTGTACAGGATGGTCATATCGCCCACTACATCCAGCCCAAGCATCACGACCTGTAAGAAATCGAGTGTCGCACAAACCAAAACAATTAACTGACCCTATCAAAAAATCAACACGATACAACACGGGCAGTTCTTAGAGGAGCATCAAAAGAGGTGACGTAAGTAGTAGCCGTGCCGGAGGTCACCGAACCATGCTTCGGAGGTCTCGATGACCAAACTCGGTCGACGGTGGCCCGACATGTGAACTTGGCTCCATTGGGAAAATTGAACGAATACCTTACAGGTGAGGTCGGCACCGGTGTCAAGAGGCGACGAACCTGGCTGCCACGCAGGAAGCTCGCACGCACACACAAACAAAGCAGCAACCACGCGCCGAAGCCCACGCACCAGTGACACCACACGCGGTGCACGGGATGGCAGACCGCACCTGCAAAGTGAGCAAGGAAGAGGCAGCCGTCGCATGCTAGTCGTCTTGCAGTTCACGTCGAGACTGATTGACAGGGAGCTTGGGGTACCTGATCAGATTAGCTCGGGCGCTAGCATACCAGAAGCAATAACTCCCGATGACGACGACGCGAGAAGGGCTCTAGTGCCGAGGAACGCTGGAACGCCGGCGACCCGGACAAATGCGATGTTGCGGCGCAGCCGCGCGGGGTAGCTCGAGCCACGCGCGACCTCTCGTACTCCTATTCCCTGCTCCCCCGCCGTCTCCTCCACCTGTGCCATCACCACCGGCCACCTCGCCGATGCCCTCGCCCCCCCCTTCCTCAAGAAGCTGCTCGACGCCACGCTCATGCTCCCCGCCATGCAGCTCATTTCCACTCCCGCAAGCTACACACCCACTACATGCCGACCCGATACACCAAGCAAAGCAGTAGGACGAACCGAAGCACCACAGCGGCCAACTACAGCCCCACGTAGCCAAGGAGGTCAACATGAACGCCGCGGGCCATTATGGCTAGACAAAGAACAAACAGTAGCATCTTTCGGTGCTCAACTAATTTCTATAATCTAGCTAGTAGACGAGAGGAAGAAAGAGATGTAGAAGAGATAGGCTACATAATAGGGCGTGGCTGTTACTCCCTCCGTTCCTAAATATTTTTCTTGTTAGAGATTTCAAATGAACTACTACGAACGGATGTATATAGACATATTTTAGATGTAAATTCACTCATTTTGCTCCGTATGTAGACACTTGTTGAAATCTCTACAAACACAAATATTTAGAAATGGAGGGAGCACAATGCTACCACACTGCTATACATGCATGCATACAACTTACGTTCAACAGCCGTGATGGAGAGCGCTGCCATGGACTGATGGACGGCGCATCTTCGAGCGGTCGTGTAGCAGGCAGCCACGCCGAGAGATGACGTGCTCGCTGATACGTCTTCAACGTATCTATAATTTATGAAGTATTCATGCTATTATATTGTCTATCTTGGATGTTTTATGGGCTTTACTATGCACTTTAATATTACTTTTGAGACTAACATATTGACCCAGAGCCCAATGCCAGTTTCTGTTTTTTCCCTTGTTTCAGTGTTTCGTAGAAAAGGAATATCAAACGGAGTCCAAACGGAATGAAACCTTCGGAAAAGTTATTTTTGGAAAGAAAGCAATACGGGAGACTTGGAGTGCACGTCAGGGGATCAACGAGGAGAGCACGAGGCAGGGGGGCGCGCCCACCCCCCTGGGCGCGCCCTCCACCCTCGTGGGCCCCTCGTGGCTCCCCTTACCGACTTCTTTCGCCTATATATTCCCATATACCCTAAAACCATCGGGGAACAGAATAGATCAGGAGTTTCGTCGCCGCAAGCCTCTGTAGCCACCAAAAACCAATCGGGACCCTGTTCCGGCACCCTGCCGGAGGGAGGATCCCTCACCGGTGGCCATCTTCATCATCCCGGCGCTCTCCATGACGAGGAGGGAGTAGTTCACCCTCGGGGCTGAGGGTATGTACCAGTAGCTATGTGTTTGATCTCTCTCTCTCTCGTGTTCTTGAGGTGATACGATCTTAATGTATCGCGAGCTTTGCTATTATAGTTGGATCTTATGATGTTTCTCCCCCCTCTACTCTCTTGTAATGGATTGAGTTTTCCCTTTGAAGTTATCTTATCGGATTGAGTCTTTAAGGATTTGAGAGCACTTGATGTATGTCTTGCCGTGCTTATCTGTGGTGACAATGGGATATCACGTGATCCACTTGATGTATGTTTTGGTGATCAACTTGCGGGTTCCGCCCATGAACCTATGCATAGGGGTTGGCACATGTTTTCGTCTTGACTCTCCGGTAGAAACTTTGGGGCACTCTTTGAGGTTCTATGTGTTGGTTGAATAGATGAATCTGAGATTGTGTGATGCATATCGTATAATCATTCCCATGGATACTTGAGGTGACATTGGAGTATCTAGGTGACATTAGGGTTTTGGTTGATGTGTGTCTTAAGGTGTTATTTTACTACGAACTCTAGAGCTGTTTGTGACACTTATAGGAATAGCCCAATGGATTGATCGGAAAGAATAACTTTGAGGTGGTTTCATACCATACCATAATCTCTTCGTTTGTTCTCCGCTATTAGTGCTTTGGAGTGACTCTTTGTTACATGTTGAGGGATAGTTATATGATCCAATTATGTTATTATTGTTGAGAGAACTTGCACTAGTGAAAGTATGAACCCTAGGCCTTATTTCCTAGCATTGCAATACCATTTACGCTCACTTTTATTGCTTGCTACCTTGCTGTTTTTTATATTTTCAGATTACAAAAACCTATATCTACCATCCATATTGCAATTGTATCACCATCTCTTCGCCGAACTAGTGCACCTATACAATTTACCATTGTATCGGGTGTGTTGGGGACACAAGAGACTCTTTGTTATTTGGTTGCAGGGTTGTTTGAGAGAGACCATCTTCATCCTACACCTCCCACGTATTGATAAACCTTAGGTCATCCACTTGAGGGAAATTTGCTACTGTCCTACAAACCTCTGCACTTGGAGGCCCAACAACATCTACAAGAAGAAGGTTGTGTAGTAGACATCAAGCTCTTTTCTGGCGCCGTTGCCGGGGAGGCTAGGTAAGCGGCACTCACACCCCGTCAACTAAGCTCTTTTCTGACGCCGTTGCCGGGGAGGTGAGTGCTTGAAGGTATATCTTTAGACCTTGCAATCAAATCTTTTTGTTTCTTGTTTTATCACTAGTTTATTTTATAAAAGAAAACTACAAAAAATGGAATTAAGGGTGCCTCATATGTTTCATCCTTTTAATGTCTTCCGTGAAAATAAGGATTCCGATAATTGTTCTCAATTGCTAGAGGAAGAATGCATTAGAATGTTTGGCACTAAATATTTGAGTGATGAGCATGATTGCAGTGTTGTTAGTACGAATTCCTTGAATATCCATGATGCTAATGATATGCAAAGCCACAAGCTTGGTGATGCTATGTTTGATGAAGATGATATTTTTTCCCCAAGTTTTGATGAGCAAATTTATTGTGATGAAAGCATGCCTCCTATTTATGATGATTATTATGATGACACGTATGCTATAAAGAATAAACATAACCATGAAACTTGTCATCATGATTTTAATTTTCAATTGGATTATGCTTCACATGATAGTTATTTTGTTGAGTTTGCTCCCATTACTATTGATGAGAATAAATTTGCTTACGTGGCGAGTAGGAAAATTTCTATGCAAGTAGATCATGAAAAGAATGCTTTAGGTGCTGGTTATATTGTTGAATTCATTCATGAGGCTACTGAAAATTATTATGAGGGAGGAATGTCGGCGTTCCGGGAACGGGGGTCCCCAGACTTGCCTGCTTGCGGCCTGCGGCGTGGCTCAAGTGGGGGCCCAACGCGGCCCATCTTCATCAGCTCAAGCTCAAGACCCTCGCGAGGGGCCAAGCCTCGCGGGGCGGACGACAGGAGGCTTCCTCAGGAGCAGCCCCATCAGGCAGGCTCGCGAGGAGGCGGAGAGACCAAGGCAAGGGTACCTCGTGAGGAGCCCGTGACGCAAGCCATGACGAACGAGACCAGCCGGGCGCCGGCCTGCGCAGTGTCCTTGTTTCCCTTTCGGTGCAAAGGGGGAAAGCACAAGCCAAGGCATCAGGCAAAGGTTACCATTCCGGTGCAACGAGACCAAGACCAGCAGAGCAGCAGGACGGAGGTCACTGTGGAGCCCAAGACGGCATCATCACCAGTGCTTTTGGCAGCCGAAGACCACCTTTGGTCAGGATAACTTGTACTAGATATTTCCCTTCAAAATGGCCAATTGTTGGCGCCCTTCCCGCTCATTATTTGGGGAGAGGCCCAGTGCCTCTATAAATAGAACTAGCCACCACAGCGAAGAGGAGGGAGATCAGATAGAGCCCTACCGGAGAGAGAGAGGCGATTGAACTCACCCAAGCAGTTCATCGCACCAGGTCAAGAACACCTCTCGGGAGGCTATTCTTCCCTTGTACTGTTCATCATCATCCCCTGAGGCAATCTACCACACCACACACTGGAGTAGGGTATTACACCACAACGGTGGCCCGAACCAGTATAAATCTCATGTCTGTTGTGTTGTTCGTCATTTTCCAGCTTAGATCACGCGAGGGGATCAGACGTAGATCAGTAGGGGAGAGATCTTCGCGCACACCCCAGAGTTTAAACCTTAAGGGTCTGACGGAACCCGAAATCCGACATTTGGCGCGCCAGGTAGGGGTGCGCCGGAATCTTTCTTCCGCTGCTCACGCGTGATCTTCCGTCGGGCCCATGGCTGGCGCTCGTCGAGCGTCGGGCAGCTCTCGCCACCCGCGTCGCCCAGACGGCCCCCGTCGGGGGACGCCCTTGTCGTTCCCCGTCGCCTGCCGCCAACGCCGCCATAGGCCCGGCGGGGAACGAGCAGTAAGCCTCGTCCCAGCATCCTTCGGTGCGACAGGAGGGCCGCACTGCCACCCTATCGCTGACTCCAGCCGCTTCATCGTCCCACGCCCGTCGCGCCCCGGTGGGCGCGCACGCCGCGTTGCTCCTAGCAAGAGAGCTTCTGCACTACCGCCCCGTTGACGACCTCTACGAGGACTGGCTCGCCCACATCACCGAGCTCGTCAGCGTCGCAGGAGGCTCCCCCTCGCCGTCTCTCTCGCTGCCTCTCCCTCCATTCCGTGTGGGAGGCGAGGATCAGGAGGTGCCTCCACCACCTCCTCCCCAAGAAGGCGCCCTAGCTCCAATGCGTGCAGCCCCAGGGCGAGGCCCCTAGCACCTTGCGCCAACGTAGCAAGAAAGGAGCTGCCAAGAGATCCCTCGTCCCCAAGAAGGTGCTCCCGCGCTCCCAACGCTGGCGCGCCAAGATCGCGTCCCTGCACCCCTACGCCAAGAACCCGTGTTGCTCCAAGCGGCGGTGCACGGTAATCCCCAGCAACAAGCCCAGCACCAGCAAAAGGCGCCGGTGGCCACAGCAGGCTGCCGAGCCCTCACCCCTGAGCTACGCGGCGTCGCATGGCTAGGAAAGTTCAAGTCTGACCTCCCCCTCGCTACGATGGCACGGCGGACCCTGCGGAGTTCCTACAGCTCGAGCTGTGCATCGAAGCCGCCAACGGAGATGGAAGGGTCATGGCGAACTGGTTTCCCATGGCGCTCAAGGACGGAGCCCGCACCTGGCTCCTGAACCTGGCTCCTGGCACGATCTCCTCCTGGGACGAGATGCGCACTCGCTTCATCGCCAACTTCCAGGGCACTCGCGACCGGCCCCTGGTCGTGAACAATCTGCGCCGCATCAAGCAACAGCAAGGGGACACCCTGCAGAAATACATCCAGCGCTTCAACAGCGCCCGTCTAAAGATCCCCAAGGTGACTGAAGAAGCCATCATCTCGGCCTTCTCCGACGGCGTACACGACATCAAGATGAAGGAGGAGCTAGCAATCCATGAAGACCTATGCACATCCCTGGAGCTATTCAACTTGGCGACCAAGTGCGCCAGGGCTAAGGAAGGGCGCCTTTCCCTCCTTGAGCTCCTGGCTGCCGATCCGGAAGAAAAGAAGCCCAAGGCCAAGGACGTGAAGCGCAAGGGGGTTGCCGTGCTCGCAGCAGAACCAGACACCAAGCGAGGCAAGGATCAGCCTGAGTCGTCCAAGGGCAACCGGTACTGCGTGTACCACGACCTCCACACCCACAACACCAACGAATGTCAAGAGCTCAGAGCAGTGAGGGATGGACGTATCGGCCGACGCCCCGAGCGCAACGACAGGGGCTATGGCCGAGGAGGAGGAAGAGGTGGCGGACGATGGGAAGACCATGGCCCTCGCCAAGGGTGGCGTGATCGACCTCGCGAGGATCACTGGCAGGACCAGCCTTGCGAGGGAGGCTGGAGGGATCAACCTCGTGAGGATTGACCACACGGCAACACAGGCCTTTCTCCTCTGCCGCCACCACCAAGGAGGCACGAAGACCCGCATCAGGACGAGGGGGCTGGGGGCTTCCAGGAGCCACGCGCAATCGCTTGCATCTTGGGAGGCGCGCAGGCCCCAGCCTCGTAGCGCATCTTCAAGCAGTTTGCCCGCGAGGTGAATGCAGTCCTCCCCAGGCTTGAGGCCACGCGCCCTCTTAGGTGGTCTGCGTGCGCTATCACGTTCAGCTCAGCGGATCAGCTCAAGTGCGCGGCAATGTCTGGAGTCCTCCCGATGCTCTGCTCCCCAGTCATCAGCAACGTGCAGGTCACCAGGACCCTCATTGACGGCAGGGCAGGGCTCAACGTCCTGTCCATCGAAACATTCGATGATCTCCAAGTGCCGTACGATCAGCTTCAGCCAACCAAGCCTTTCTCAGGAGTCACTGATGGTTCCACTGTTCCAATAGGGCAAGTTCGCCTTCCGGTCACCTTCGGGCAGCGCAACAACTACCGCACCGAGGTCATCGACTTCGATGTCGCCCACATCCGTCTGCCATACAACGCCATCCTCGGGTACCCAGCCCTAGCCAAGTTCATGGCAGTGACTCACCATGGCTACAATGTCCTCAAGATGCCGGGAAGTGGTGGAGTCATCACCATACCTTGTGAAGAAAGAGACGCAGTGTGTTCACTTGAGCGTGCGTTCCAAGCCGCAGCAATCGAAGACCCAGACCGCAGGAGCGGAAGACTCCCCGAGGCGACCCTCAAGAAGAAGAAGGTTTTGCCTGGCCCAAGCCATACGGAGGAAGGCGCCTCCGGAGGTGTTGCGTCAGGATCTGCGCCCAATTAGGGAGCGCCCCACTCTGGCGCATAGGAAGGCGCGCTCGACACCCTCCTCAGGCAGGGCTCGGGGGCTCTTTCTTGGAGAGCCACCGACCTTGCCAAGGTCGCGAGGGAGGCGCTCGGGCATCACTTGGAAGGGTGCTTTCAGGCACGTTTCCTTCAGGAAGGCACAAGGCAAGGAAGACCAAACTCTCAGGAGTTCATTGCAAGAAACACCCAGGAGCTACATGAGTCAAGATTCATGCGCGGCAGCCACCACTTGCCCACCATGACCCCACATCCAAGCGAGGATGGAGGGTTGTGCGTCTGCGTCGACGTGCCGGGGCTCAACCGAGCCGCATCTCAGGAGCGCTTCTGGCCTTCGCGCGCGGGGCGTTGCGAGGGTCCACCTCACAGCTACGTCCGCATGCCTTTCGGCCTGCCGAACGCGGTCGCCGCTCATCAGCGCCTGCTAAGGAGCATTCTGGAGGCTCAGGAGGTTAGGCATTGGGCGGTCCTGGCGGAGATGGAGATGGCCCTCGAGGACCCACCTGTTCCCCTAGAGCCTCCCGAGGCTCCTGGGCCTGGGGGCTCGTGAGGGTCGACGTCTTCACTACGCATCGCTCACTTCTTCAGCATCACTTCATCTTCAAACAGCACTAGGTGACATCTTTCTAAGTTCTGTTTTTAGCTGGGAGCGCCCATAGGGCCGCATCATTCCCAGGCCGCATGGGTCCGTCCCTGCGGCATGTATCTGTTTTGCTTACGCTCTTTACTTACCTTGTTGGGGGCGCCCCTCGGGCTGCATCATCGCCAAGCTGCTCGGGGCTGTCCCAGTGGCGTTTGTTTTTCCCGCACCTGCCTAAAATGAATTCGCTCTTCGCACTTAATCTGGTTCACATGATTATCACCTGCTGCTTATCGCGGACTTCTCATGCAAAGTGCTTGCACGTTAAAAGCGGGGCGCCTGAGCATCGCGACTCATGGGCTCCTACTGGCTCTCCAGCCCTCACCCCCTGGCCTTGACCCACGGCATCGTGACCTGTCATACCAGCGGTGGCTGAGCTCGCTCGAGGGCCGGGACCTGAGGACGTAGAGCATTTGCATTCTAACCACCCTGCAGGAACACACCATTGATAAAGGCCCAGAGCCAGGCGCAACCCGCCTCGAGGTAGGGCCTCGTGAGTCCCGCGCTGGCTCATGGGTGCCCATATACACCTCTCCTAGCCTTACCGTGCCGGCCACGTGTCAGGGCGGGGCTGTACACGCCCCTGGGGCTCCTCCCAGAGGGGAGCCCCCTCCCACGTACCAGTGGAAGCACCATGCTCCGCGCTGGCTGACAACACTGCCGAGGAGCGGCTATGCCCGTACACATACGGAAGCGCTATGCTCCGCGCTGGTGATAAACAACTGAGGACGGCCCACGGTCGTACCAACCTTAGGGAGCCCAGTGCTCAGTGTCCGGCACCGTCGCAACGCCTCCCCTCGGGAGCGCCATGCGAGGGGGCTGGACACGGGGGCTACGCCCGGGCCTTGCCCAAGCGCACGCCACCCAGCCAGGTCTCTCGGACCTGGTTGTCGCGCGCCCTCCCCGAGCGGAGCCAAGGTATGAAGACCCGTTTGAGCGTCAAGGGGGACTCCTGAGCATCGCGACTCAGGAGCCTAACTGGTCACATAGCCCCTCACTCCTTAGTCCCGTCCTGGTTTCCGGTCGGGGCTAACGCTGGGTGAGGTACGCGCGGGGTCGGGCCCTTCCGACGTAGAACAACCAATCCACTCCTCGCTCCCCCCTTCCCTACTTGTTGCTCGAGCGTCAAGGGGGACTCCTGAGCATCGCGACTGAGGAGCCTAACTTGCCACGTAGCCCTTCACTCCTTAGTCCCGTCCTGGTTTCCGGTCGGGGCTAACGCTGGGTAAGGTACACGTGGGGCCGGGCCCTGCCAACATAGAGCGCAAGCAAGTAGGAGAGGAAAATGCAAATTCCAGGAAATTCAAAGAAAATATTACAAGCCATAGACTGTTCCCTAATGCTAAACACAAGTTTAAACGCCTCCGCAAGGCATGGTGCATGTTGCAGGAATAATAAACAGGACAGAATCCGCGAGGGGATCACTCTCCAGTGGCGCCGTCGCCTGTGGTGGAGTCATGCTGGCTGACTCCACCTCCTGAGGTCACGAAGTTGGCAGCACCGCGCCCGGGCAAGATGCTGAAGGAGCGGAACTTCCCCAGCAAAGCCTCTGCTCGGCCTTTCACGGCCTCAGCGGCAGCGGCGGCACGATCGCCGCTTACGGGTTCCAGCAGGCTGTCGAAGTTGACGTTGGGGTCGTGCAGGTAGACGTGGCTGAGGACGTGCGTCAGCGCCACAGAAGACAGAGCACGCGCCTCGGCCTCGACCGTGGGGCCAAGGCCGTCTGCGACATCTTCAAGCACATTGACCAGGAAGGGGAGTAGCTTGGCGGGGCCGTCCTCCGCACCAGACAACAACTCCTCCAGGCCGCTCTCGTAAAGCGTCTTCAGCGTGGTGCGCGCTTTCTTCTCCAGCTTCGCGAAGGCCACCCGATCCTCTGCCAGGACCTTCGCCTTAGTGTCCAACTCGGCCCTCTCCGCCTTCAACGACCGTTCCAACGTCTCCAATTGGCTATGGCGGCCGTCGAGCTTGGCGCCCCGGTCCTTGACAGCAGCCTCCCGAGCCTTCATCTCCTTCTCCTTCTCCTGGCGGCCGTGCATCTCCTTGGCGAGCTCGTCGCGCAGGCCTTGTAGCTCGACCTCCAGCGCCTTGCAGCGGCCCTGGGCGGCTGCAGCGTCACCTAGGGCAGCATCGCAGGCGGCCTTGGCTCGGCTGGCTGCCTGCTTCTCTTCATCAGAGGCCAACACGGCCTGGCTCAGCACTGCTCGGATGGAGACGGCAGAACGGGCCCAGCCAGAAGCTAGCTCCAGGCGCCCGGTCGCTAGGCGAGGGTCCGCACTCAGGAGATCCTCCCGCAGCTGGCTCAGTTCGTTGGCAGCCTGGTCCAGGACGGCGGCAGAGGGAGCGGAAGAGATGGGAACCAGTGGAGCGGGCGCAGAGGATGGCAGCGTGATCACAGCTTGACAGGAAGGAACCCCCTGGGCCTTGGCTGCTCCGGCTGCAGCATCAAGCACGGTCGACCCCAGGGCCAATGGGGCCACGGGGGCCGACTCCTCACCAAGCTGCCCTAGTTGACCTCGCGAAGACAGTCGGGCAGGGGAGGCGCGAGCCTTGCCGCCTTCTTCCCCAGTGGATGAAGGCGCCGCCTCGGCAGACGAACTCGCCCCGAGCAGGGCCGTGGAAGCCCCTTTCAACTTTTTCGCTGCAGGTGCCGGCCTAGCAAAAGAACGCAAGCATCAAGCCACGACAGCAGAAACCAAGCAAAGCATGAATCAAGCACTTACTGGATGTCATTCACAGACTCAAGCAACCTCCGACCAAACTTGAAGCCTGAAAGCCTGCAGCTGGGGTCGGCCTTGGGAGGCCCGGAAGCAGAAGGCACATCAGGGGGGCTGGAGCTGGCCTCAGACCGCCCGAGGACCAGAGCAGACCCTAGGGGAAGCAGCCCCAACCTGCCCTTCTTGTGACCAAGGGAGAATCCTCGCCTCCTCGCCCGGCACCGGCCTCGTCGTCGTCCGGCATGGAGCGGAGGGCCTGGGACCTACGCCGAGGGAAGGACTCCCCCGACTCCTCGCCAGTCGCTTCAGAGTCGAAC